>NC_086447.1:172005442-172340442 GCF_028390025.1 Pseudophryne corroboree | reverse complement strand
ATTCAGTTTTTCATCTGTTCTTGGATGGTTTTAAATGGCTGTACAAAGAAGACTGCCATGTACAGTACATTGGGCCTTATTCAGGTTGCATCGCGGTCGCATGCGAACGCAATTTGCCCTGCCAAGCACCAGTGCGCGTGCGCAGGTCTCTCCCTGTGCATGTGCGCCTGCCCAATGCGATCTGATCGCATTGGCTAAGAATGCCTCTGCCTGATCGCATTGGCTAAGAACGTCAATGCCTGATTGACAGGCAGAGGCATTCACAGGGCAGCGACGTGGCATTGCGGGGGCAGGATGCTTCAAATGGGACCGGGTCTGCGCCATTTTTGTGTCGGCTGGTGGTGCACCTGCCTTCGCAGCCAGGCTACAAAGGCAGGGGTCATCCACAGTTGGTGCGACCACAGCCGCTGGGCGGTACGGTTAGCATGCTAGGCGCCGCGGCCTGGGCGGCTCCCAGCATGAGATATAAACGATTGCAGATTCTGCATTTTAACAGAATCTGCAATCCAACCTGAATAGGGTACATTGTGCATATTTCTTTTTCACTACAATTTCATGGCAAAGATTTACTGCAACTGACAAATCATTTGAAAGGACATAACTGAAAAGCTATTGGGTTGGTTATGAGAGCTGTGTTTACACCTGTTGCTAAATGAGTAGCAGCTATGGAGAGTTAAGGGACTCCACAAGCAGCATAAAAGTGCATATGTATCTAAAGAGGGGGTTAATCCCAGCGCTTACTCTTAAACAACATTATGGAAAATAAGAATACATTTATTTATAATAAAATAGTTTATTTGTATCAAATTAGTACGAATATACAATAATAAGATATCTGGGTGTATTTAAGAAAAGGCCCTAATACCGGTATACAAAAAATAGAGATGAATGACATACAAACAAAAAACACATAAAGGGACACTTACAGTAGTTGTCCAAAGATGTTGTATGGTAGAAACACTTATGCGTTTTACTCTGCCACCAATATGGTTTATGATGTCCTTATTTTTTTTTTACACTTGGCGACAATTGCAATTTTTGCATACCAGTGTAGCTCCTAATGGAAAAAGAATAATGTTAAGCTTCTCCAATAAGGTTAAAAGGGCGGCGGAAAGTCCGTATAGTGGATAAGTGCTTATTTGCTTTTAGTACTCACTACTTGGAAGTCCTGCTTGAAAGGTGATCTGTTGCGCTGCTTTGGGGGTGCAGGTGTCTGCCGGCAGACTAGTACTGTTCTACGGCGGTCATGTCCAAAAAACTTTTCTTTGCTTAATAACTAAAAAGGCTTTCCACTGATTCACGTTGCCATATTGAGCATGCCCACATCAGAGACCGCCAGAGTCTACAGCTCATCCCTTGCAGCCAGCTAGTGAATCATCAAATGACAGTGCATTAATCCTAAAATCCCATAATAATCCAGAGGTGACCTAATCTGGGACTCAGACAGGGGCGCATCTAGAGAGGAGGAGGCTCCGACTGGGCCCCCTCCTTTCTAGTCAGCAGCGCCATAGCTCTGGGCACTAGGTTTATTAGGAGACTCTAGCGCTGTCCTAGAGTCCACTGCGCATGCGCAGGTATCCTGGAAAATGGTGATGAGCCCATTTTCCCAGTAATTTCTTTACTGCGCTTGTACAAAACACAGGGAAAATGGCAACACACCATTTTCCTGGCGATTTCTGCTGCACCGCTTCTACTGACGTGGGATTCCGGAGGGTAAGTACTGGAAAAAAAATGGGTGCACCGCACACACTGCACCCATTATAAATTTGCCAGTGACTCATACATTATGGGCCTGATTAGGGCCGAAATTAGGGTTTTTGTCACCCAGGGCAAAGCAGTAATTTGCAACAGCACCATCACAGTGTATAATAGCAGCTGGTGGAGGGGAAAGCTAGCTACACAGTACAGTGACATCGCAGTGTCTGAAGCGCAGAGCTCTCCGTGGGCCTTGTCTCATATCCATTACTTAATACCCATCCCCTCCCCTCCCAGCACCAGCACTCACCTGCACCAAACCTTCCTTGCCCGCTGCTACTCTGGTTTTGATAACATCATGGCAGCGGTCCCATTTGCGGTTCATGGGTTATGCTGAAGGCGGCTCGTCTGAGGCTTGAGGTAATGTCATGCTCATCTCTGAAGCCAGGGCTGAGCTGGGGTGGGGTCCCGGTGCTGAAGGACGGCCGGCGTGGCTTGCATGGAGCAGAGCCGTAACTAGGTGTGAGCGGATGGTGCTTCGCACACAGCGCAATTGCGCTGTGGGCGCACCATCTGCATCCACCCCGAGTGTCCGCCGGTGCTGCCAGCTGTAATGTATTATAGTAGTGTTGCGCCCGGCTCCTTCTCTGCCTGGCGCACTGCTGCTAATATACATTACCGCTGGCAGTGACGGGCAGTCGAGTCTCTGTCTCCCCCGTGTAATCTCCCCCTCCCTTCCTGCAGTGTGTCTGTAAAGGCAGCAGCGCGGCAGCAGCCCCTGAGCAGTGACACAGCCAGCCAGGGACATGGTGAGGATGGAGGAGGAGGCAGTGAACATGGTTGAATGCTGCTGCTGAGCGGCGGCTGCGGAGCTATAGTGGCGACCGTCACTTCCTCCTCGGTAGCTGTGACATCACACTGTACACTGCGAGCCGAGGAGAAGAGAGAACTTAGGAGACGGCGGCATCAGGGGATGCCTGGGTGAGAGGCAGCAGCAGCAGCGCTGGGCACCTCAGCCCGAGTCACACAGGAGGAGGGAGGGAGTGTCCGAGTGTGGAAGTAATACCGCTGCTGGCAAAGGGAGGGGGGTATTGGGGGCAGGTCAGCTATTCATATCAACAGATACTTTATTCTGTTACTTCCTCAGATCCTTAGGACTGAATTGCCCAGTATGTGAACTTCTGCAAGTAGTCATTTCAATTAGTTTTTTTTTTAAACCAAGCAGTCAACATACAGTACCTACCTATAACCATGTACCTGCGGCAATGTATAGATCATATTTTACCCGTGCCTATTTTATTTTATATACTTTAGCAGTGCTCGAAGTGGACTGGTATACACCCGTACGGCATACCGGCACTTCGAGCACTGACAGTGAAGACCCCTGCCACCGCATCTTTTCCAGTTCGATGCTATTCACGCGCCAATTGGAGCTCTCAAACCAGCAGCCAATCAGGTTGGTGGCCAATCGCTCCTGATTGGTTGCCAGTTCGCGGCAGCCAATCGCCGCACACAGCCTCCTCACCCACAGCCTTCTCTGAGCCGCAGACATCCATATCCTCCTCCGTGCCTCAGACTCCCAAAGCCGCCTCCTCTGCACCGCCGCGGCCCAGGGCCTCCTCATCGCTGACCACAGCCTCCTCCGCACCGCCGCAGACGCCCACAGCCTCCACATCCTCCGCATTGCCGACCACAGCCTCCGCACCGTCGCTGCTCATTAGGTAATCACTTACCCTGCTGCCTTTCTCTCTCCGTAGTCCCTACTGTATGTCCTTGCTGTCCCTCTCTGTCACTCTCTGTCACTCTCCATGTCCCTGATGTCACTCTCCCTGTCCCTGTTGTCACTTTCCCTGTCCTTATGTCCCTGCTGTCACTCTCCCTGTCCCTGCTGTCACTTTACCTGTCTCTATGTCACTGCTGTCACTCTCCCTGTCCCTATGTCCCTGCTGTCACTCTCCCTGTCCCTGGATTTTGTCTCATTCAGTGTGACATGTGGCTCATACTGTGTTGCATAATGTGACTTGTGGCTCATACTGTGTGACATAATGTGACTTGTGGCTCTTATTGTGTGGCATAATGTGAATTTTGTCTCATTCACTGTGAATTTTCGCTCGTGCTGTGTGCTATAATGTGAATTTTGGCTTGTACTGTGTGGTATAATGTGAATTTCGGCTCATACCGTGTGGTATAATGTGAATTTCGGCTCATACCGTGTGGAGTGTAGGCTGAGGAGGAAGATACCACCTAGATTGGTGCATCCTGTCTGATTATGTCTATATCATATGATTCTTAGGGCATAGTTTAAGAATGATTTCTTTTGCTACTTTTATTATTTACTAAGAAGGAATAATGGGGGTCATTCCGAGTTGATCGTAGCTGTGCTAAATTTAGCACAGCTATGATCGTAAACTCAGACATGCGGGGGGATGCCCAGCACAGGGCTAGCCCGCCCCGCATGTCAGTGCCGGCCCCCCTGCACAAATACAAAAGCATCGCACAGAGGCGATGCCTTTGTATTTGAGGAGTAACTCCCGGCCTGCGCAGCTCCTGCGGCTGGCCGGGAGTTGCTCGTCGCTCCCGCTGGCCGCAGCGGCTGCGTGAGACATCATGCAGCCGCCGCGGCCCGCCCCCCCAACGGTCCGGCCACGCCTGCATTGGCCGGACCGCTCCCCCTGAACGGCGGCTTATCGCCGCCATTCAGCCCCCTCCCGCCTAGCGACTGCCTCTGTCTCAGAGGCGGTCGCTAGATAGTGAAACCTGCCATGCGCCGGCGCCGCAGTGCGCCGGCGCATGTGCAGTTCCGACCCGATCGCTGCGCTGCAACAAACCGCAGCGAGCGATCGGGTCGGAATCACCCCCCATGATGTCTACTCAGGGGTGTAGCGAGGGTGGCTCCAGTTGAGCGCGAGCTCCAGGCACCGGAAAAGTTAGAGGGCACGCAGCAGAGCAGGAGGAAGAGGAGCAGAGGAGGCACATACTGACTCGGACTCTGAGACTAGGTGGGGAACAGGGCAGGCAGAGGCGACAGCAGGAGCCACTGACAGCCAGCACATGCCGGAGCTCTTTCTGTCCCTCAAGCTGCTGCGGAGCAGCTATTTCTGCCCATAAGACAATTCCGGGACATTTTCATTGAGAAATTGATAGATTATCAGATTTGGGGAGGGGGTCAGTTTTGGGGCATTATTTTCATTGAGAGATTGGGGGGATTATCAAATATGTGGGAGGTCACATTTGGGGCATTGTTTTCATTAGGGATTGGGGGGTTGTGAGGTTAGGTCAATCGAGGGGCATACATAGTGTTTTTGATTTATTTGAATTAAAAAAGTAAATAATTGAATACAGCTACTTCCATAGCAACTCTACTGTGGTGTAACATATATGAGGGGTACTACCATGGCATAACATGTATAAGGGGCTTTACCTTGGTGTGACGTGTATAAGGAACTCCACTGTGCGGTGTAATGTGAATTGGTACTATTATGTGGCCACGGCCAATATTTTAGCTGCTCACATTTGGCGCGCACTGTCCATATTTTTACATGGGGGCACCCAAAGTTAACTTTCGCAATGAGCTCTACAAGGTCTTGAACTGAACCTGTCACCAATTTAAATATTGTTTCTTTTCAAATATAATATGCTATCACATGTTGGCCAGGCCCCCAATTCAGTACAGGGGACAGGGGCGCCAAAACATACCCTTGCTCCGGGCACCATGGCACCTAGCTACACCTCTCTGTCTACTGTATTATAGACTGTTTGTGTTTATGAACTGATTGGATGTAAGTGCAAAAGATGTACAACTGTAGATGTACAAGTACTTGTGCAAAGCTGGATGTGTCTGGTGATGCATATGTCTGTGCCGGTGGTGTAACTAGAGGCTTGGAGGCCCCTGGCAAACTCTTAAGCTGGAACTCCTGTTTGATTTCTATAAACATTTAGGTCTACGCTACTCAAGTATCAACAGTAACGACTAGCTGCTGCATAACTTACTGCACTTCAGCCACTGCACCCCCATCCCGAGCGCATACCATCACAGTCTGCATCTGTCAGGACCACCAACTCCAGATCACTACTGCACAGCTTCTCAGGATGCTCGGAGCGGCTGTACAGCGTGTAAGGTATGTGGCCAGAATGTCCAAAGGACACGCCTGTTGCCTGTTGGCACTGCAGTAGTGAAAGTGGCTGAAGCAAGCCAGATGCGCAGGCAGCATTAGCGTATCTATAATGTGTGCAATGTGTGCGGTGCACACGGGCGCCTGTGTCGAGGGGGGGCCCACACACATTGCACACACATTTTAATGCTTACCTTTATGGACTCCCGCATAGGGCAATGCAGCTGCGTAAAAAATCATACCCAAAATGACCACATGTGCAGTACTGAAATTAGTGTCCGGAACATGGCGGACGCCATGTTTCTGCAGACCTGCACATGCGCAGTAGACTCCAGCACAATTCCGGAGCCTACTGCATCGGGCAGAGGAGAGGGCCCACCCGCTGTCGTCACAGGGGCCATCTCCTCTGTTAAAACGCCCCTGACAGGCAGCGAGGGTGTGGGCCCTCTTCACCTTGTGTGCCCCTGGACATTTACCAGTTTAGCCACCCCGTAGTTACGCCACTGCTTTCAGAACATGAGCAGTTTACTACTCAAGCATTTCCCTAATGTCCCTTAGTATCTCCATGCTCTCTATATTTTATGAAAAGCTTTCTGTACTTTATTGTTTCTGTAATGTATTATGTTCATTCTATCTGTTAAGTGCCTTGAGTCCTATTGGAGAAAGAGCGCTATATAAATAAAATTATTATTATTATTATTATTATTATTATTATTACATGCTATCTTTACATGTAACTTTACCTAGCTAACATATACTTTATGACTTGGCACCAACCATACACAGCCCGTACTAACACTTATAGATCACCCCTTTATTCATTTAAATATTTCTCTTTATTTGCCTATGTTTTTGCTTCTTTCTCATTTGTGTCTTAGATTCATTTTGAAAGTGAGGCTCTTCGTATCTGTGCAAAACAAAATCCATGATGGTTTTAGAATTTTACACTTTTTCTTTTATTCTCTGTGGCAACTTCCAGTAACTACTGGAAGTTGCCACAAAGAATAAAAGAAAAAGTGTCCTAGAGGAGAATTTTTTTTTTATTGCATTCAGCCGTCCATGACATTCTTTACCTTTCCCGGCAGCTATGAGAGGGGAAAATCCCAAAGCAGATCTGCAGGTCACTGACACTCAATAGCCGTGTCAGCCAACACAGATTCCCATCATCACACATCTTATTGAAATGAATGGCCACTGTATTGCAATGGGATTTTCCACTGTTAACCAACAAGAAGAAAAGGATCTAGGGCTCATTCACGTCTAGTTTTCATTCTGTAAGAGAAGATGCTTGCTAACTGTTGCTATTGATAACATTTTTGTTTCCTTGAAAGTTTTGACTCCAGCAATATCCCTATTTCCAGTACTGACCTCCTGATCTTTATATCTGTAATCCCTATTACATTGTATTTACGGTAGGATTATATATCATAATAAATATTATAAATATTTATTCATATTATCTAGCTTCCCTACATTAAAGGAGTAGTCCACTTATCTTTTAATGACTCCAAGTATCAGTTTTTCAAATGTCTACATACACTCTACAGCTGTATGGAGGCAATTTCATTGTCTTTTTTGGGTACCCAAAGTAATAGAGCCTGTTGCAGCAATTCAGTCAGGCCCGGCGCTACCCGCTCAGCAAAGGGATGCAAAGCAGGTAGGCGCCAGGGTTGGAGAGGCGTTCTCCTTGCTTGGCATCCCCGCTGCTGTGCCTGGGCAGCCGGCCAGCCAGATGGTGAGTTGAGGGAGAGTGAGTAAGTGTGTGTGTGTGTGTATATCTACAGAATGTGTGTAATGTATGTACAGTATGTGTGTGCTGTGTATGTATATGTGTATGTGGTATATGTGTGACTGTACAGCATAATGTGTGTAAGCGTCACTGTTACACGGGGCATTATGTGTGCAAGCGTCACTAGTACAGGGGGCGTTACGTGTGCAAGCGTCACTAGTACAGGGGGCGTTGCGTGTGTAAGCATCACTGGTACAGGGGGCGTTGCGTCTTGTATAAGCGTCACTGCTACAGGGTCGTTACGTGTGCAAGCGTCACTAGTACAGGGGGCGTTGCGTGTGTAAGCATCACTGGTACAGGGGGCGTTGCGTCTTGTATAAGCGTCACTGCTACAGGGTCGTTACGTGTGCAAGCGTCACTGCAACAGGGGGCGTTACGTGTGCAAGCGTCACTGCTGCAGGGGATGTTGCATGTGTAAGCATCTCTGCTACAGGGTGCGTTACGTGTGTAAGCGTCACTGGTACAGGGGGCGTTGCGTGTGTAAGTGTCACTGCTGCAGGGGGCGTTAGATATGTAAGCGGCACTGGTACAGGGGGTGTTACATGTGTAAGCGGCACTGTTACAGGGGGCGTTGCATGTGAAAGTGTCACTGCTGCAGGGGGCATTACGTATGTAAGCATCACTTTTGCAGGGGGTGTTACGTGTGCAAGCGTCACTGCTGCAGGGGGAGTTACGTGTGTAAGTGCCACTACTACAAGGGGCGTTGTGTATGTGGAACTACCACAGGGGGCATTACATGTGTAAGCCGCCGCCCTCTGGGAGTGTATCTTAGCTTAGCAGAAGTGCGAACGGAAGGATCGCACAGCGGCTACAAAATAATTTTGTGCAGCTTCAGAGTAGCTCCAGACCTACACCTAGCTTGCGATCACTGCAGACTATTAAGTTCCTGTTTTGATGTCACGAACATGTCCTGCGTTCGGCCAGCCACGCCTACGTTTCCCCAGCCACTCCTGCGTTTTTATATGACACGCCTACGTTTTTTCACACACTCCCCGAAAACGGTCAGTTACCTCCCAGAAACACCCACTTCCTGTCAATCACTCTGCGGCCAGCAGTGTGACTGAAAAGCGTCGCTAGAGCTTGTGTAAAACTGCATCGGCCGTAGTGAAAGTACGTTGCGCGTGCGCATTGAGCCACATACGCATGCGCAGAAGTGCTGTTTTTTGCCTGATCGCTGCGCTGCGACCGAAAACAGCTAGCGAACAACTAGGAATGACCACCCATGTCTTTATAGTCCTTGCTTTGTGCACTCGGGCATAGTCATGTCAGAACAGAAAAAGGTCTTGCCCAAAGTGTTGCCAGAAAGTTGGAAGCATAGCATTGTCCAAAATGTCTTGGTGTGCTGAAGCATTAAGATTGCCCTTCACTAGAGATAAGGGGCCTAGCCCAAACCCTGAAAAATAGCCCCATACCATTATCCCTCCTCCACCAAACTTCACAGTTGGCATAATGCAGTCAGGCAGGTATCGTTCTCCGAGCATCCAACAAACCCAGACTCACCCATATGACTGCCAAACAGAGAAGCGTGATTTGTCACTCCACAGAACACGTTTTCACTGCTCCACAGTCCAGTGTCGGTGTGCTTTACACCACTCCAGACACCCCTTTCTGAACACTTTGCTTGTATAGAGCTATCCTGCAAATCACATGTTATTACTTTGTTTTCTGCCCTTATTGCTTATTTTAATTATTATAGGCATCCCTGCTGTCTATTACTCCACTCAACTACAACTTCACCTGGTAATTGTATCTATTATTGCATTGCATTATATACTATAATTGCTATTTCTGCAATCTCTCCCCAATCATTTTGCACTACAGTAGTATGTCAGGTTTGTTGTTAATCTGTTGTTAACATGTACTTCTCTCTGCAGTACTACCCCATCATAATCTCTTTCCCTCTTTTCTACCATCCTTCCCTGGACTCCCTCTGGGTGGTTTGGATTTTTTTCCTCTTTCTGTTCTATGATTTTCCACTGTATATTACACTTCTGTCCCATCATTACAGAAAGGTTTTGGGGAAAGTCACAACCTTGTTTGTTAGATACTGGCAGTGGTGCCGAGAGAGGGGGGGAGGAGGTACAAATTACCCAGGCCCAGGTCTGATGATGGGGCCTAGTGAGGGTCCAGAAGGGGCCTAGGTCACCTCCCACTTACCTAACAGCAGCAGATGCAGCTCTTTTCCTCATCCCATCACACGCCGCTGTGTACTGGGCTGCAGTGTGGCCATAGAGGTGCTCAAAATACTGTTTTTTAAAGTATTTTTTTAAGGGTACATGGCCACACCTCCTGTGATTAGGCCACGCCCCTTGACTGCCCTTGATACTGGGTACAGGTGTTGGAGGTGACAACAATATTCTTACCTCCAACAAAGTAAGGAAGAAGCATGGATGTTTCTGACTGCCGCAAACAATTTGTCAATTCTTGAGGTTGGCGTGGTGTGGATGGAAGTGTTACTTTGGGGCTGATCAGTAGGGAAGAGGGGGATAATGGTTGTAGACACTGATGCTGTCAAACATTGACCTGTGGTGCTGGGAATGAACATATTTCGGGACCAAAAGAGCAACATGTACAAAGATGAATGCTGTATGCTTGGAAGAAACTGTCTGCTCCAAGACCTGTTCAGAAAGTACTACAAATACTATGGCAATGATCACAGAGTTGCTATTAATGAAGTTCTCAGCTGGTCCAGATAGGATACCAACAACAACAACTGGTGATGTCACCCCAACAGGAAGTGGGCACATTTTTGATGTATAGACTTAAAAGAAATTAAATGGTTTGGAAGCCCTGTGGAAGCAGAGGTGGCATTAGAAAGTAGGGGAATCCCATTAGTGGCTTCCACTTTAGCTGTTGGAGGTGAGAATATTGTTGTCACCTCCAACACCTGTACCTAGTATCCAGGGCAGTCAAGGGGCGTGGCCTAATCACAGGAGGTGTGGCCATGTACCCTTAGAAAAAAATACAGCTAAAGTGACAGATGGTAGGGTTCCTGTGTGCATCTCTAATGAGGAAGATCAACCAAAGTGAATCCAGCCCTCTACCATTGTAGCAATGGTAGCTAGAGTGACACCTGTGGCGGAAGAGGCCCCATATCATCTGGAATTGGAACCAGGAATTGACCAACCCTGGACTGGAAATGGTGGTTCACCTTCAGGTAGATGAGGAACCTACGGCAGAATGGAATGGGTAGCTTATTTGAAAACAAATAGATACTTGTGAATGACCTTCCTCCAAAGATCTGATGTGGAGGCTTAGCTTTGAAAGTGACAGAAAGCTTTTTTTTTCAGCATGTGGATGATTTCTGTTGCACGCACAGGACTGAACATAAGATTCCTAGTGGTACTGCTGTCCCTATCTGTGAAAATTACCATCAAATTCTGCCAAGATTGTATCAACTAGTAAAGACCATTATACAACATATGTTAGACCAATAGATGGTGGTGGATAGCAAAAGTCCTTGGGCAGTCCATCTTGTCTTCATGAAGAAGAGAGATTGAACCCTTTGCTTCTATGTCTATTATAGATGACTCAAACAATGCAACATCTGTGTTGCCTATCCTCTTCCTTGAATAGAGGAATCCTTGGCAGTTCTCGGAAATGTGCAGTATTTGTCTACCTGAGACCTAGCCAATGGGTATTGGCAGATTTGGGCTGCTGAGAAATATAGAGAGAAGATAGTCTTTATAGCACCAACGGATCTGAATGAGTTTTGTAGAATGCCTTTTGTATTTACCAATGCTTCATCTACATTCCAGCGGATCATGGAGCAACTGTATACTGATCTATCTAAATGATATAATTGTCTTTGTGCTAACTCTGAAGAAACATTTGGATGGTGTAGATGTGGTGTTTCAAAGGCTGAAACAGTTTGTACTGAAATCGAAGCCCAGGAAGTGTCAACTGTTGAAGTAAAGTTAAAGTTTAGAATATGTACTCTAGGCAATTTGGTATCTAAGGATGGAGTTTGCCCAGATCTGCGGGCCGTGCAGGTCTGGGAAATGCCATGGATGGTGACTGAGCTACGGGCTTTCTTGGAACTGGTGGGTTACCATTAGTAGTTTATCCATGGTTTACTTACATCCCTGGACCCCGTCATGTGTTACTGTGGGGTGTTCCAGCGGAAACTAATTAACAACTGGGGGAATGGGGACCACCTTTATTGAGCTGAAACAAAAACAGACCAGAGCCCCCACTTTGGCTCACACTGATTTCGACAAAACATTCATCTTGTATACAAATTAAGGTTTATATGTTCTTGGGGCTGTACTAGCTCAAGAACAGAATGGACAGGAGCGAGTGGATCAGTTTATGCAAGTTAGAGTCTCCAGGAGTCTGACAGGAACCCAGAGAATTATAATTCATTCAAACTGGAGTTACTTGCAATGGCATGGGTGGTGACTGAGAAGTTTGAGTATTTAACAGGAGTGGAGTTTGTGGTGGTAATGGAGACACATTTTTTGGCCTGTCTGAACTCTGCCAGGTTGCCTGCTTTAGAGCAATTCTGGCTTGTTTGTCTGTTCAACTTCAGAATCTGAAATTGGCTGGACAAACATAAAAGGAATGCAAATGTCCTGCCTGGATTGCCTGTTGATGCTCCAGAGACATTGAATGATGAAGAATGGGAGGAAGTGGAAAAAAACAGGGCACTGGCCTTTACAGTTTCAGCTCACCAGACAGGGGTAAAAATGACTGCAAAAATGGAGTCAACTCATCCTCCAAGATGAAGCATTGGGAAGGCGCAGCTATCTCCAACATGAGGGTCAGAGGCTGTAGCAAATTAATTGTTACCCACTGGGGACAACAGTGGAGATGGCACACTACCAAGGTGTCCACCTTGGTTTGGAGAAGGCTCCTTAATGAATGTGACATTAATTATATGGCTCAGTTTGTGTTTAGTAGTAGAGGAAGTATGCCGTAACTGTCCCAGGTTTGGAGTGGTAAAACATACAGAACAATACACACCCATTTAAACCATAAAGACTGGAAAACTATTGGCGGTCCTCATGATGAACTACATTCTGATAGGTGTCTCTGTCAGTGACCATCAGTGTGCCTTTTGTTATGACCTTTGTTATTACCAAAGAAAAGTAAATAAATAAATTAGTTTATCATAGGTGCACCTATAACATACTGATTCATTTTATTTTCCTTAGTTTTGTACATATATCTGAATCTGTAGGTAGCACCTACAGTTTACGTATGTGCATAGACAAAGTTTAAATTTTTTTTTTTAAATATCTGTGGATTCCTTTGACTAGAATTCTATACATTTTTATTGATCTTTGCACGTGATACCCTTTCACTACATGTACCCTATGGATCCATTCTGACCATTGCTTCCATAGATAGCTGATGCAGAAATTGTGTCAAACCTAAGGCATGGCACAGTTCCGTACTACCCTATATCACTCCCAAAGAAAACAAGGCCTGTGTAGAAATTTCATAGATCCATGCTGCAGATACTGTACTATGGACTTTGGAGGCTAACCAAAAGCGAACATGGCCATAGCTTGTTCCTGGAGTTGGTGTAGGCTTATAACAACATGGTGCATTCCACAACTTGGTATACTACCTTCTATTTGCTGTTTAGACATCTGGGAAAGGAATTGGCAGTACTGTATCATCCCATCATGTTAGGAACAATTGAGATCAACCGCGGGAAATGTAATGGGACAGTTGGGCAAAGCTTGATAGCAACCTCCCCCATGCAGGCCAATCAGGGCACAACCCTAGCCCCCAACACTATTTTATATTAGACAGCGTGAGGTGGCGAGAGTTAATTCAACAGCAGACAGAAATATAGCTGATAGAAGTCCTGAAGCAAGAAGATGCAAACAGGGAAGACACAGGGGCAGAAGATGCCAGTGAAGAAAATAGAAAGCCTGATGGTCCAGCTGAAGCCTTCAGGACAAGTAGGGCTCCAGTGGCAAACTGCCTATAGAAATTCCCCCTAGACTACCAGGGATTGTCTGCACTTGCATGCATTAGGCCTGAGGCACTTTTGGGCAATAGGGCCAAGGCACTTGTGGATTCTAGGCTGCAAACACTGAACCCTAAAATATAGAAATCAGTATCATATAGGTGGTGCATGACCGAGGTACAAGGCATTAGGCCCAATTATTTGGGATTACCATATACAGATGGAGCCTCCATTATCTTGTCTGTTTCTCCGCCTTTACAAAGGTTTAGTTGCATCTGGGCCATAGCTTAGGTTGCTGAGTTTAATCACAGATAGGCGCGTTGAGGCACGACTACATGCTCAGCATGCAATACACATCTCCATCACTGGGTGGCTAATGCTCCACTAATCCAGTACTTTAGAGCAAATAGCTGCGGAATGATCTACAGTACAAGCTCTGGCAAATGGTCAGTGACGACTGTAATGTTAATGTACACACAGACCAATGGTCAGATGGAGAGAGTCAATAAAAAAAAAATATAGTTTATACAGACGCAAACGAACGTATTAAAACACTTATCAATTGCCGTGTTACTGAATGTGAGTGTCCAAGTCCCGTAGACAGAGCAATAGAGTAAAAATTAATATAGTGTATGCAGATGCAACTGTGTGAAAGCAATAATGTAGTTCATTGACATTAAAGTACAGTATGTACAGTATACTGTATGTTTTGTACAATATGAGCGTCCAAGTCACTTACTGGCATAAACAAACACCAATGGAAAGGAATGGCTGCTTACAGTACTTTTACACATAAGCTTGTGTATCTTCCATGAAGCGGCGTGGGCAAGTCGTGAAGTCTTCTGCCTCCCACGCTGAGAGTCCCGGGTTCATTTCCCAAAGTGCAAGTGTTTTTTTTTCTGACACTCACTTTATTATTATTTTTTTAATCTTTTGTAATATACCTTCACATTCAATAAAAGTGTGCACACAGGTTTTACATAAATCAGGGTAAATCTGCAGGAGCATCTGATTCCGCTATTTAAAATACACAGTGGCAATGAGGACTGTAGACATACCAATTAATATAAATTAGTGTATTCTGACAAAACTAACTGTTCAAGCAACACAGTACTGTTAATCACTGATGTTAGAGAATCTGTGTTGTACTTTATGAGAAGGGATCACTGCTACTATACCATTTTTTTCATATACTGTACAGTATTGTTTTGTACATTTATTGTCACCTGACCTCCCTCCCTGTCTACTGTATGAACTTTGCAGGCTTCCAGGGGGGAAGGGGGAAGTGGGTAGGTGGGTGGTGGTGGCTAAATACCCTAAATACCGTGTTATGCTATTTGAGCATCCAAGTCCCTTAACGGCATAAACAAACACCAATGGGAAGGAATGGCTGCTTACAGTACAGTAAAAAGGGCTTTGTACCGACGTTTGACTCTCCAAATTAACATTGAAAGTATAGGAAAGGGGGCATGGTCACACCCCTTTTACCCATGGCCATGCCCCATTTCCTAATTTGTACTGGTTTTCATGTGTAAAATGTCGGAGGGTATGGTATCATAATGTGCATAGAGCTCGCCTATCCCTATCAAACCTTTTTATATTAGCTAGGGTATTTAGACAATCCCTCAGCTTTGCCCAGTAGCCTGCAAAACCTGTGCCGTCGCTCGCTCCATGTGTGAGGGCTGCCACGAGGTGGGGGGGGGGGGGGGTCATGGGCGGCAGCATTTTTTTTCCAACTTGCTATGTGATCGAGTCCAGTGTATCGTTATGTGCATAGAGCTCGCTTATCCCTATCGCCCCTGTGTATTTTAGCTAGGGTATTCAGACGCTCCTTCAGCTTTGCCCTGTAGCCGGCAAAACCTATGCCGTCACTCACTCCATAGCTGAGGGCTTCCACGGGGCAAGGGATAATGAGCGGCAGCCATCTTGTCAACTTGCTATGCGATCGAGTCCAGTGTATCGTAATGTACATAGAGCTCACCTATACCTATCAAGCCTGTGTATTTTAGCTAGGGTATTGTGACGCTCCTTCAGCATTGCCCTGTATCTTGCAAAACCAATGCAGTCGCTGGCTCGATAGCTGAGGGCTTTCATGAGGCAAGGGGTCACGGGTGGTAGCCATTTCAATTGAGTCTGGCCTGCTACAGAATTGTATGTGTACCGTACGGTGCATAGAACCTTATCCTCGTAGCTACTGTGTATTTTACAATAGATACGCTCCTGCAGCTTTGCCCTGCTTTATGTAAAACTTGTGTGCACACTTCTATTGAATGTGAAAGTATAGTACAGTACAACAGATACAAAAATAAAATAAATTAATAAAGTGTCAGGAAAAAAATTAACATGCATTCGCACATTTGGAATCGAACCCGGGACTCTAAGCATGGGAAGCGGCACACTTCACCTCTCGGACACGCCGCCAAATGACAGATGCATAAGCCCATTGGTTTTGATTATGCCGTAATGGGTATGGTATTTGGGTGCTAGCTTATTCCTAGCATCAATAGACGACACTGTACCTGTAACACGTTAGTTTGCGTCTGTATACACTACTGGTTTTATTTGTTGATTTGTCTGCGGGACTTGGACACTCACATATTCCTAACGTCAATGAACTGTACTGTGGCTTTATCATGATCATTTGCCTCTGTTTATACTATACTAGTGTATTTACGTCTGTACACTGTAATATACTGTATGACATACTGTAGCATGTTGTAGCGTAATGAGACGCACCAATAAAGTAGTTCTTACTATGTATTTCGGTATTGCGCAATGGTGATTTTAAAAAGTGACATCTGGTCTCCTTGCGCCCTGGCATGCTGCATATGCCCGATCGCGACTAACGCCTCAGCCAGCCAAGATAACTGAGGCTCCAGGTAGGTGGCACTTGGCCTATGTTCAGGGCATTAGGCCCAAATTTCATAAAATACATAATCCGTAGGCTAACAAATTCAGATAGACTTCCAAACCCAGTAAGATTCCAAGCTCTTAAAATCCAGCAGGTATGGTTCAGCAGCTACTGGTGTGCATACCTCCCAACATGACCCTCTCCAGGAGGGACAGAATGCTCTGCTTCTGGACTTTTCTCTTAATGTATGATTGCTGGCACCTGTTTTGAACAGGTGAATGGATAAGAAAGGTGTTTCACCACAGATGATAGCAATCATAAATTAAGAGAGAAGCCCAGGAGCAGAGCATTGTGTCCCTCCTGGAAAGGGTCATGTTGGGAGGTATGGATGAGGTAAGTGCTAGTGGCTTTAATTAGTCTCCTGGCAACCTGTCAGGTGTGTAGACCAGGAATTATCATGCTGTACTGTGTTCTGACTCTTGATTGAGGCTGCTGAGTTCAGAGCCTTGCTTGGTTTCTGGACTTGTGATGATTGGCTGTTCAGCCATTTTAGGGATTTCCCTTTGACATTCATTTGCAGGTTGTAATCAGTCTAAAGGGGGGTACTCATGGAGCGATCGCTGCTTACAATCTAAGCAATCTGACTAGATTGCTTAGATTTTAAGCAGTGATCTCTCCGTGGGTACCCCTCACAGCGATAGCGATGCGCAGCCCCGCGCATCGCTATCGCTGGTGCTAGATTGGCCTGCATGCAGGCCAATCTAGCGGGTCGCTAACTTCACCCGCTGGGTGAACTGAGCGCCCCCCGTCACACTCTCAGCACACATCGCGCTGTGCTGAGCTGGGGGAGAGATGTGTGCTGAGCGGTTCGCTCAACACACATCTCTCCCCACATCTGCCAGTGAGTACTGGCCTTAATTCTGTTAGTACTGGCGAGTACTTGGATATTTACCCTGTGCTTTCTCAGTGGAGCTTGTTTACCGGTGCTATCTGAATGATCTGCCAGCATGTCACCTGAAAACCTGTTACCTGTCAGAATTTCATCACTATGCAAGTTACCTATTTGGAAGATCTGCCGGCATATATCTCCACTGTTCAGCTAATCTGTTCTATTCAGAAAACCGGTTACCTGTCAGCATTTCTTCACTAACCAAATTATCTGTGCTGTTTGGAGGATCTACCAGCATGTCTTCACAAATCAACTAATCAGCTCTGTTTAGAAAACCTATTACCTGTCAGCGTTTCTCTACTGTGCAAATTACCTGTGCTATTTTGAAGATCTGCCCAGAATATATCTACATTGCAATTGTCTGTGCTATTCAAAAAACTAGTATACTGTGCAGTGTGAATTTCTAATAGTATTCTGAAGATCTGGTTAGCGGTTTTCTATATATTGTTTTAGTATTATTTAGTTATTCCTATTTAATTGGCATATTCAACTAGTTAAATGGTACATTTATCTAGCCCTTTTAGCTACTTATGCCTTTCAGAATTTCTAGTGTGTCCTGTTTCCTTTAAATAAATATGTCTGTAATCTTGAGCCTGCACTACTTTGAGTAAAAGTCTTGGTGGCTTCTGAGTATCATGGTAGTTCTGGGAAAAGGGGGTTGTTATAGGTGAAGTACTCAGCAAATTGGTTCTTCAGGCTCAGGAATAGGTAGACACTCATAACAAAAGCTTTGGAAATCGACCTCATTCAAGTTAAAATTTTAGAATTGAGGAAGCCTGTACTGTGGGTTGGGTTAATATCAAGCTGCCATGTAGTGCCCTCAGTGTGAAGGGGCTAGTTGGCTCATATACCACTTTGGTGTCAGGACTATACACATTTGGTCTGAATTGTGTTTGTCATTCAATGCATAGTTTTTCTATTGTTTGCAGCAGCAGGTAAATTTTCTAGGTAACACATCCATGCAAAGTATATGTTCCTCCTCCGCTGTGCGCAAGAACAAATGGTGGAACAGGGTGACTAAGGCCTTTGGGCCAATGATGATAATTCACCCATCGGGTGATCAGTCACTCTTAGCCAAAGTGTCTTGTCCCCGTGTAAGGAAGGGGCACTTCTAATCGGGTGTACTGTTTCTGCAGTCCCTCTACTGCCTTGGAGCACAGGGTGAAATTCTTTATTGGTGAGTATTGTGGTTTAACATACCTCATCAAATCTAGCCTCAACAGATCCACGGTTCTCTTTCATGGCTAATCCTTGGTCACTGCTTATTTTCTATAGAAGGGCATGTAGTAGTTTTCAAAGGCTTATGAAAGGACACAGTTCCCAGCTTTATGTTACTGTCCAGTATATGCTAGGTGCTCAGCTTGATTCAAATCATTTGATGGCAATCATACAGCTCTCATGTATAGCTTCAACATGGGTGTACACAGACTGTGGGTAAGGGGTATGCCACCCCCTTCTCTGTATATAGACCACTCACCCCGCCCGCAGGCTTACAGTAGCCCACTGGACATTGATTGCTCATCTCAAGCTTTCCTCCTTACCTTCTCCCCGGCCCATGGTCATGCAGCCAGCTGATGTTACTGAAGGCAGTGGTGGCTGCTGCCCATAGAGACCACCCATTGCCTGTGGGGACCGGTTAACAGCTAGCTAGCTGCCTTACCTCGGGGATTCACTGAGCCGCAGCCAGGGTCGGACTGGCCCACAGGGGTACCAGGGAAACCACCGGTAGGCCCCACTGCCTAAGGGCCCACTCCTTCCTCTGGGGATCAGGTTCCAGACTATGCACTTGTATTATACATGGTAGATATGTTGCATTACACTGCACTAAACTATTGTGTATTTCAAGCCTCTGTGGATGCTGGCCACACCCCCTTTGTAGGCTGTTCACACCCCTAAGTATGGGCCCCTATAACTGCATTCCCCCGGTGGGCCCTTCATGTTCCAGTCCGACACTGGCCACAGCTGCACCTGGCTGAGACACAGCACTCAGCTTTTCTTTCCTCTGTAAGCTCGTTGTGAAACTAGCCAATGGGAGTCTGTGGATGGGCTTACAAAAGATAAACACACAACACTGCTGATCCTCGGGATCAGGCAGCCAGCACATATATTACACGTATGTTTATATGTATTAACTGCCCCCCCCCCCCCACCAACAATGTGTGGTCTGCGCTGCATCCCGCAGGCAGCAGCCGCTACTGATCGCAAATGATTCAATGCTGCTTCTTAAGGGGTAGCTCAGATCACTAATGCAATCACCTGATGCATTATAATATTAATGCCATCACTGTGTCCATATAAGCAGCAGCAATAGTTACTCCTTCTACATTAATCAGGCCCAATATGATTTCAAATCCAAAACAACAACCTCATTTTCTGTTCAGATGGAACTTTCTACCTTGTCACATACAATAAGGTAAAATAGAGTGATTATAATGGATAAAAAGTTGTCAGCTCATCTGATGCCAAATGCATGCTGGGAAATATAACCAGACCACTGTTCATGCTGGGTCATGTCATTTTCTAGATAAACAACACTGTGTATTTGTCCACTCAGCGGAACGTCATTTTTATATTAAGAATTTAGCGCTACTAATTGTTGGCTAACACGGAACTAATTGAAATGCATAACACAATGAAGTATTTGTAATTCCAATCTTCCAAGCCAAATCAACTAAAATAAAAAAAAAATAACATGATAATGGGGTCACATATTATACATAAGTGGTATATAATACAAGATTTTATTAACACTACAATAAAAAGCGCGCTGACCAAACACCATGAGGAAATGATTAATATATTGTTCTAATTGTTCTTTTCTGCAAAAGCATGTCTGATCTTGTCTTAAGACAATCCTGTCTTTATGTATTCAGGTTACCAACTTTCAATATCAGTTTTTTGTGTTTTATTTAGTTCTAACAAGGAAATGGCACAGACCAGGCACTTTAGTACGTTTACAATAGAAGTTAAGTACAGTAAATTAAGCATGATCCCTAAGACTAACGAAACGACATGTAGAGGCAACACATGGTTCTGCTAAGGGCTCAGCAAATCCTTAAATATTTATTTAATAACAAATTATTAAGATCTGATTGCAAATTTTGTAAAGTGGATTTGTCAATCCAACAGTTAAAAAGCATTTCCTTGAGACATCGTTGACAGTAATTCCAAATTTGCATTCAAGTCCAGAGTTTTCACGTTTGTCCTCAGAAAAGTGCCTATTTTCCAATGGCACTAGTACCGGCAACAGTACTCCTTAGTTACTCTGGATAAAATTCTCTTTATTCTCTTGATTGGTCAATTGATATTGAGGTTTCAATTATTACAAGGATGCATGTGTAAATTGCAGAAAATGGTTTTTAACAAGTATGGTAATCATATCATCATGACGCTTTTGGAGCACTAAGGTCAATACTGGGCTTAAATGTACCTGCACAGTAGTGGATTTAATGTTAGGCAACACAGCAGCTGCTTAGGGCATGATGGGTGACAGAGTGACAGTCGTCAAGGCTGTATGGAGGGCAGGGACGTGCAGTCAGGGGAGGCAGAGCCTTGCCTGTCATATTCCAATATAAATAGCTGATTTTTCCACTGATCTGTATTGTAACACAGATCAGTATAAAATTATGATATTTTTGTTGGAATATAAATTTTCAGCACTCCAGTGCAAATACAGAAAGCAGAGGAGAGGCAGCGAGAGATCTGACTCCACCTAGCAATCAAAAACTGCACGAGCGGGGAGCCATGTGTCAGGCATTAATGCTGCAATGAAAACGGCAGCAGGGGAGGCAGCTAAGATCTGCGTGCCTTGATATGGGCTCAAGGCACGACCCCTCAGTGATGCATATGTAATACCTCCCTTTCCCCCTCCGCATCCATTGCACTCACCACAGATCTCTGCAAAGTCCGCACTGCACTAGTCATGGGCAAAGTGATTCACTGAACTGAGTTGAGACACATGACTCAGTTCAATGGAGCGTCTCGAGTCAGTGTCTCGGCACATGAGTCATGACTCATTTGGATTGGAATGTATTGACAGTGCACATGGGGGGTCATTCCGAGTTGATCGTAGCTGTGCTAAATTTAGCACAGCTATGATCATTCACACTGACATGCGGGGGGACGCCCAGCACAGGGCTATCCCACCCGCATGTCAGTGACGCCCCCCCCCCCCCGCAGAAGTGCAAAGGCATCGCACAGCGGCGATGCCTTTGAACTTCAAGAGTAGCTCCCGACCAGCGCAGCTTTGGCGTGCTGGCCGGGAGCTACTCATCTCTGGAGCCGGTCCATGCAACTGAAGGCAGCGGCGGGATGGACGAGGCAGCGGTGAGGAGATCCCGGCGCAGGACAGAGGCTGGCGGCTGGAGGGGGATAAATGAACTGTGTGGGAGGCTGGCAGCTGTGCAAGAAAGATGCTGGGCGGTGAGGCAGCGGCGGGACAGACGAGGCGGCGGTGACGTGGTCCTGACGCGGGACAGAGGCTGGCGGCCGCAGGGGGATTGAGACTGGTGGCCGGTGCGGAAAGAGATGGATGGTGCGATGGGGCTGGCGGCTGTGCAGTGGCCGGTCCCTGCGGCCGGTGCAGAAAAGATGCGGGGCGGTGAGGTGGTCGGAGGGGAATGGAGCAGAGAGGGTCACCTGCAGTCCGAAAGACAAAAGTAGGCGGACACTAGCAGGCAGTCAACCGCTGACCGCAAAGTTCCCACCATTGGTTACAATGGAGCGCATAGGCGCTACATTGTATCACTGCCGTGTGCTGCCTGACAGACACTACAGGAGCACACAGCCAATCAGGAGGGTGCCACGATGTGGCGCTCCCTGATTGGCTAAAGGAACCCACTTAGACAGGAGTCAGGGGGGGGTCCTGGCAGTCGGGGAAAGGGGTCCCATGTGAAAACATGGGGCCCCTTTCAGTGCGTGGTCGGGTGTCCGTTTTTTTATTTTGCAAAGTACGTGGATTATACAAAGAACAGAAGAGGACCGATCTACACTGGATTATGTGAGTATATTTTTTTCCACAGGTACCCCATGGATTCTACATGGAGAAGAGGACCAACCCTCGTGTGAACATAGGTAAGTATGTATGTTTGGAGGTATGCATGTATGTAATAAACTTATACTTTCAAGGTGTGTGTCTCCTGTTTTTATTGGGGTATTTTTTTAGTAGTAGTACAACAGGTACCAGCGGGCCCGGTTTACCACCGCATGCTGGTACTTGTGGTTCTCCAAGTACCAGCTTGCGGGGGAGGCTTGCTGGGACTTGTAGTACTGCTACTAAAAACAATATTCACATTTTTACTAAAAGGCTATCAGCCCCCCATCCGCTGCCCTTGGATGGGGGGGACAGCCTCGGGCTTCACCCCTGGCCCTTGGGTGGCTGGAGGGGGGGGGGGGCTTGATTTAAGGGGTTCCCACTCCTCCAGGGTACCCCGGCCAGGGGTGACTAGTTGGGTATGTAATGCCAGGGCCGCAGGGACCAATATAAAAGTGTCCCCCAGCTGTGGTATTATGTACCTGGCTAGTGGAGCCCGGTGCTGGTTTCAAAAATACGGGGGACCCCTACGCTTTTTGTCCCCCATATTTTTGAAACCAGGACCAGGCACAGAGCCCGGTGCTGGTTGATTAAATATGGGGGAACCCCTGTCATTTTTTACCCCATATTTTTTCAACTAGGACCGGCTCAAAGAGCCCGAGGCTGGTTTTGCTTAGGGGGGGGGACCCCACGCATTTTTTTAAAGATTTGTAAAAAGGTTTTAACGAAAGATGCACAATGGAGCCCTGCACGGATCTCACAGATCCGGCCGAGTTTCATTGTGTTAATGTCGGCAGTGTTTTACTATTCACTCCCGTAAAACACTGCCAAAAAATACGAATGATATCGACATCGGAAAACACGAAAATGCAGAATACGACAGCTTAGTAAATTAGTCGTAAAAAATTCAAAAAGTTGCAAATTTACACTTTCGATGTCATTCATGATGAATCTCCCTCCAAATCGGTACAAATACGAATTTTAGTAAATATACCCCATTGAGTGCAGTACAGCCTAGCATTACTATTGCAAGATACAAAAGTTAGATACTCCTTTATCGAGACAGAATATACTCCAGCTTCTAGATGCTACAACATCTTTAAATTATTTCAGCCTCACGTAGCATTGGGCGCTACCAAACTCGATGATAAGGCATTTAACACAGGAATTGTACCGAGCACTTATTTAGGATTTATCTTACCTGATATAAAGAGATTGTGGGACTATTAAATAACAGGGACTTCATGTGCACTAACAACATGGCCATTAGACGTTGCGCAGCTTAGACTTTGGGGAAAAGGTAATCTTATTTGATATAGGGACTACAATAGAAACAAGAGTATTCCCTTTCGGGGTCTGCGATACTTTTGTCCAGTTGCTACATGTGATTATACTCAATTGAGTGCGTTGATATTAGTAATTTTGTTGCATATAATTTAAGAAACGTTTGAACCCTGCAGGACGGAGAACTACGGAGATCCTCAGTTGCGGATAAATAAAACACATATATATTTCTTGTCGTATAGCTACCTGTAGAAATATATTGCTACATTTTAGAGTTACCTGATATGAGTGTGAGGTAATATTCCTAAGGGCTTCTTAGAAATCCAGTGATGATAAGAATAAAGTGAAGTGTTCATTTTAAAAGAAAACTTACTCTTGTCTGGGGTGCTTTAAGAATACTTACCTATCGGCGAAGAGTCAGACAGCTGTGAGTAAAAGGTACGACTGTCAAGCTGTACTTATCAAGAGGTCTTTAGGAATAACACTTTGAGGTTACATTTTTGGCGTCACAAACAGGAACGGAGCGGTATCAGCGGCAAAATGACGGAACCCCAGAATCCTGCATCGTCTTCAGGCCGAAGACTATTACCAGCATCCCCGGGACAGAGGTCATTAACACCGACGAATGAGACAGCAAGTGAGGAAAGGGTAACACAGGCAGCTGCCATCACCATGCCGTACCACTTTGGTGCGTCGTGGCTTCCAACCTACTCGGGGGATACTCGGTTAGAGGGTACCAGTACTTTTAGAGACTTTAAAGACAAGATGCGGTCAATGTTTAAACTTTACCTGCTCAAGGAAGAGCAGAGGGTGTAGATAGTGTTGGGGCAATTACAAGGCTCGGCCCTACAAGAAGCCAAAGCATGGGAGGACGAAGAGAGGAAAACAGCAGAAGGTATCTTTAAAAAACTGGAATGCATCTTCAACTCCAGAACCATTGCTGACCTTAAGAGTAGACTATACCAGAGGAAACAGCAACCACAGGAGTCGCTGAGGGATTTCGCTCTAGGCTTACAGGAGACCATGCGGGCCATCCAATTGCATGGGATAAAAAAAGTAGAGCAGGTTGATGAGACCCTTATCAATTTATTCATCGAGGGGGCTCAAGGTGATTCAATCCGAGCTCAACTCCGAATGTGGAGGTGATAGAACACTGTGTGTACATTCCCAGAATTTAAGGAGGCTGTTCTGGATATTCTGGGGTTGAACCAGAACTCGGATATAGAATATAACGCGTCTGCAGAGTCAGAGGAGAATGGAGAGTTGGAAGAAGTTAGCGCGTATATGACTCCCGACTTGGCGTTTAAAAAAATAAAAGGTCACTCAGCAAGTACAAGTAGGCCAGGATCCGATCGGGGCTCTGACCAATGTAGTTACCGAAATGATGAAAGAAATAAAAGAAATCCGCCTGGAATAGGCTGGGACTCGTCAGCAGGACTGGCACCAAGAACGTGGGGGAAGGAATAGGGCCCAATGGGATGTCCCACGTGAAATAGGTTGACGACCAACTGATCAGTTCGACCAGAGCAGGAGACCCATATGCAGAGGTTGTCAGCAAGCAGGACATATTGAAAGAAATTGTCCCCAGAGTAATTTAAATGGAGGAACCCCGAGGCGAGCGAGCGACCCTCGGGAGGAAACACCTCAGTAGGTCCCGTGTCACAGAAGTGGTGGCCCCGGTATGTCGGAGAGTGCCCCCGGTTGAAGATTAGGGTCAATAATGTGGAAGTAATGGCCCTATTAGATATGGGCTCACAGGTCACCAATATTCAACTACCAGAGTTCTCTTGACATTGGGACGAGGGGGAAATAGTAACACCGCCCACCACCTTGTTACAACTGTTGGCGAGTAATGGTCAACTGATCATCTACCGAGGCTATTGGGAGGCGGAACTGAGGATCGACCAGGCAAAGCTCCCAAGACAGGGGTACCTAATAACAACCAACTGGAATGAATACTTAACCCTGGTGATCCTGGGTATGAACATCTTAAAGAACTGCCCAGATAAGCTGGTAGAGGCTTTAAAGATGGAAATGCAAACTGCAGCTCCAGGAGAATGGAAGCTGTTACAGCAAATGGTGCAGTTAATAGAGGGACATAAGAAGTTCACCAACACTTTGGAGAAGTCGGAAAGGTCAGGATCGTCGATAGATGCCTGGTACTCCTCCTGCCGACCTCGGAGCAAGTAATTTGCTGTAAGGCCAGAATTGCGCCAGGGGGCAAGGACTATGAGGCCGTGATCAAGTCGTGTGACATGGATGGACAACAACCATTCACTAAAGCCAGGACCTTGGCAAAAGTAGAGCGAGGGAGAGTACCAGTCCGCATCCTCAACCCACATAATTACCCGATTCGACTCTTCAAACACTGTCCAGTAGCCCGTATGTTATGGGTAGATTTTCAAGATATACTAGAGAAGAGTGTGTCAACGGCGAATCAAAACACCATGATGGAACAGTTGACCGAAGCTAAAAACAAGGTGCCATGGTGGCACGAGATTCAGGTTGGGGATATAAACACTTCAGGAGAGCAACGAAGAGGAGTACTCAAAGTGGTGCACTGTAACACTGGAGCCTTCAGCCAATTTCCCGCCGACTTTGGACTAGCGGAAAATGTCCAACATCACATTCCCACTGGGACGAACCCTCCTATTAAGGAAAGACATAAACCCCTACCCCCTGCTATGTACCAATCAGTTCGAACTATGCTGGCAGAAATGGAAGAGACTGGCATGATACGGGAGAGTCACAGTCCCTGGGCAGCTCCAATCGTCATTGTAAAAAAAAAGTCAGTCTCGCTTTTGCATAGAAATCGCAAATTGAACGCAGTCACGCATCGGGACGCCTACCCGTTGCCCAGTATCAAGGAATCACTAACAGCCCTCAAGACAGCAACCTATTTCTCCACGTTGGATCTTACGAGTGGATATTGGCAAATTCCGATGGCTCTCGAAGATCAAGAAAAGACTGCCTTTACCACCCCGATGGGACTGTTTGAGTTCAACCGGATGTCTTTTGGACTCTGTAATGTCCCTGCTACATTCCAGAGGGTGATGGAACACTGTCTTGGCAATTGTAATTTTGAAATGGTCCTGTTATACATGGACGATGTGATCATATTCTCCAAAACGTACGAGGAACACCTTCGACACCTGGAGGAAGTGTTTATCCAGTTGACCAAATCCGGGCTCAAGCTCAAACCGTTGAAATGTCATCTGTTGAAACCAGCAGTACAATATCTTGGATACATCATCAGCACGGAAGGGGTGAAGCCCGATCCGGAAAAGATTAGAGCAGTACGTGACTGGCAGGTGCCTAAGACAGTGAAAGAAGTTCGTAGCTTCTTAGGCTTTGTAGGCTATTACAGACGGTTCATAGAACACTTTGCTAAAACTGCTGCCCCACTCCATGAACTCTTACTGGGAAGATCGGGATAGGAGAAAAGGAGCTCGGCTTCGGTTGTCTGGTTAGAAGAACACCAATGATCCTTTAATCAACTGAAAGCCACCCTGATTGAAGCTCCATTACTCGCCTATCCTGATTATGACAGACCTTTCAAAGTATACACTGACGCGAGCCATCGTGGACTAGGAGCAGTGTTGTCACAGGTGCAAGATGGAAAGGAAAGAGTCATCGCCTATACCAGCAGGGGCCTGCGTAAGACCGAACGGAACAGTGAAAATGATAGTACGTTTAAACTAGAGCTGCTTAGCCCTTGTTTGGGCTATTACTGAGAAGTTTAAAAACTACTTGGCTGCCACCCCATTCGTAACAGTCACAGATAACAATCTACTCGTTCATTTGTCCAATGCTCGACTGGGGGCACTCGAACAAAGATGGGTGTCTTGATTGGCAAACTTTTGCTACACGGTCACCTACAGGCAGGTTCGTTCCATTGGGAATGCGGATGCCCTGTCTAGATTGCCCACGACCGACCTGGTTGAAGAAGAGAAGGATCACACAGAAGACGTGGAAATCCCTCGGTTTCAACCATCGAGGCAAACGTGTCGAACAGTTATCTCTGACCCACTTGTTGTCCAGTCCACCCTCAGGCCAGGGAGTCCTGAACCGAATCTGCCATGCTATTGGGAAAAGATTCAAAAATCCAGTGTGGTATTAGACCGATTGGTGGACATAGTTCAACGGAAAAGACGGTTAAATAAGTCTCAGAGGGATGAGGTGGACCCAGAATTAGTAAGATTGCTCTGACACCGGGATCGGATTCAGGTCAAACAAGGGCTAATAGTGCGAACCAGTCTGGATCCCGCCACCCATCAACCTATTATGCAGGTCATAGTACCCCGATCGCAAGTTGACCTTGTCCTGGATGCCTACCACAACCAGTCAGGACACTTTGGAACTCAGAAAATCGAGGCTGTCCTTAGGAAAAGGTATTTCTGGGTCGGAATGAAAGCAGACATTGAAAGATGGTGTAGTGATTGCATGACTTGTAGTCTAAAGCGTCACCCTGATGCCAGACAAAGGGATCCACTACATCCCACTGAAAGCCGCCGGCCGCTGGAGATAGTGGCCTTGGACCATGTCAAACTTGAGCCCTGTCAAAGTGGCTTCCAATATGCTCTCACTATTATTGACCACTTCAGTAAGTTCCTAGTTGTCGTGCAAGCCCAGGATCTGACTGCCAAAACTACGGCTGACCTTTTCATGAGACACTTCGCCCACCCATATGGGTATCCTGAAAGAATCTTAACGGATCAAGGACCAGCATTTGAGTCCCAGTTGTTCCACAAACTTTGCTCCCTGTACGGATGCAAGAAAATCCGAATGACCGCCTACCATCCGCAGGGGAATGGGTTATGTGAGAGGGCCAATCAGACCATTATCGGACTCTTACGGAGTTTATCAGCGGAGAGGCGAGCCAAGTGGCCAATCTTCTTACCCAAATTGGTCTATCTATACAACAACACCGAACACTGCTCTACGGGGTTCACACCCTTTTACTTACTCTTCGATCGACAGGGCAAGTTGCCCAAAGATTTGGATCTATCTCCAGAACTCCATGAGTCCGTTGATTTACAGACTGATTGGGTGCGGGAACACCAGCATCGGATAAAGACAGCTCAAAAGATTGTGGGGTCAAGGATGGAAATTGTGCACCAGCGTTAAGAAAAGTATTACAATGCACATATCCGGCCTACCACTTTGAAGGTTGGAGATAAAGTGTGGAGGAAGAGACACCATTGCAACAGTAAGTTGGATGCTATGTGGGAGGATACCCCTATACCATAGTCAGTGTTCTGTGTGTTGATTTGTACGTCTATCGAATTAAGAGGGAACAAGATAGACGAATAAGCACTGTGGCTAGAGACCAACTAAAGATCTGTTCTGCTGAAGTATCTACCCCACGGAAAGAGAGTGTTCCGGTGGAAGAAGCATGGAAATTTGCTGGACATATCAAACTGGAAGATCCCGTTGAACTCCTAATGTTCATGAGTAGCTCAGCTCCATCCCCTTGCCTCGAGAACGTAGTCCCAGAGCCGACCGTAGTAAGGTCTATCGGGCTCAGGGGTGGTCTTCTGTATGCCGGCGGTCGGGCTCCCGGCGCTCAGTATACCGGCGCCGGGAGCCCGACAGTCGGCATACCGACACTTATTTTCCCTCGTGGGGGTTCACGACCCCCATAGAGGGAGAATAAAATAGTGTGGCGCGCTTAGCGCACCACCGTGCCCGTAGCGTGGCGAGCGCAGCGAGCCCGCAAGGGGCTCATTTGCGCTCGCCACGCTGTCGGTAAGCCGGCGGTCAGGCTCCCGGCGCCGGTATGCTGGTCGCCGGGAGCCCGACCGCCGGCCAGCCGTAGTGAACCCGGGCTCAGAAGTGACTCATCGATGGTCACTAACCACTCAGAGCATATGTTTACCTACGGTGGAGGTCAGACGGTCGGAGCGCAGTACCAAAGGCATTCCACTCTTACGATACCGAGAGTAACTGATTTGTAATGTAAATTGTATATACGAGATCATATTATAACCTAGTGAGGATATACATGAGGTATGCCTCACTGACTATATGGCAATCAGGAAGGTACTCGTAAATATATACAATAGGGAGCTAGTTCTGATATGTCTCAATCTGGTTAGATAAAACGGGTATACATGAGGACACGCATATTTCTAGGAGGAGTATATGTAATACCCTAATATATTTGTATATGTAATACCCTAATGTATTAAATTCATATGGTACACTGTATAACATATATATGACTTGTGAGCCCTCACAGAGGGTAAACTAATTGCAGATGTGGATGCTCTCATAGAGAGAAGGTGTCAGTACATGTGTATCCCCCTCATACAGGAGAGTTGGAATGCCCCAAACAACTGGGACTGTAGGTAAAACGGGCAAGAAGGACGAGACCATACTCTCTATAAGGAGGGTTCTCAATGGGAGTTTGTTTAAAAAAAAACTGACTCGTGCAGGAGACAGTTGGCGGGACTAATCCGGGCACCCAAAAGGAAAGTATAAATAAGAGGGACAAAAAATCTATTGCTGTCGTCATCGGAGAGCGGGGAAGTATGCTGAGCCAGTGTGCCCTGTCAATGGTACATTAATTCCCCACACACAGTCCTACGTACCAGCCCTTCTGACAGCTCTGGGGTCCGGAGTCTGAACGGAGCCCCGACAGTGAGACAGCGCATCCATGAGTGACAGTACAACTGCGGAGCTCATATACCCGTCCCTCCCTCCAGCTCTAGTAAGAGGCGCCCGGTGGGCGTGACGCAGACAGCTGAACCCCGACGCGCCAAGGAAAGGAGGCGCTAGAGACGCAGACAGCCTGTGAAAGTGACACCAGCAGTGAGTAACAGGGATAGCGGGACCCTTTCCTTTGCACCTCCCTCGGTGACCTGGTAAGAGAAGGAGGTCCGGGGAGGCCAGACAGAAAGAGACTAAGCCTCGGCTACGCCTTCTGGTCGGCGGCATTAACCAGTCAGCCAACCCGACCGGAGTAGCAGGGAGGCAGGAATATTGAGTGGTGAAGACAGGGAAAGAGAGGGGTGGCCATAATCACTCCATGTAAGGTCGGGGGTGGGCCCGCATAGACTGTGATAGAAGCGACCTCTTACTGAAGGGGATATACCACAGCATCTCACCATCCTACATACAATCTATCCCCTAGTGGTATGTGAGGCATTGGTTTGATTAAATCAGCAGACAGCATTTAAGGAGACAGTGTTACCTTATATATACAGTATAAAGTGGAAATTAGTCAGCAAAAGAGTGCATCCCAATTTCATCCAGAGATAGACTCACCTCAGACATAGTGTCGACATAGCGGGTGCTAATGCGGTACCATTCTGTCCTCTTGTGTTCAATATAGCAAGCCTCCTCTACAGCTGCAGCAAATGAAAGCATATAGAAATTATTGACATCAGTTTTCTTCAACCTCTCTAAGGAACATTGGGGGTCATTCCGAGTTGTTCGCTCATTGCAGATTTTTGCAACGGAGCGATTAAGGTGAAAATGCGCATGCGCATGGTACGCAGTGCTCATGCGCTAAGTATTTTAGCACAAAACTTAGTAGATTTACTCACGTCCGAACAAAGAATTTCCATCGTTTAAGCGATCGGAGTGTGATTGACAGGAAGTGGGTGTTTCTGGGCGGAAACTGACCGTTTTCTGGGAGTGTGCGGAAAAACGCAGGTGTGCCAGGATAAAACGCGGGAGTGTCTGGAGAAACGGGGGAGTGGCTGGCCGAACGCAGGGCGTGTATGTGACGTCAAACCAGGAATGGAATGGGCTGAGCTGATCGCAGTGTAGGAGTAAGTCTCGAGCTACTCAGAAACTGCTAAGAATTTTCTATTCGCAATTCTGCTAATCTTTCATTCGCAATTCTGCTAAGCTAAGATACACTACCAGAGGGCGGTGGCCTAGCGTGTGCAATGCTGCTAAAATCTGCTAGCGAGCGAACAACTCGGAATGAACCCCATTGAGTGCAGTACAGCCTAGAATTACTATTGCAGGATACAAAAGTTAGATACCCCTGTATCGAGACAGAATATGGGGGGAAATTCTGAGTTGATCGCAGTAGCAAATGTGTTAGCAATTGGGCAAAACCATGGCCCTCATTCCGAGTTGATCGGTCGCAAGGCGAATTTAGCAGAGTTACACACGCTAAGCCGCCGCCTACTGGGAGTGAATCTTAGCTTCTTAAAATTGCGACCGATGTATTCGCAATATTGCGATTACTAACTACTTAGCAGTTTCAGAGTAGCTCCAGACTTACTCTGCCTGTGCGATCAGTTCAGTGCTTGTCGTTCCTGGTTGACGTCACAAACATACCCAGCGTTCGCCCAGGCACTCCCACCGTTTCCCCGGCCACTCCTGCGTTTTTTCCGGAAACGGTAGCGTTTTCAGCCACACGCCCCTGAAACGCCGTGTTTCCGCCCAGTAACACCCATTTCCTGTCAATCACATTACGTTCGCCGGAGCGAAGAAAAAGCCGTGAGTAAAAATACTTTCTTCATAGTAAAGTTACTTGGCGCAGTCGCAGTGCGAACTTTGCGCATGCGTACTAAGCGGATTTTCACTGCGATGCGATGAAAAAGAACGAGCGAACAACTCGGAATGAGGGCCCATGTGCACTGCAGGGGGGACAGATATAACATTTGCAGAGAGAGTTAGATTTGGGTGGGTTATTTTGTTTCTGTGCAGGGTAAATACTGGCTGCTTTATTTTTACACTGCAATTAAATTTCAATTTGAATACACCCAACCCAAATCTAACTCTCTCTGCACATGTTATATCTGCCCTCCCTGCAGTGCACATAGGGGGTCATTCCGAGTTGTTCGCTCGCAAGCTGCTTTTAGCAGCTTTGCACACGCTAAGCCGCCGCCTATTGGGAGTGAATCTTAGCATATTAAAATTGCGAACGAAAGATTAGCAGAATTGCGAATAGACACTTCTTAGCAGTTTCTGAGTAGCTCCAGACTTACTCGGCATCTGCGATCAGTTCAGTGCTTGTCGTTCCTGGTTTGACGTCACAAACACACCCAGCGTTCGCCCAGACACTCCCCCGTTTCTCCAGCCACTCCCGCGTTTTTCCCGGAAACGGTAGCGTTTTTTCGCACACTACCATAAAACGGCCAGTTTCCGCCCAGAAACACCCACTTCCTGTCAATGACATTACAATCACCAGAACGAAGAAAAAAACTCGTAATGCCGTGAGTAAAATACCTAACTGCATAGTAAATTTACTTGGCGCAGTCGCACTGCGGACATTGCGCATGCGCATTAGCGACTATTTGCTCCGTTGCGACAAAAAAATAACGAGCGAACAACTCGGAATGACCCCCATGGTTTTGCCCAACTGCTAAAAAATTTCCTGCTGCGATCAACTTGGAATTACCCCCATGGTTTTGCCCAACTGCTATCAAAATTGCTGCTGCTGCGATCAACTCAGAATTAGGCCCATACTCCAGCTTTTAGATGCGACAACATCTTTAAATTATTTCAGCCTCGCGTAGCATTGCGCACTACCAAACTCGATGATAAGGCATTTAACACAGGAATTGTACCGAGCACTTATTTAGGATTTATCTTACCTGATATAAAGAGATTGTGGGTCTATTAAATAACAGGGACTTCATGTGCACCAACGACATGGCCATTAGACGTTGCGCAGCTTAGACTTTGGGGACAAGGAAATCTTATTTGATATAGGGACTACAATAGAAACAAGAGTATTCCCTTTCGGGGTCTATGTTCTTTATAATTACATTTGTCCCGTTGCTACATGTGATTATACTCAATTGAGTGCATTGATGTTAGTAATTTTGTTGCATATAATTTAAGAAACGTTTGAACCCTGCAGGACGGAGAACTACGGAGATCCTCAGTTGCGGATAAATAAAACACATATATATTTCTTGTCGTATAGCTACCTGTAGAAATATATTGCTACATTTAAGAGTTACCTGATATGAGTGTGAGGTAATATTCCTAAGGGCTTCTTAGAAATCCAGTGATGATAGAGAATAAAGTGAAGTGTTCATTTTAAAAGAAAACTTACTCTTGTCTGGGGTGCTTTAAGAATACTTACCTATCAGAGTCAGACAGCTGTGAGTAAAAGGTACGACTGTCAAGCTGTACTTATCAAGAGGTCTTTAGGAATAACACTTTGAGGTTACATTTTTATTCCTCACAGTCACCAAGAGGAGGCCGGCCATCAGCACACAGTCCTGCCGTGTCTGCCTCTCATCCCACCTCTCTCAGCTACTTGAGACTAGCTCCCCTGGGAATGCTCCGCCCGCCGCTATTACTCTGCTTGGAGCTGCGCCCCTAGCATGGCCTTTTACTGGGAAGATCCGCCTCACTGGCCTCTTTTAGTGGCAGGGAGGTGCGCCTTAGCCTCCGCCGTCACCTCCAGGAGGGTGCACCCCTACCGACCGTTGCTTCCCCACTCTGGCCTTAGCATACCGCCAGGGTCAGGGCCATCTTTTCTTCGTATGGGCTCAATGGGCTCTTGCCCAAGGGCCCCAGGAGTATAAGGGCCCTAGGCTAATAGCTGAGGGTCCCCTCTTTCCAGGGGTACCAGATTTTTGAAAATCGGCCCTGGGTTAACCGGAGATATCCGACGTGGAAGCAATGGTCCCCATCCAAGCCTGTTAATTGCTCTTCCCAGACAGATATCTCGGGTTCTGTCTGACTTAAGAGTTTTTCTGATGGTATAATCGAAATCTGTGATTCTCCCCTTTTGGTGGACACTGGCAGCTTGTCTCTACTATGCCCAGAACCAGAGATATCAGCCCTCCAGTAGCTGGTCCCTGCTCCAGGTCCAGACGCCTAATATGCAGTTTTAGATTTTCGTTGGTGAATTGCTCTGGCTAATGAACTCTGATCCCAAAGTCCCCAGAACCTACTGAAAGGTGGGACTCTCTAGTGTTTTATCCCATTCAAATCCAAGAAATAAATTTTCAGGAACTGGAGATATCTGCAGTCAAGTAAGCTGCCCTCCCACTGAAAAATGAGGAATACTGAGTCCACTCCACAATCCACCCCTACCCTATATATTAAACACCCACTACCACCCTGGAAGTCATGTATCCTGGCTACTTCATTCAGCTCAATGCCCCTTCTACAGTTTAGTGTTCTCCCTCCTTCCCCATCTGTGCAGTAAAGGAGTAATTAGCAGAGATTACTGCTCCATGTCCTACATGCTGAGCGGAAGATAGAACACCCCCTACTGCCGCGGAACATCAAAGCTGCCACTGATAACACCCCCTATCGCTGGAGGATGGGTAGGGGGCTCAGTGCATTGCACTGCCCAGGGGCCTACACTGCTGTTAAGACGGCCCTGGCCGGGATTGTGCCGGCTACAGGTAAAACAGGAGCGCACACTGTCCCTCTTGTGGTGCCGCTTCAACGTGATGTTCAGGAGCCTGTCAGTGCTGTAAATCCATTACAGCACAGCACCTTCTCTGTCCCACCGTCACCTCACGGCACTCTGTCCCACTATGGCTTCTATTTATATCCTTTGCAGGCAGAGCCGACCCTAACCAATATGATGCTCTTGGCAAGATTTTAGCTGGTGTCCACTAGCACCGCCGCTAGTTTCACCCCTTTCCCGGCACCATCAAAACCCACACCCATAGCAGCAGGGGCGTAACTGTGGGAGGGAATAGAGTTGGCTGCTGCCAGGCTCCTGCTCTGTAAGGGGCACTTCTCCTCCCGTTCTGTGTGTTCAGCGACACCATTCAATTATTCAATTAAGATAATTGATAACCACCGCTATCTGTTTCTCCCTGCACCTTACAAGTTGCACCCTCTTTATTATAGATACAAATTTTACAAGTGTCATACTCAGGATTAGAACCCAAATTAACAATTACAAGTAACTTCATATACTTAGAATTCTCATGATTCCTATACAGGAGCAAGGTATCTGCTTCCAATGTAATAGGTCGTGGGTTCTAATCCTGGGTATGACACTTGTAAAATAATTGTGTCACACGCCATAGGTGGCGTTCACCGCGCTTACCCCTGCGTGCCTGCTGGTCTGTGTTGCGGCCTCCGCCTTCGGTGGTCCACGGGCTCCGGCGTCTGGCTGGCGCGGCTCCCGGCGGTTCCCCGGGGCAGGGGCGCCGCCATGACACCCAGCATCATGTGGGCGGGGAGCGGGTGACGTCATCAGACTGTTCCGCCAATCCAGCAGAGGCGGGAGATTCAAGGGCAGACGCCGGGCAGAGCCTCGGCGCCTGAGTATGGTCTTTTCCCATGAAGTGGATGCCAGTGCTCTCGTTCCCGGCGAGTCTCTCTGCAGTCATACCCCAGTGTTTCCGGCACTTCCAGGTGCCAGTTGCTGCACAGTTCCAGCGTATACAGCGGCTGGTGTGTTCCTCTGCAATCCAGTCACCAGTGCTTCTTGGAGTCAGCGTGGGCTGCGGGCTAAACGCCGCTCTCAAGTTCTACAAGTCATCAATGTCTTTAAACACCGCTCTCAAGTTCTACAAGGCATCAGTGTCTTTAAACACCGTTCTCAAATTCTACAAGTCATCAGTGTCTTTAACCACCGCTCCCAAGTTTTGCAAGTTACCAGTGTCTTTAACCACCGCTCCCAATTTTTGCAAGTTACTAGTGTCTTTAATCACCGCTCTCAAGTCATACAAATCATCAGTGTCTTTAACCACCGCTCTCAAGTTCTATAAATCATCAGTATCTTTAGTCACCGCTCTCAAGTCATACAAATCATCAGTGTCTTTAACCACCGCTCACAAGTGTTTCAAATCATCAGAGTCTTTAACCACCGTTCACCAGTTCTTCAAATCATCAGTATCTTTAAAAACATAACTCACAAGTTCTTCAGTCACTATTATCTTGTACCAACACTCACAAGTACTTCTTTTCCTGGAACCTTTAACATTGCTTACAAGTTCTCCTATAAGCCTGGACATTCCCCCCATACGTTCCTTCTCTGCTATGTGACATTGTGTTGCTCCCTTCCTGCAATAAAGTTCTTAAATATTTTCACCAAGCTTTACTGTCAGAGTCCTGTATGAGGAAGACCTATATCAAGCCATCCCTGTTCCGACCCAACTGTGGTTCCTCTCCCCTACCATCGGGAGAACCCCCGAGTTCACAACACCCCCAATCCAGGTCAGTGACAAATTGTCAGATAAATAATCAGCATTGTGAGTGACTGAGCAGATCTATGGGGTGTAGTATGGTATGCCGGCTGTTGGGGTCCCGGCGCACCGCATACCGGCGCAGTAATCCCAACCGCTGGCATACCGACAGCTTGGCGAGCTGTGGGCATGGTGGCGCGCTACCTGCGCCACGCTATCTATTCTCCCTCCAGGGGGGTTGTGGACCCCCAAGAGGGAGAAATGGTGTCGGTATGCCGGCTGTCAGGATACTGGCGCTGGTATACTGTGCGCCGGGACCCCGACAGCCGGCAAACTGAAGACCACCCGCTCTATGTAGTGTGTGACTGCACACTACATAGATCTGCCTAGTTGTAATGGTGTTGAATTGCCAATTCTAGCTTCATATAGATAGAATCTGCAGGCTTGCTATGTATGAGCAATAGCTCTATTAGTAAGGTGCCTGCCTTCAGTGTAACAGTTCATGGGCTCTAATCCTGGGTATGACTGCTAAGCATTGTGTGATTTAAAATAAATGACAATAAAATATATATACATTTTTTTCCAGAACACTCCATACACCAGTGATTTTCAACCTTTTTAAACTTGTGGCACACTAAATGAGATTTTAAAATTGCCAAGAAACACCATCTGTTTTTTTTTTTTACCACTAATATATAATATCTCCTTTAGTATAAAACAGACACATTGGCCCCAATTGTAATTAAACAAAGTTTTGGTAATTTCACCCACAGCAGTGTCACACATTGAGTCCCCTCCCCCTACAAAGTAATTCCAACACTTTTCCACCATATTAATGCCACACATTGTGCCCCCCCACAGTACTTCCACCACACACTGTCCCTCATAGTAATGTCACACATTGAGTCCCCCCCAGTAACTGTCCCCCATAGTAATGTCGCACATTGAGTCCCCACAGTAACTGTCCCCCATAGTAATGTCGCACATTGAGTCTCCCCAGTAACTGTCCCCCATAGTAATGTCACACATTGTGCCCCCCACCCCCAGTAACTTCACCACACACTGTCCCCCATAGTAATGTCACACATTGTGCCTCTCCCTTCCCCCAGTAATTCCACAAACTGACTCCACATCAATAACATAAATAAATAAAATACACTGTCCCCAACCCCAGGTTTCTTGATCAGCAATGAGAGCACAGAGCAGGAGAGCGGGCAGGAGAGCTGGCAGCCAGGTAGACGGGCAGGAAAGCTGGCGGCCGGGTAGGCGGGCTGTAGAGAGCGCATGTGAACAGAGGAGCAGGCGTGACTGGCATGACCTATGAGTCACACCGCATCACCATAGGTCACGGGCAGTGCCACGGAAGAGAGCAGTGAACCATGGAAGAGAGAAGTAAGCAGCCCGAGCCATATAGGCAGCAGAGCAGCAAGCATCTCTAGCGGGCGGGCAGCGGCGGCACATCTCACAAGCGCACGCGGCACAGTAGTGTGCCTCAGCACAGCGGTTGAAAAACACTGCCATACACATACATACTCTCTCTCTCTCTTTCTCTCTCATTTATCTATATATAGCATGGGGGGAGGCACCAATATTTATCTTGCCTCCAGGCATTTGGGATGAACTTACGCCACTGCATAGCAGTCCTCATTTTAGTGTTCCGACCACCTATATTTCAAATAGGAAAAGTGCGTACATTTGACACACAGCCCTAAAAGGGGGGGGTGTTCTTGCTGGGAAGGGACAGGGCAACACAATAGTACCCCCAATTTAAATTACTCTACACAGTAGTGCAACTTTATTCATATTTTATCATGTGGTAGTGTCCCTTATTCACATTACATACCACAGGAGTACTGTTAGGGTCTCCTGCCCTGTGCTGCCACGTCGTCATGGCAACCGGGAGACAAGTGCTAGCGGAGTGACCTGAGCGCAGCTGATACTCCGGTTCGGGTCTTTTGCTGTGCAGTGGTTATAGGCTCTGTGCATGGCAGGGGATCCGGTGCTGGTTTTTGTGCTCACAGTCTGTGAGGTCTGAGTGGGGCGTGGACAGCACCTGCTTTATAAGGCCTCTTCTCAGGGTAAGCAGATGCTGCTGAATCTTTGTTGGTTAGTCAGTTTCTGAAAGTTAGCCAGTACTGTGTAGCTTTGTATTTGTTTGTTGCTTACTGCAAATAGGCCTGGGGATTTGGTATTACACTCTGCCAATCCAGACCTAGCAGTAAGACTGGAGTCAGTCGTTTAGCTTGCTGGGGTTCTGTTACTACTCTGTGAACTTAGCAAGTTTGCGGCTGTATTCTAAGACTTGCCTGTCTAATCCTGTCTCACTGTGCTAGGTGTCAGGGGTCAGTTTAGTGGCAGTAAGCTGAACCTGTGCACTGCAAGTGAGAATTAGGATTGTGGAGACTCTCCTTGTGTCTATCATTCCATCTCTGACCAAGGAGTTTACTGCCACACCCGTTGGTAACCCTTTAGGGTTTTGCTGTTGCCCTTAGCAACAGCATTTCGGGTTCTCTACGTATTAAAACACAACATCTTGCTTTTCCCATCTGAGCAGTTCTAATACAAGGGAGATACCCAGTTCCTTAGCCTCTGGGCTTCTCTGTTCACTTTGTGTGTATTTTGTTAACCTATCACCTTCTGTGTACGTTATGTCATATTCCCCAGTCTGTCTGTAAGTCCATTTGTTTTGCATAACAGTTCAAACACCAGTACATTCCTGCAGGCACTGGAGTGCATAACAGTCCTGACACCAGTACTTTCCTGCAGGCACTGGTGTGCATAACATATTCAGCAGCCGGCTAATACTCCTGTTGAAATTTTGTGGGAATATGGAGCATACCCCTCAAAATACGTTGCAACAGGTGGTCGATCAGGTGCAGGTCCTGACTCGACAATTTAATGATTTGTCCACTAAAATGCACACCTCCCAGGCTGCTGGCGGAGCTCCCGCAGCAGCAGCACCTGCAGGGGTTAAGGAGCCGAAAGTAAATCTCCCGGATCGTTTTTCTGGAGATCGCTCGCAGTTCTTTTGTTTCAAGGAGAGCTGCAAGCTATACTTCCGGCTTAGGCCTCAGTCTTCTGGGTCGGAGATTCAGCGGGTGGGCATAGTGATTTCCTTGCTACAAGGAGACCCACAGGTCTGGGCATATGGGTTGCAGCCTGACTGTCCGTCGCTTAAAAGTGTTGATGCTTTTTTTACGGCACTGCGCATGTTGTATGATGACCCTGACAAGACGGCCTCAGCCGAGGCTCAGATTTCGATCCTTAAGCAAGGGCGAAGGCCAGTTGAGGTTTACTGTACGGAGTTTCGGAGGTTGGCCCATGATACCCAGTGGAATGACCCAGCCCTGAGACACCAGTACCGAAGAGGTCTTTCTAACCAGATAAAGGACCAACTGGTACAATATCCCTTGCCTGATAGCTTGCATCAGCTCATGCAGTTATCCATCCGGGTGGATAGACGGCTGAGAGAGCGTAGGCTTGAAAGGGAGACTGAGATTTCCTTCCTTCCCAAGGGAACCTCAGACTCTGAGGAATTTTCAGAGAAGCCTATGCAGATTGGGGCTACCCGCCTCTCCTCGCGTGAGAAGATGCGGAGGAGACAGCAGGGGTTGTGTTTGTACTGTGGGAATAAAGGTCATGTGGTAGTATCATGCCCAGAAAAGCCGGAAAACTTCAGGGCCTGAGGGTGATGGGAAATATCCTGTCAGGCCAGAAGTCAGAATTTCCCAAGAAGACTTTTATCATTCCGGTGACCTTGAAGATCCTCGGTCAAACTGTCAAGACTGAGGCCTTTGTGGACAGTGGGGCCGACGGGGTTTTTATGGACCGCCAATTCGCCCTGAAACACTCTGTTCCCTTAGTACCCCTGGCATCGGAAATTGAGATTTGTGGGTTAAACGGGGAACCATTATCCCAAGGTAAAATTACCTCTTGCACTAGCCAGATTTCTTTGTTTATTGGAGCCACACACTCTGAAAAATTGTCCTTTTATGTGACTGTCTGTACTTTTGCCCCATTTGTGTTGGGGTTACCCTGGTTAAGGGCCCACAATCCTCAATTTGACTGGGTCTCTGGGGAGATTCTTAGTTGGGGTACTGATTGTTTCAGGAGTTGCTTGAGCCTTCCAGTCAGGCTCTCGCAGCTAAGTTTGCCAGGATTGCCAGGGTGTTATGCAGATTTTGCGGACGTGTTCTCCAAAAAAGTTGCAGAGGTACTACCTCCCCATCGCCCCTATGACTGTGCCATTGATTTGTTGCCAAATGCTAAGCTTCCCAAGAGCAGGTTGTACTCCCTGTCACGTCCTGAGACTCAGGCTATGGCAGAGTACATTCAGGAGAACTTGGCTAAGGGATTTATCAGACCTTCACAGTCTCCAGTTGGGTCGGGGTTCTTCTTCGTGGGTAAAAAGGATGGTTCGTTGCGACCCTGCATCGACTTCAGGGAATTGAACCGTATCACGATTAAAAACTCATACCCACTGCCTCTCATTTCGGTCTTGTTTGACCAGCTTCGTACTGCCACCATTTTTTCTAAGATTGACCTACGCGGTGCGTACAATCTAATCCGAATAAGAGAGGGGGATGAATGGAAGACTGCCTTTAATACCCACTCAGGGCATTATGAATATTTGGTGATGCCTTTTGGGCTCTGTAATGCCCCGGCAGTCTTCCAGGATTTCATGAATGATGTGCTCAGGGAATATTTGGATAGATTCTTAGTTGTATACTTAGATGACATCCTAATCTTCTCCCATTCCCTGGAGGAACATCGGAAGCATGTACGCTTAGTCCTCCAGAAACTCAGAGACCACCGGCTTGGGGCGAAGCTGGAGAAGTGCGAATTTGAAGTTCAGCAAATCGCATTTCTAGGATATATTATCTCCCCAGAAGGTTTCCAAATGGAGGGTTCCAAGGTACAGGCAGTCCTGGATTGGGTGCAGCCCACTAGTTTGAAGGCGCTTCAGCGTTTCCTGGGCTTTGCGAATTTTTATAGACGATTTATCGCTGGATTTTCGTCTATAGTGGCGCCCTTGGTGGCACTCACTAAGAAAGGGGCGGATGTTGCTCACTGGTCTTGTGAGGCTAAAGCGGCTTTTGCCCGTCTCAAAAGGGCATTTGTTTCGGCCAAGGTGCTGCGACACCCAGATCCAGAGCGTCCTTTTGTGGTGGAGGTGGATGCCTCTGAGATGGGTATTGGGGCAGTGCTTTCTCAGATGGGAGTGTCTGATAATCGCCTTCATCCCTGTGCTTACTTTTCCCGTAAATTTTCGCCTGCCGAGATGAATTATGACGTGGGTAACCGGGAATTGTTGGCTATTAAGGATGCACTCGAGGAGTGGAGACACTGGCTTGAGGGGGCTAAGTTTGTGGTCTCAATTCTCACTGACCATAAGAATCTGGCATATTTAGAGTCAGCGAAGCGTCTCAATGCCAGGCAGGCACGATGGGCTTTGTTTTTTGCTCGCTTTAATTTTTTGATAACATATCGCCCTGGGTCAAAAAACATCAAGGCTGATGCGCTCTCGCGGAGTTTTGCTCCAATCCAGGAGACCACCGAGGAGCCGTTGCCCATTGTTTCCCCATCATGTATTAAAGTGGGCATTACCCAGGACCTCTTATCATTAGTCCTTAGAGCACAGGAGCAGGCTCCTCCAGACCTTCCGGTAGGTCTTTTGTTTGTGCCTCCTAGGTTAAGACAGCGAGTGTTCCTGGAATTCCATGCCAAGAAGTCTGCAGGTCACCCGGGTATTGCCAGAACTCGGGAGTTGCTATCTAGGGCGGTGTGGTGGCCCTCGGTGGCTAAGGATGTGGATCAGTGGGTTCGGGCATGTGACATCTGTGCCCGAAATAAGACTCCTAGAGGGGTTCCGGTTGGCCCATTACATCCACTCTCTATCCCATCTAAGCCATGGACCCACATTTCAATGGATTTTGTGGTGGACTTGCCCAAATCCTCGGGGATGACAGCCATCTGGGTTGTCGTTGACAGGTTTTCGAAGATGGCGCACTTTGTTCCACTGGTTGGGCTGCCATCGGCCAGACTCCTGTCTGAATTATTTATGCTGCATGTTGTGCGTCTCCACGGGTTGCCACTTGATGTGGTCTCTGACCGCGGATCCCAGTTTGTGGCCAAATTCTGGAGGGCATTTTGTTCCGATCTCCAGATTTCTGTCAGCTTGTCGTCGGGCTACCATCCGCAGTCTAATGGGCAGACTGAAAGGGTGAACCAGTCCTTGGAGCAGTTCCTCAGGTGTTATGTCTCCAAGTGTCAGACTGACTGGGTTGCTCATCTGTCCATGGCGGAGTTTGCCTATAACAACGCGGCTCACTCTGCTACAGGGATCTCTCCATTCCTTTGTGTGTATGGGCATCATCCTAAGGCCAATTCTTTTGACCCCCTGGACTCCACGCCTGGTGGTTCCTCTGTGGTTTCGGTCCTTAGAGGTATTTGGCGGAAAGTGAAGAAAGCCCTTGTGTCTGTGTCATTAGTGACCAAAAGGGTTTTTGATAAGCGGAAAAGACCCTGCAGCTTCAAATTAGGAGACTTCGTCTGGTTGTCTACCAAGAATTTGAAGTTGAGACAGCCATCTCATAAGTTAGGCCCCCGGTTCATCGGCCCTTATAAGATCACCAGGGTTATCAATCCGGTGGCATTTCAGTTAGATCTGCCCCGTTCTTTGGGTATCAATAAAACCTTTCATTGTTCCCTTTTAAAATGGGCGATTAGTAATCCTTCTTCCAGTGGAAGACCTTCCCCTCTTCTGATACGTGGCCAGAGGGAGTTTGTTGTTGAAAGGATTCTTGACTCCAAGGTGGTTCGGGGTCGGCTGTCATTTTTGGTGCACTGGAAGGGGTATGGCCCGGAGGAGCGGTCGTGGGTGCACAGTTGTGATCTTCATGCCCCCAGACTGATACGCTCTTTCTTCTCGCAGTTCCCCGATAAACCCGGTGGTAGGGGTTCTTTGACCCCTCGTCAGAGGGGGGGTACTGTTAGGGTCTCCTGCCCTGTGCTGCCACGTCGTCATGGCAACCGGGAGACAAGTGCTAGCGGAGTGACCTGAGCGCAGCTGATACTCCGGTTCGGGTCTTTTGCTGTGCAGTGGTTATAGGCTCTGTGCATGGCAGGGGATCCGGTGCTGGTTTTTGTGCTCACAGTCTGTGAGGTCTGAGTGGGGCGTGGACAGCACCTGCTTTATAAGGCCTCTTCTCAGGGTAAGCAGATGCTGCTGAATCTTTGTTGGTTAGTCAGTTTCTGAAAGTTAGCCAGTACTGTGTAGCTTTGTATTTGTTTGTTGCTTACTGCAAATAGGCCTGGGGATTTGGTATTACACTCTGCCAATCCAGACCTAGCAGTAAGACTGGAGTCAGTCGTTTAGCTTGCTGGGGTTCTGTTACTACTCTGTGAACTTAGCAAGTTTGCGGCTGTATTCTAAGACTTGCCTGTCTAATCCTGTCTCACTGTGCTAGGTGTCAGGGGTCAGTTTAGTGGCAGTAAGCTGAACCTGTGCACTGCAAGTGAGAATTAGGATTGTGGAGACTCTCCTTGTGTCTATCATTCCATCTCTGACCAAGGAGTTTACTGCCACACCCGTTGGTAACCCTTTAGGGTTTTGCTGTTGCCCTTAGCAACAGCATTTCGGGTTCTCTACGTATTAAAACACAACATCTTGCTTTTCCCATCTGAGCAGTTCTAATACAAGGGAGATACCCAGTTCCTTAGCCTCTGGGCTTCTCTGTTCACTTTGTGTGTATTTTGTTAACCTATCACCTTCTGTGTACGTTATGTCATATTCCCCAGTCTGTCTGTAAGTCCATTTGTTTTGCATAACAGTTCAAACACCAGTACATTCCTGCAGGCACTGGAGTGCATAACAGTCCTGACACCAGTACTTTCCTGCAGGCACTGGTGTGCATAACAAGTACCACTTTACCTTATATACATTGCTCCTCAGAGTAGTGCCCCTTATTCACATTATGTCACACTGAATTACTCCTTATTCACATTCGACCATACCATATTGCTCTTTATTCACATTAGACCACACATGAGTGCCCTTTCTATTCGTTACGTCACGCAGTAAAGCACCTTATACACATAATGCCACACATTAATAATGCATTTATACACATACCAAGCAGTAATGCCCCTTACATATATGACACACATTATTAATGTCCTTATACACATAATGCGCCTTACATATCATGCCAATCTTTATTAATGCCCTTATACACATAATGACCCTTACATATATGCAGCACATTATTATTAATGCCTTTATACACATAATGACCAGTGCCCCTTACACATTTGCTGCATTTTATGAATGCATTTATACACATGACACATAATGCCCCTTACACATATTCTGAACACTACTACACAACCAACCCACCTGCACACAGCACTCACATGGCCGCTAACACTGTGACCTTTGCCTCTGCTTGGATACAGATGTGTCCTCATACATCTTGCCTCAATACGCCATGCAGCAGGAGATGCCTGGCATGAGTCAGCTGGCAGCTCTGCTAACGTTGGGCGCCTTTTTGATGAAAATGCGTGTTATTTGCATTACTATGTGGCTAGGATGCACAAGCAGCTTCTGCTGATTAAAGTGATATGGAATATGGCTGTATCTGCATACGAAATGCTACGTTACAGTCATTTCCAGGAACACACTGTAACGTAGCATTTTGTATGCAGATACAGCCGCAGTCACACAGAGACCGGCCAGCGTGTTGTTAATAGTCTCTGGTCACCATGAGCCGGCTTCATGGTTTTGCTGTCCACTGTCACCACTGTTTGTGCAGTATCAGGGGCAGCATATATACTAATAGATAAACAATTATCCCAATCAGTAACACCATGGGGGCCCATAAATGTCCATAGGGATTTGGGTTACAAAAGTGGGGTACCACACTCACCCAGAGAAAACCATGAGCTGCGTGCATGCTGCTGGCGTGGAGGCTGCCTGCACCTGTCAGTGTGCTTTATTCCAGTAATATTTAAATTTTGTATAACATCTGCCTACTTCAATTCCGATGGGGGGGGGGACACTGTTATTATAGTACAGCGTATTATATCTGCCTGCTACAATCCAGGGAAGGGGGGGTGCACACACTAGTGATATTTAAATATGCTATGATACTCTATTTTACTACACCTATAAGTGTGACCACATTATATATCAGTGCCCCCCCCTCCACACACACACTGATTATTGCAGATCCCCCATCCCTTATAATACCTACTATTGCACCACTCAGTTGGTGACTGTATTGATTATATACTGTATCAGTGCCCCCACTCCCTCACATTACTGATTTTAGCATGCATCCATCCCTTCTAATACTACTCTTTACACCCATCTATCCTCTGACGTAACCATCAAATAACAAAAACTGAGAAATGCGCAAGGGACAGTAATTAAGCTCTTGGATTATGAACCCTGCAGGGTGATTGACCTATTTAATTGGTGTGTCCGGGGAATTGACGGACTGAAGCGGCACTGTTTGTGTAGATCTACTTACACCGGAACAGCCTTTCACGGGAGCCTTCCACAAAGTGGCGGGGTAAGGATATTCAATCCCTTTGCGTGTCCACTAAGACAAGCTGTAGCCAGATCGGATGGTATTACACAGTGCTGTGAGACTGTTACTATCAGCGCTTCTCTCGACTCTGGCTGTGCTTGTTGTTTGGTGACCAGAGCAGTGTGAGAGCACTGTGGGTGGTTGAAGCATAGCGCTGACAGTGGTAAATAATCAGCACTCTCCTCCCATTCCTCCATGATTCCAACAATAAAATCAATAAGATCCACTAAAACAGACAAAAAAAAGGGGTTGGCACTGCGCTAACAGAAGGTACACTTACTTTATGATAGATGCTGCTTAGGGAAGAGATGCGGAATCACTACCTAATTCCACTGTTCAAACTTGAGATACATGTAGGTTTATTCCCAGCGCAAAATCAGTAAAGAAGAGTGACACGTGTATAATAAAAGATTATTACTTTATTCTAGAAGAAAATTTCATAAGTATATGTGTCTTATGGTATTTAATATGGGTGCAAGGGTCCTCTGTAATTATCTAAGAATAATAAACAATAAAAAGCACCATATGATAGGAACTGTATATGAAGTATAAGAATATATCAATAAAACACCTATTACCGGTAAACACACAGACAGACTACATAAAATACATAAAACACAAATAAAGTGCTGAAAAGCCCAGATATTCACAGTCTGTTAATGTGGGCTGTATATGTATATAGCTCAATGGAACGTATGGATAATCAGAGAAAGTGCACTATTTAGCGACTTATCCTCTCTGTTGTGGCTGTAGAATTTTGCTTTGAAGGGGCAATTTTCAATAAGCAATACGTAGGTGTAGGGTCATAAGTCCATATTTGACTATATTTGACTCAATCAGTCTTATCCAGGTATATATTGTCAGATATAAATGAAAAGAATGTATATGCTATTGGCCTCCAAGGTTTAGAAATACCTTAGCGTTCACTGCGGCCAAAGTCCTTTGCTGCTGAAATAGGGATCCCAGGACAAGTCAAGTAGGTCTGGAGTCCGCCGGCGGAGATCCTGCGTGAGCCGTTCCTCAGCGCTGAGCGGCAATGTGCAGGATCGATTGGATCTGTAATTACTGTAATTATGTTGTCTTGGGGGGACAACATACCTGGGATCAGCAGCAAAGGACTTTGGCCGCAGTGAACGCTAAGGTATTTCTAAACCTACGTATTGCTTATTGAAAATTGCCCCTTCAAAGCAAAATTCTACAGCCACAACAGAGAGGATAAGTCGCTAAATAGTGCACTTTCTCTGATTATCCATACGTTCCATTGAGCTATATTCATATACAGCCCACATTAACAGACTGTGAATATCTGGGCTTTTCAGCACTTTATTTGTGTTTTATGTATTTTATGTAGTCTGTCTGTGTGTTTACCGGTAATAGGTGTTTTATTGATATATTCTTATACTTCATATACAGTTCCTATCATATGGTGCTTTTTATTGTTTATTATTCTTAGATAATTACAGAGGACCCTTGCACCCATATTAAATACCATAAGACACATATACTTATGAAATTTTCTTCTAGAATAAAGTAATAATCTTTTATTATACACGTGTCACTCTTCTTTATTGATTTTGCGCTGGGAATAAACCTACATGTATCTCAAGATCCACTAAAAGGTTTAAAATTATCAGGGTCGACTCAGTCGAGCATAGCGCTTGGACAAATAGCAATTAGCACTCTCCCCTGTGTCTATGTTTGCCTGATGAGCAATACAATGGAAACTTTATTGTAAAAGTGGATTATACAGAGCTGCTTCCGATACACCATCTAAGGACTGAGCAAAATAAAGGTGCATACACACGGTGCAATGTAACCTTACTATTTTGACGATATAGTTAAAATCATAATGAAAGTTAGTGCAAATTGCATGGTGTGTACACAGCTTGTGATACTGATGCATGGTTCCATGGGATCGGTATTGCAAGAAAAAATAGACTGTGCAGGCAAGGCAATCTGGACTATGGGGAGTGATTCAGGGCTGATCGTAGATATGTTAAATTTAGCACAGCTATGATCAGATTCTCACACATGAGGGGGGACGCCCAGCACAGGGCTAGTCCACCCCGCATGTCAGGCCCTGCCCCCCCCCCCGGATGGGTGCGAAAGCAACGCACGGCGCCTATGCTTTTGTGCCCGCCAAGTAGCTCTCTGCTGCGCTGGCAGACGGCTACCCACTGCATTCCAGGTCGCAGCTGCTGCAATGACATCACGTAGCCGCCGAGGCCCACCCTCGCAATAGTCCAGACATGCCTGCATTGTCCGGACCGCACCCCACCCCACCATCGGTGTTCTTCTAATGCCGTCGGCATGCCCCCTCCCACCACGCTACCACCTCTGCCTGTCAATCAGGCAGAGGCGATCGCAGACCTGAGATGCTTTCGCATCTCACTGGACTTCACGGGGTGCACACGTGCAGTGCGCCTGCTGCACATGCGCACTCCCCAAAGGGCTTCAGACTGCAATCACTGCAACGGCAGCGATCGGGTATGAATTAGGCTCTACATTGTGTACAATCTAGTACAAAGTATAGCCAAAATCGCACATAGACAAAATCAGTGCTTCAGGGCTCTGGGGGTGTTCAAGGAAAATCGCATAGTCAAAATCGTGTAATCAGCACTTAACCCAGAGTATTTATTTAATAATACAAAGAGCATTATATTACTGCAGATATTGTTGTTATATATTATGTCTATGTTTTTAATAAATTACTTTTAATTATTATATTGATTGAGTGTACTTTTGCGCCCTCTGCTGGTGGTTAATCCATCAGTTTTCTCTTTTTTATTATAACGGCCATTATTGTGACTGCATTATATATCAACGCCTCCCGCTCCACCATTCCCCCCCCAATTGACTGTATCAGGCATTACAATCAGTGAGTCATGGGGGTGGGAAGGCACTTTTATATAATCAATGCAGTCACTGACTACAATGGGTATTTACGGTAGTGTAATAATGGTATTATGGGGGCCCCCATATACAATGTAGTCAGTGAGTGAGGGTGTAATCATGGGGTATGGAGACCTGCTACATTTAGTGAAGGAGAGCACTGATCTAAAATGCAGTAACTGATTAGTGTAACAATGTAATTATGACCATGTCAATATTCTTTAGTCAACATGATGAATGCTACATTATGACTGTTGGTATTTCATATCCAACCCCTATAGTATTCCTGGACAGCAGGGAAATTCTTCGGGATCAGTCTTGGACTTGATAATATGTAGCAGGTTAGGCTTACCGACTTTCTGGCTGCCCCATCCGGGAACCTTAACATCGATGGGCGGCGTGGACGTGTGATATTGTCATTGTAGCCCCGCCATTTGCTATTCAATGCACAGATTACAGGCATTGAATAGTAGGAGGAAGGGCTCAGATGACTTGATTCAGTGTGAAACGCGTCATCGGCCTCCCTGGATCTCTCACTGTCAAGGATGGCTGGGGAGGTCCTGGGAGGTGTGGGGCGTGACTCCGGCTCTGGGTGTTTTGCCTGCCCTCAGTAGTGGATTTACCACAAGGCAACAAAAGCAGCTGCTTAGGGCCCTGCAGGCTCCAGGGGTAAGCCACGAACAAGGCTGTATAACAGGGATATGCAGGCAGGCTCTGCCTCACCTGTCAAACTCCTGAGATCTTACATAAAAACAATTAGAATAGTACAAAGATGATATTTATAACATAAACATCTTCTTTGTCTATTGTAATCCCTTTTATAACTAACACTTCCCAGCTTTGTGGAGATCCTGGGAGCTGTAGGGAGATGAGAGATGGGGGAGCAACAGCTCTGTTCTACAGTCAGACACTGCTTTCTAGAGCTGGGGGCGGGGCCACACCACAGCCAGCAAAGCTGCATAGAAAGGGAGCTAAAGGCATGCCTCTGAGTGCATTGGGTATGATATACCGCCATCCAGGATGCCAGCTGTCAGTATACCAATAACGGCATACCAACCGGCAGAATGCCATCAGGGAGGTGAGCGCAATGAAGCCCTCTGCAGGCTCGCTGCACTTGCCACGTTGTGGGCTCGGTGGCTCGCTGTACTCACCACAGATTCTATTCCCACATTCCCACTATATGAGTGTTGTAGACACCTATGAGTGGGAATAGCCCCTGTTAGCGAGCATTCCGGCTGTCAGCTTGGTAAGCTGTCGGGATTCCGGCGTCGACATCCTGACCGGGATCCCGACCACCAGCAAATCAGCTGCATCCCCTCTGAGTGTGGGACGGGCCTTGGACACTTGGATGTGTCACTTGACCAGAAAGTGCACTGTACTGTAGTCGCAGCCAGAAGAGAAGATACAGGGATGGAGGTAGAAGACTCAATGCACACTGTAGCTTAGTGTAGTTAGGGGAGAGATAGGGTGAGTAGGGGGTGAGACAGGCTCCCAGCATTCAGACCCATCCAGAGGTGTGCCTCCCCAGCAGTGGCGTAAGTTTGCCCTAGCTGCCCAGAGGCAAGAAAAATATTTGTGTCCCCCCTTATATATATATATATATATATATATATATTACAGAAAATCCTGCACTCGCAACTACAATAAACAACGGTGGGGTGCTCCTAGTGAAAATCTGCCTCACCAGGCAGGTTCACAATATATACAGAGTCCAAAGGTATGGAGGTGCACTCATCCAATAAGGCGGTCTTCAACAGCTTTAATTTCACAATAACTTTATTTCAGTAGAAGTCAGGCTTATTGTTGTCGACGTTTCAATCCGCTATTGAGGATCTTTATCAAGACAAGGTTCCGTGTACAAAAGATCATTTCAAAAACATCATATACTGATCACTATAACAAACAAAAAAAAATCAATAAATAAACATAAATAACACAGACAAGAACACAAACATAGTCTACCAGGTCCCATGGAACAGTAAAATGAGTGTATAGGGGGTAGTGATGAGCGGGTTCGGTTTCCAAGAAACCGAACCCCCCCGAGCTTTAACTTTTTTACACGGGTCCGAGCAGACTCGGATCCTCCCGCCTTGCTCGGTTAACCCGAGCGCGCCCGAACGTCATCATCCGGCTGTCGGATTCTCGCGAGATTTGGATTCTATAAGCAGCCGTGCGTCGCCGCCATTTTCACACGTGCATTGGAGATGATAGGGAGAGGACGTGGCTGGCGTCCTCTCCGTTTAGTAGAAGTCAGAAGACAGTTGATTTGATTGCTTGTGCTTGTTTATTACTATAATTGTGGGGAGGATTGGGGAGCAGCTGTTAGGAGGAGTACAGTGCAGAGTTTAGTTTTTATCCGTTCTCTGCCTGAAAAAAACGCTCCATACCATATCTGTGCTCAGTGTGCTGCATGATATATCTGTGCTGAGTGCTCACACTGCTTAATTGTGGGGACTGGGGAGCAGCTATAGCAGGAGTACAGTGCAGAGTTTTGCTGACAGTGACCACCAGTATACGTTTGTCTGCCTGAAAAACACTCCATATCTGTGCTCAGTGTGCTGCTTTATTGTGGGGACTGGGGACTACCAGTATAATTAATATTATATATAGGAGGAGTACAGTGCAGAGTGCACTGCTGTACCTACCTCTGTGTCGTCATCCATTAAGTATACTATCCATCTACATTCCTATACCTGTGGTGCATTTTAGTTTAGCAGTTTGCTGACAGTGTCCACCAGGTCCAGTATACTATATATAGCAGTACGGTAGGCCACTGCTGTACCTACCTCTGTGTCGTCACTCGTCATCCATTAAGTATACTATCCATCCATCTACATTGTATACCTGTGGTGCCTTTTTTTTAGACTAGTTTAGCAGTTTGCTGACAGTGTCCACCAGGTCCAGTATACTGTATATAGCAGTACGGTAGGCCACTGCTGTGTACCTACCTCTGTGTCGTCACTCGTCATCCATAGAGTATACTCGTATCCATCCATCTACATTGTATACCTGTGGTGCTTTTTTTTTAGACTAGTTTAGCAGTTTGCTGACAGTGTCCACCAGGTCCAGTATACTGTATATAGCAGTACGGTAGGCCACTGCTGTGTACCTACCTCTGTGTCGTCACTCGTCATCCATAAAGTATACTAGTATCCATCCATCTACATTGTATACCTGTGGTGCCTTTTAGTTGTGCGCAGTAAATATAGTAGTAGGCCATTGCTATTGATACTGGCATATAATTCCACACATTAAAAAATGGAGAACAAAAATGTGGAGGTTAAAGGGAAAGATCAAGATCCACTTCCACCTCGTGCTGAAGCTGCTGCCACTAGTCATGGCCGAGACGATGAAATGCCATCAACGTCGTCTGCCAAGGCCGATGCCCAATGTCATAGTAGAGAGCATGTAAAATCCAAAACACAAAAGTTCAGTAAAATGACCCAAAAATCAAAATTAAAAGCGTCTGAGGAGAAGCGTAAACTTGCCAATATGCCATTTACGACACGGAGTGGCAAGGAACGGCTGAGGCCCTGGCCTATGTTCATGGCTAGTGGTTCACCTTCAAATGAGGATGGAAGCACTCATCCTCTCGCTAGAAAAAAGAAAAGACTTAAGCTGGCAAAAGCACAGCAAAGAACTGTGCGTTCTTCAAAATCACAAATCCCCAAGGAGAGTCCAATTGTGTCGGTTGCGATGCCTGACCTTCCCAACACTAGACGGGAAGAGCTTGCGCCTTCCACCATTTGCACGCCCCCTGCAAGTGCTGGAAGGAGCACCCGCAGTCCAGTTCCTGATAGTCAAATTGAAGATGTCACTGTTGAAGTACACCAGGATGAGGATATGGGTGTTGCTGGCACTGGGGAGGAAATTGACAAGGAGGATGCTGATGGTGAGGTGGTTTGTTTAAGTCAGGCACCCGGGGAGACGCCTGTTGTCCGTGGGAGGAATATGGCCCTTGACATGCCTGGTCAAAATACTAAAAAAATCAGCTCTTCGGTGTGGAATTATTTCAACACAAATGCGGACAACAGGTGTCAAGCCGTGTGTTGCCTTTGTCAAGCTGTAATAAGTAGGGGTAAGGATGTTAACCACCTCGGAACATCCTGAACATCCTCCCTTATACGTCACCTGCAGCGCATTCATCATAAGTCAGTGACAAGTTCAAAAATTTTGGGTGACAGCGGAAGCAGTCCACTGACCACTAAATTCCTTCCTCTTGTAACCAAGCTCCTGCAGACCACACCAGCAACTCCCTCAGTGTCAATTTCCTCCTTACCCAGGAAAGCCAATAGTCCTGCAGGCCATGTCACTGGCAAGTCTGACGAGTCCTCTCCTGCCTGGGATTCCTCCGATGCATCCTTGAGTGTAACGCCTACTGCTGCTGGCGCTGCTGTTGTTGCTGCTGGAAGTCGATCGTCATCCCAGAGGGGAAGTCGGAAGACCACTTGTACTACTTCCAGTAAGCAATTGACTGTCCAACAGTCCTTTGCGAGGAAGATGAAATATCACAGCAGTCATCCTGCTGCAAAGCGGATAACTGAGGCCTTGGCAGCCTGGGCGGTGAGAAACGTGGTTCCGGTATCCATCGTTAATTCAGAGCCAACAAGAGACTTGATTGAGGTACTGTGTCCCCGGTACCAAATACCATCTAGGTTCCATTTCTCTAGGCAGGTGATACCGAAAATGTACACAGACCTCAGAAAAAGAGTCACCAGTGTCCTAAAAAATGCAGTTGTACCCAATGTCCACTTAACCACGGACATGTGGACAAGTGGAGCAGGGCAGACTCAGGACTATATGACTGTGACAGCCCACTGGGTAGATGTATTGCCTCCCGCAGCAAGAACAGCAGCGGCGGCACCAGTAGCAGCATCTCGCAAACGCCAACTCGTTCCTAGGCAGGCTACGCTTTGTATCACCGCTTTCCAGAATAGCCACACAGCTGAAAACCTCTTACGGCAACTGAGGAAGATCATCGCAGAATGGCTTACCCCAATTGGACTCTCCTGGGGATTTGTGACATCGGACAACGCCAGCAATATTGTGCGTGCATTACATCTGGGCAAATTCCATCACGTCCCATGTTTTGCACATACCTTGAATTTGGTGGTGCAGAATTATTTAAAAAATGACAGGGGCATGCAAGAGATGCTGTCGGTGGCCCGAAGAATTGCGGGCCACTTTCGGCGTTCAGGCACCGCGTACCGAAGACTGGAGCACCACCAAACATTCCTGAACCTGCCCTGCCATCATCTGAAGCAAGAGGTGGTAACGAGGTGGAATTCAACCCTCTATATGCTTCAGAGGATGGAGGAGCAGCAAAAGGCCATTCAAGCCTATACATCTGGCCTCAATATAGGCAAAGGAGGTGGAATGCACCTGACTCAAGCGCAGTGGAGAATGATTTCAACGTTGTGCAAGGTTCTGCAACCCTTTGAACTTACCACACGTGAAGTCAGTTCAGACACTGCCAGCCTGAGTCAGGTCATTCCCCTCATCAGGCTTTTGCAGAAGAAGCTGGAGACATTGAAGGAGGAGCTAAAACAGAGCGATTCCGCTAGGCATGTGGGACTTGTGGATGGAGCCCTTAATTCGCTTAACCAGGATTCACGTGTGGTCAATCTGTTGAAATCAGAGCACTACATTTTGGCCACCGTGCTCGATCCTAGATTTAAAACCTACGTTGTATCTCTCTTTCCAGCAGACACAAGTCTGCAGAGGTTCAAAGACCTGCTGGTGAGAAAATTGTCAAGTCAAGCGGAACGTGACCCGTCACCATCTCCTCCTTCACATTCTCCCGCAACTGGGGGTGCGAGGAAAAGGCTAAGAATTCCGAGCCCACCCGCTGGCGGTGATGCAGGGCAGTCTGGAGCGAGTGCTGACATCTGGTCCGGACTGAAGGATCTGCCAACGATTACTGACATGTCGTCTACTGTCACTGCATATGATTCTCTCACCATTGAAAGAATGGTGGAGGACTATATGAGTGACCGCATCCAAGTAGGCACGTCAGACAGTCCGTACGTATACTGGCAGGAAAAAGAGACAATTTGGAGGCCCTTGCACAAACTGGCTTTATTCTACCTAAGTTGCCCTCCCTCCAGTGTGTACTCCGAAAGAGTGTTTAGTGCAGCCGCTCACCTTGTCAGCAATCGGCGTACGAGGTTACATCCACAAAATGTGGAGAAGATGATGTTCATTAAAATGAATTATAATCAATTCCTCCGTGGAGACATTCACCAGCAGCAATTGCCTCCAGAAAGTACACGGGGACCTGAGATGGTGGATTCCAGTGTGGACGAATTAATAATCTGTGAGGAGGGGGATGTACACAGTGAAAGGGGTGAGGAATCGGAGGATGATGATGAGGTGGACATCTTGCCTCTGTAGAGCCAGTTTGTGCAAGGAGAGATTGATTGCTTCTTTTTTGGTGGGGGCCCAAACCAACCAGTCATTTCAGTCACAGTCGTGTGGCAGACCCTATCGCTGAAATGATGGGTTCGTTAAAGTGTGCATGTCCTGTTTATACAACATAAGGACAATTCCAAGGACAACCAAGGACAACCATGTCCTGTTTATACAACCAAGGACAATTCCATCTTGCACCTCTTTTTTCTTTCATTTTTCTTGGCATCATGTGCTGTTTGGGGACAATTTTTTGGAAGGGCCATCCTGTCTTGATTGACACCGCAGTGCCACTCCTAGATGGGCCAGGTGTTTGTGTCGGCCACTTGTGTCGCTTAGCTTAGTCACACAGCGACCTAGGTGCGCCTCTTTTTTTCTTTGCATCATGTGCTGTTTGGGGAGTATTTTTTGGAAAGGCCATCCTGTCTTGATTGACACTGCAGTGCCACTCCTAGATGGGCCAGGTGTTTGTGTCGGCCACTTGTGTCGCTTAGCTTAGTCACACAGCCACCTTGGTGCGCCTCTTTTTTTCTTTGCATCATGTGCTGTTTGGGGAGAATTTTTTGGAAGGGTCATCCTGCCTGACACTGCAGTGCCACTCCTAGATGGGCCAGGTGTTTGTGTCGGCCACTTGGGTCGCTTAGCTTAGTCACACAGCTACCTCATTGCGCCTCTTTTTTTCTTTGCATCATGTGCTGTTTGGGGACTATTTTTTAGAAGTGCCATCCTGTCTGACACTGCAGTGCCACTCCTAGATGGGCCAGGTGTTTGTGTCGGCCACTTGGGTCGCTTAGCTTAGTCACACAACGACCTTGGTGCGCATCTTTTTTTTCTTTGCATCATGTGCTGTTTGGGGAGTATTTTTTGGAAGGGCCATCCTGTCTTGATTGACACTGCAGTGCCACTCCTAGATGGGCCAGGTGTTTGTGTCGGCCACTTGGGTCGCTTAGCTTAGCCATCCAGCGACCTCGGGGCAAATTTTAGGACTAAAAATAATATTGTGAGGTGTGAGGTGTTCAGAATAGACTGAAAATTAGTGGAAATTATGGTTATTGAGGTTAATAATACTATGGGATCAAAATAACCCCCAAATTCTATGATTTAAGCTGTTTTTGAGGGTTTTTTGAAAAAAACACCCAAATCCAAAACACACCCGAATCCGACAAAAAAATTTCGGTTAGGTTTTGCCAAAACGCGTCCGAATCCAAAACACGGACGCGGAACCGAACCCAAAACCAAAACACAAAACCCGAAAAATTTCCGGTGCACATCACTAATAGGGGGTTAAAAAAAAGTCACTCCCTGGATGGATAGAGCAAAGAATATAGTGCTGCCAATTCACCAAGATTGTGCCACAGTCACCATAGGTGCAAGTGAACTGATAATGGGTGACACTAGAATTTATACGCAAAGTCATAGAAAATAGACATCATGATGTTTACCACACTAAAAAGTTCAAAGCACCAACACCACTATAACAATAGATGTACACAGAGTATCCACTTACTAAGATAATACAGTATGTCATATTCAGACAATATGGTGGCTGTGTAATATCCAGTCATAATACATATACCAATTAGCTGTAATAAAAGAAAGATACCATCATGTGTCAAGGGAAAAAAAGGAGGACTGGCAATATATGGCCCCAAGATTAGAATAAAGTGTATTACTCACAGTGTAATAAATCCACTTACAGCAAAAAAGGTTAACCAGACACATGGACACCAAACATCACTGCAGATTAAGATCACATATGTGTTTTTTATGTTGAACACACCGATAATATACGCCTTACATAACTTGAACCGATATTTGTTGCAGACTTAGTAGATCCATTGTTTACACAATTTGTGTATTTAGACCATTCTATGTTTTATTACCATCCAGCTACATTTTATATAGGTGTGTGGTATGTTGAATTTAAGCGCCCTACATTTTATTACAGCGTTTCCTGATAGTCTATTGTGTGTGGAATATGCATTACTTTGGAGTTCCTGCTGCTGGAACGCAGTGCAGCGGTGGTGAGGGTCCGGCCAGCGGCTGTCCGTTCCACCATGTATAAAGTGTATTACTCACAGTGTAATAAATCCACTTACAGCAAAAAAGGTTAACCAGACACATGGGGGTATATTTACTAAGCTCCCGATTTTGACCGAGATGCCGTTTTTTCATCAAAGTGTAATCTCGGGAATTTACTAAACTCAAATCACGGCAGTGATGAGGCCATTCGTATTTTTTTGGAAGTTCATGTGTAAAATTACGAATGAATACACCATCGGTCAAAACGCGGCTGTTTAGGTATGAATCACGGTCATTTACTAACCATTCGTATTTGTAATGTCTACCGTGATAATGCATTTGCGGTCGTGAAAAAATACAATTCATACAAAAGTCCTAAAAAAAAGTAGACCTGCTTTTGATAAGCGTGTTTACATGTGTATTCAATTGTTCATTAGTCACACCTGAATGTTTGGCCCTATAAAAGGCTCCCAGGCACATTTTGAATATCTCTCACTCTGAAATGGCGGCTGTTGTGTGTGCTTCAGATTTTTTGGTTGCTGGGGGATACCTGAGAGTGCTCCATGACTTTTCAATAAATCAGGGCCAGGTAAGTGAACATGGTCAGCAGGTTGAACAGGTGCCGCGGAGGCTGCGCCAGCCTCGTTTTTTTAGGGGACGTTTAAACTTAAACGCATTGTCTGATGATAGGGTCATACAGATGTTTAGGCTAAATCGAAACAACATTTTCCGTCTGTATGACCTTGTCAAACTGGGACTAGACTGGGACTAGACCCTGAGACCGCACGCTCTCGCTCTGTCTCAGGCCTGCACAAACTCCTGGCTGTGTTGCACTTTATGGCTACTGGGAGCCTCCAGGCTGTGACAGGCGACGTCATTGGTATCTCCCAGCCCACCTTTTCCAAATATTTGAATCAGGTGAGTTGAAATATACATACACGTCTATGTCTAAGTGTTGCTTCTGTTAGGTCTTAGAACACAGTATTGTATTGAATACAGATCATGACACTCACCTTATATTTATTAATGTCCACTCAGGTTTTGGATGTCTTGGAAACCCATATAAATGCCTCTATCTGCTTCCCTACCCAGGAGTCGCAGTGGCATGCAGTCAGGGTAGCTTTCAATGAGCTTGCTGGCATGTCCAATGTGCTGGGGGCCATAGATTGCACACACGTTGAGCTGAGACCACCTAGGGGCCGCCAATATATTTATACTAATCGACATATGGCCAAATCCACTAATGTCCAGGTGGTTTGTGATGCAAATCTAAAAATTATGAGTGTGGTTGCAGGTTACCCTGGCGGCTGCCATGACTCCTTCATCCTCAGTCAGTCATCTCTCTTTGATAAATTTGAGGACAGACAAATGCCTGATGGCTGGCTGCTGGGTATGTTCCAAGTGTGTTGTGTGTATGTGTGTTAACTTCAATCTCCTTTTTTTTAAGGGTAATTATTCATCATACACATGTACTAATGTTGCCTATATCTGTTTTTCAGGGGATGGTGGTTATGGCTGCTACTCTTGGCTACTTACTCCATTGTCCCAACCTGATTCTCCTGCTGAACACAGTTACAATCATGCACATAAGTCTACGCGGAACGTGATAGAAAGATGTTTTGGGGTGCTGAAATCTAGGTTTCGGTGTCTGGATAAATCTGCTGGGCTTTTGTTGTATAGTCCCTCTAAGGTGACTAGGATTGTGTTCTGCTGCTGTTTTCTCCATAATCTGTGTTTGCAACAACATCTGCCACATGATGATGAAGAAAACAGTCAGCAAGCAGAGGAGTTAGAAACATCTGGTGACAGTGTGAGTACAGATGTAGGGAGGCAGGTAAGGCAAGAAGTTATTCAGCGATATTTTACCCGTAAGTATTATTTTGTTTTAAATCACCTTGCCTAACCACTTTTATTACATGTATTGTAGGGGGTGAATGTTTGTTTTGTTTGTTATTGTTTGTTCTTTTTACTGGTGTGTACGTTTTTTTATTAAAAAAATATAAAAAATTGACAATCATTACCCCATTAAACCATACACACATAGCGTGTTTTACAATGATTGACACGGACACAGGATTTTTTTGGGAATACAATAGCAAAACATTTATTGTGTTACACAAATTTCATGTGTTACTCATTTTTTTTTTGGTGTGTGTGCTTGGTGCAGAGGTTTGTCCAGGGTCTGCTTGAGCGTCGAACAGGGGAGGTAACTGGGGTCTGGCTAGGGGTAGTCGGAACGGAGCTGACTTGTTGTGCTGCCAGCACAGTAATGCTTTGGCTAAGGTTGTGAATACTGGCATTCAGCTGATTATTTGTGGCAGTGTGGCTGGCAACAATTCTGGACAAAGTTTCAGTCACTACTTGGTTGTGCTGTATGACTTGTATTAGGGCTTGTTGCTGCCGCTGTTGCTCATCGATTACTCGAGTTAAATTTGCAAGCATTTGCATGTTGTCCGCCCTGATTTGCTCCATTGAAGTATCTATTCTGCCTACCTGAACAATCAGTCTGCCCGAGTTCCTACTAATGCGAGGAAGATGATGCGGCAGACTGGCAAGGTGTTGTGTGTGTGTGTTCAGGTAGGCAGTGTTTTGGACCTGTTGTGTGGCCCAACTGCTCCAAAAGTCTGCGGACATTTGTTGCTGGGGTGGAGTTGGGATCAATTGGGGGCTTACGGAGGCTTGGGGCATATCCTGCTGCTGGGTTGGCTGGGTAGGAGCAACGGGCTGCAGGTGCAGTGTAAAGGTAGCCTGTTGGTCAGGTTCCTGCTGGTCGTCGTCGCCCATGATGGTTGGTTCTGTATGGGGGTCACAACAGCCACTGTTTATTTACAAATATATCTCTTTGCTTGTCCTAAACATAGCATACTTAATAATACTCATGAAAATGTTACAGATTTTGTGTTGTCCAAAAAACTTAGAAATATTGCCTTGAGAAACACATATGTGCCTTCACAGGCGTGCGCAGACACTGACTGGCGGGTTCCGCACCAAACTTCCCCCCCTCCACAGCATTATAGTGTTCTCTCACCTCCCCTGTCCTGGATATAGACTGCTCACCTGGACGGCCCAGAGGAGCGTACCAGGTAAGCAGTCTACATCCAGGACAGGGGAGGTGTGAGAACACTATAATGCCGTGGAGGGGGGGGGGGGTGGAAGTCCTGTGCGAAACCCGCAATTCAGTTTCTGTGCACGCCTGTGTGTGCCTTCTAATTTACACAACACAATATTTTAAAAATGTGTTTTGTTCATAGACTCTAAGCCATAATGATATGTGAAACACGAAGATATGTTCCCATTTTACATTAATGCATGTTAAAATTGTGTATGGCCCTTCCTTTAGATAAACACAAACAAGGCAGTAAATGTGGTTTCTAACAAACTCATTAATTTGTAAAGCCAGTCATTTTTTACTTAATCATAAAAACGAAAACTATATTTTATTTGTGTAATTTTCACAAAACATGCAAATGTGTTAAGTTGGACTATGTTTATAAATGGTGATGTGGGCCATGTTAAACATTTGTATTAAACAATGTTTTTTTAAATGGTTTTTTATAAAAATGTTATTACAAAAACAAAATGGATGCTATGGCCAACATGACATCTGAAAATGGGTGCAGTAATTTTGGCCAAAAAACACATGTGCTTGGTAATTGACATTATGGCCATGACTAATAATGTGGCAAAATATAATTGTCTTGACAATACACAAACAGTGGTGCAGCTGAATTAACCATGAGAAGACCTAAGGATTTGAACAGACAATGATATGTGCAAGGTGATAAAGGCACAAGGCAAACAGATTCGTTTTTACATTTATAAAAATTTATAATAAAGTATTTCAGCATATAACACCTTGCACATATCAGTGCTTAGTAAAATTAATATGACTTAGCCATGTTCATTCATAGTCCACACTGTGTCAAACTTTTATTAATTTTTTTATACAATTTTTTACTCACCAGACAGCTGAGGTGATCGTGGCTCATCACTTTGAGGACTTGCCAAAATGTCCAGAGGTGGCTGGGGCAACACTGCGGAGATGCGCCGCCTGGGTGGTGAAGATGGAGCCGCAGACTCAGACTCCACACGACGTGTCTTACTGGGCCTCCTAGGCAAACTCACAGAGCCCTGTGATGACCGCCTTAGAGGAGGGCGGCTTGCAGAAGAAGAACCTATGTGAAAAGAAAAACATTATTATTTTTTTGCTTCTATGTGTTTGCCGAATATGTGAATACACTGAATTCTTACCTGCATTCCCACCATCTTCATCAGTTGGCTGTGGCCTGTCTGTGGTGCTTCTCTGGCGTACTGTTGATACATTTGAAAAAACATTATGACCATACTTTAAATACTCCTTGTTATCTGAACTTCCTTATTGTGATGTAAACATCTGGAACCTAATGTTAAGTAAACTATTTTTTGTTTCAGCTATTGTGGATTCATTAATTGGGTGTGTATTCTTCAAATAAGATGGTGTTGCACTAAATAATCCTTATCCAAAGGTTAATTCTGCACAATATTTTCCTGATAAATTTAAACAACAAATTGACACAAACAACATCAAAAAAATAAAAAAACACAATACACATCAATAACAAAAACAAAACAATATTTAATAAATGTTCTTTTTAAAAAGTTAGGGACAAGCAAGATCTCTGATTATGTATTAGAACTATACATACCAGCATGCAATGCAACAGATGTACCATTCACTAATAACAAAACTCAGGCAATGCATGATGGGACTTGTAGTTTGGAAACACCTTTACAGCTACAGGTTGCACAGGCCTGCACTACATCACCAACACAATGTTTCTAATTTTAAAAACACAGTAACAATTAGCAGCATAAAAATTTGTAAAAATGCAATATCACAAAATAATTTAAAACAAACTCACCATCCTGCCTTGGCCGGTCCGAATCCCGGACATGAGTCGCAGCAACCACTTCGGAAGGAATAAGGGACCGCACAGGCTCCTCCCAATCCCGATAAGTAGCACGGAAGGGGTGTCCACCCCCGGTTTGGCGGGCTGATTTGGCCTCCTTGGCCATCTTTGCCTTGTCACGGCGCTTGATGTCATAAAAGCGCTTACGACACGTGTCCTCAGTCCGCCTCACCACACCCTCACTATTCACTGCCGCTATAACTTTACCCAACAGGACAGACTTCCTACGTGAGGACACCTTGGCAGCATCCTGCCCAAACAATTGGCGATGATGCTTCATCAGCTCCCGCACCAAAGCCATGTTTTCAGCATAGCTGAACTTAACATTGCGCCCAGTCTTGGTAGTGGTGCGTGGCTGCGGAGCCACAGCACCATCACTATCACTGGATAACGCAGCAACAGGCGCCCCCTCCTCCTCCTCACTAACCTCCTCCCTCTCACTCACCTCCTCCACCTCACTCACCTCCTCCCTCTCACTCACCTCCTCCACCTCACTCACCTCCTCCCTCTCACTAACCTCCTACACCACACTGACCTCTGACTGAGACATAATCCCTACAAACTACAAAAAACACAGAGAAAAAAAAAACAGAAAACACACTCCTCCACTACCACACACCCAACACACAAACACACACACACACACACACACACACACACACACACACACACACACACACACACACACTCACAAACAATGACAATAGACTTTAAAAAAAAAAACAAGGACAAAAAAGTAGACAAACTTTGAAAAAACTACACAACAAGTAAGACAATACTACTTACACACACAGTACAGCACTCAACAATCGAAAAACTCCGCAACAAATCCACCAACAACTCCACCAAACTCACCAACTCCTAATACACCTTCCTCTCTCCTCTCCACTAGCTAAACCCACGAGGTGCGGACGGTTTGGGGCGTTTTTATAGTAATGTGCACAGACACTCCTCCATCACGAATACAACCAATCACGGATGAGTGACAAAATCGAAACTTAGAAAAAAAAACGCGGCCGTGAACGGACAAACACTGCCGGAACAGACATGTGACGCAGTCGTAAAAAAACCCGAATAACACGGCCGAAAAACAACAAAAACGGCCGCATTCTTACGAAAAAAACACGAATGACATCGACATCGGACAACACGAAAAATACAAATACGACAGCTTAGTAAATTAGGCGTAACAAATTCAAAAAGTTGCACAAACACACTTTCGATGTCATTCGTGATGATTTTCACACCAAATCGGTAGTAATACGAATCTTAGTAAATATACCCCAAGGACACCAAACATCACTGCAGATTAAGATCACATAAAGCAGTTTAGTTTAATCCAAATAATGCTAAATGCCCAATCTACGGCCAAATAGAGTCTCTATAATCCTGCTCAGCACTCACCTTTGGAAGTCACATCCGGATCACAATACTGCTACAGCCACACAACAAACCAACATGTGTGCAGACCTTAAATACCCCCTAACAGGAAGTATGTGGTGCACCGAATAAACATGACCCCCAGTGCAACAAAACAGTTATTCTAAAAACCAAAAATAACACAACCATCAATGTCCCCATATTTGGAAAACCACATACAGGGGCAACAGGACTAAACTCATCCTGCTCTACAAGGCCCCCAGCAGAGGCGTATCTAGGGTAGGGCGAGTGGGGCACGTGCCCTGGGCGCCTTGGCAGGCCCAGGAGAGGGGGGCGCTGCCGGCGTCCAGGGCATCATGCCCCACTTGCCCCCGTCAACCCTAAATGTGAGGGGAGGAGAGCGCAGCGTCTCTCCCTCCCCTCACCGCCGCTGCCAGCACTAGCAGCGCTGTCAGCAGCGCTGCTGTGTCCGGTCTCCTGCGCTAGCCAAGCAGAGCTTGCGGACCGGCTCCTGATTGGCTGCCGGTCCGCGAGCTCTGATTGGCTAGCGAACCGGCGACAGACAGCCGCCGGAGACCTGGAGCGGTGAGGGGAAGGAGAGGCGCTGCGCTCTCCTCCCCTCACATAACAACAAGCCAGCGGCCGGTGAGTGACGGGGGGGGGGGGGGGGGGGTCCGGCGGCATGGGGGTCCGGCGGCACAGTTGGGCAAGTATCTGGCACCAAGTGGGGCCTGGCACTGTGGGGCATGTATCTGGCACTGTGGGGCAATGTAACTGGCACTGTGGGGCAATGTAACTGGCACTGTGGGGCAATGTATCTGGCACTGTGGGGCAATGTAACTGGCACTGTGGGGCAATGTATCTGGCACTGTGGGGCAATGTAACTGGCACTGTGGGGCGTGTATCTGGCACTGTGCGGCATTGCATCCGGCACTGTGGGGCAATGTAACTGGCACTGTGGGGCAATGTAACTGGCACTGTGGGGCATGTATCTGGCACTTAGTGGGGCAATGTATCCGGCACTGTGGGGCATGTATCTGGCACTGTGGGGCATTGTATCCGGCACTGTGGGGCAATGTAACTGGCACTGAGTGGGGCATGTATCTGGCACTGAGTGGGGCATGTATCCGGCACTGTGGGGCATGCATCCGGCACTGTTGGGCATTGTATCCGGCACTGAGTGGGGCATGTATCTGGCACTGAGTGGGGCATATATCTGGCACTGAGTGGGGCATGTATCTGGCACTGAGTGGGGCAATGTATCCGGCACTGTGGGGCAATGTATCCGGCACTGTGGGGCAATGTATCCGGCACTGTGGGGCAATGTAACTGGCACTGTGGGGCAATGTAACTGTCACTGAGTGGGGCATGTATCTGGCACTGTGGGGCAATGTATATGGCACTGTGGGGCAATGTATCCGGCACCGTGGGGCATGTATCCGGCACTGTGGGGCATGTATCCGGCACTGTGGGGCAATGTAACTGGCACTGTGGGCCATTTTCAGTGGCCACACCCCTTCTGGAGCATCCTCCTTTTTTTCCCGTGACACATGATGGTATATTTCTTTTATTACAGCTAATTGGTATATGTATTATGACTGGATATTACACAGCCACCATATTGTCTGAATATGACATACTGTATTATCTTAGTAAGTGGATACTCTGTGTACATCTATTGTTATAGTGGTGTTGGTGCTTTGAACTTTTTAGTGTGGTAAACATCATGATGTCTATTTTCTATGACTTTGCGTATAAATTCTAGTGTCACCCATTATCAGTTCACTTGCACCTATGGTGACTGTGGCACAATCTTGGTGAATTGGCAGCGGTATATTCTTTGCTCTATCCATCCAGGGAGTGACTTTTTTACCCCCTGTACACTCATTTTACTGTTCCATCGGACCTGGGAGACTATGTTTGTGTTCTTGTCTGTGTTATTTATGTTTATTTATTGATTTTTTTTGTTTGTTATAGTGATCAGTATATGATGTTTTTGAAATGATCTTTTGTACACGGAAGCTTGTCTTGATAAAGATCCTCAATAGCAGATCGAAACGTCGACAACAATAAGCCTGACTTCTACTGAAATAAAGTTATTGTGAAATTGAAGCTGTTGAAGACCGCCTTATTGGATGAGTGCACCTCCATACCTTTGGACTCTGTATATATATATATATATATATAATTTGCTCCTGCATAGTAATCCTGCAGATTCTAACTATGTGAAGCTACTACAAAACCATTGCAACTAGGCAGATCTATGTATGGGGTCCAGCCACACACTGCATAGATATGCTCAGTCACTCACAATGCTGATTATTTCTCTGACAATTAATTTGCAAGTGTCATATCCAGGATTGGAACCCACAACCTATTACACTGGAAGCATACACCTTACTGATGCAGATATCTGCTCTTGCATAGGAAGTATGAGAATTCTAACTATATGCAGTTACTTGTAATTGTCAGAGAAATAACTTCATATAGTTAGAATTCTCATGTTTCCTTTATAGGAGCAAATAGCTTCATCAGTAAGGTGTCTGCTTCCAGTGTATCTATAATAAAGAGGGTGTGATTTGTAAGGTGTAGTGACTAGTGGGGAAGTCGGCTACGCAAGAGTTACCGGCTGCTGTCAATTAACTCAATTGATTAATGTCGCTGAACATACAGAGCAGGAGGAGAGGTGCCCCCCTTCAAAGCAGAAGCCCGGTGGCAGCTGACTCCGTTGCCTCCCAGAGTTCTGCCTCTAGTCCCCAGCCATTCACCTCACCGCACGTCACTGCTGTATAAAGGATATTTCCGGTAGACTGAGAGCTCCGTTTAAATTTTCCGAAATCTGGGCTGGCTGAATACACCTGGACCGGTAGGCTGTCAGTGATTAGGCAGCTTTTGGTTGCTGGCTCCCATGCAAGCCTATTGTTCCAGTTCTGCAGTATAGTGTGTCAAAGTCAGAAAAATATCACGCTGCACGTTGCCATATATTCACCTCATGCGCGTGCCTGCTGCACGTGCACATTCTCTCCCGTGCGTGCGGATACTCGCAGCCGCGTGATGGCGCCTCGGCCATGCGCTCGAGCGCGTGATATGTGCATTTACGGTAGAGTTTGTGTGCGTCTAGCGGGCGACTCAATCGTTTAATAATAGAACCAAATAGCATGTTTTATAGATAATGTTCCCCTTAATAATGACTGTAAGTTTGGTTAATGTAAATGGTCGCTGGACAGAGGAATTCCTCTTTGTATGGTACGAAGGGTCAGACAGGGTTTGAACAGCTGTGTCTGGTACCTAACTAAAGAACATTTTAATAGCTACAATCCGGTGCTGGTTAGGTAAAGATTAATCGCTCCTGCGTATAGTTATGGCCATTAGTAGATTCTGGACATTTCATATATTTGCGATTCATTACACATGCGGCGGGAATCCGGAGATTCCCTCCCACCTGAGCTGTTTGAAATAGTCACAGCCCACCTGTTCAAACTAACCTATGACCTTTTGATATGATGCGAGGAGACATTCCTGTGTCCAATGAACAATGAGATTATAGGTCCCTTTGTAGTATACTGTACTCAGTGTATATAAGATCAGCCAGCCTGGGCAGCTCCCTCACTCTCCACAAACGGTTTTCATATTGACTAACTCAGAGCTGGTACCAGGCTGCGCTGCAATCATTCCCAGTGTGTGTAAGTAATTCTCTGTGATCATCTCGCTCTTTGTTTGTATTGGCCATTCCCTCTCTCTCTGTTATAGTATAAGTTTGTAACGTTATTGTATATTTCTGTCTAGATAATCTGTTAGAATTATATGTTAGTTTGGAGTGTATGACTTGTAACTGTTTCCCCTTTTCAAAATAACTAAAAGCTTGTTAGTAAAGGTGTTGGATCCTTAGCACGGTATCGTGTGTTAATTACATTGCAGAGGGTAATAGGAGCGTCTCGATCGCTCATACAGCTTTAGTGTTAATCAGGTTAAGCAGCGTTATATCGCTACGGTGTTTCAGTACAAGGTTTACAGTATAAGAGTATCCTTTCTGTGTGTTACATTCAAGGTTTACTGATTGTCATCTTGTGAGCGTCTGCGCCGCTCATGATCTCCTCGTGGTCTCGAGCGTCCGCTACGCTGATAGCATAGCATTACGATAGTCGCTCGCCTATAGCGTGCTCGACACCGCGCATTAAGCTGTGAGCGAGCGTGCCACATGTGCGTCTCGATCACGGCCTAGCGTATGCTACGGTAAGTGCGTACCCTTACGGTACCCCATACGCCAATTGCGTACTGTGTCTCTTACCCATTATTGTGAAGGTTATAAGGTAATCTAAATCAGCATTATCAATTGGCGGCTCGTCCGTCCTCCACATATCCGCACTAGCAAAAACAAACGTTATCTGTCAGCAAGGGTGGGAAGGCAGTATCCCTTCGTATCGGGATACAGTTGTGCTGGCTAGATAAGCGTCTGTTTCGCTAGGTTGAAGGAGTGCTGGTGGAATCCGGAACCGGAGGTAAGAACAATACGCTATTGTCTTTTTAAAACTGTTTATTTCTGTTTTGCGTACACACGCACGCACGCACGCACGCACGCACACAACTGTATCTCTTCATTTGTGTATTTTCACATATCACCTTCCTGTTTGCCATTTCACAATTGATAACGTGCTGAGAAAGATGTGTTGCTATTGGTAGTTAAAGAGTAATATTAATACGTAAGGAAGTAATTTGTAAAACATGCACACGGCTTGCCTAAAATACAAGGAAGTTCTGTGTGGTGTTCAGTAGATGATTACAGTTAAAGATCATCTACATTGATATAAACGTGTTAATTGTATTTCTGTGGATATACCTGGCTGGCGTACACGTGTCTCTAACAAAGGGCGGGACTAGTGGACGCGACGCAAGGGCCGACGCACGAAGCGTATATTACGCAATGGAGCGTCTGGGTACGCCCACATAATACAAATCACACGATAGTATTATTTTAAATCGGCGAAAAGGAGGCAACGCGATAATAGCGCAAGTCAATTTCAGTGTCCAAAATTTTAAGCTAATAGATCCTTCTCTAATTTGCAACTCATCTGGACTAGACTGTGTTACTGAATGAAAGGGATTTCTGCGCAGAAACGAAAGTAAAGTGTATGAGGTGAAAGAGTGTGTATACATATATATAAGTTTCTAATTTTTGGGGTTTGAACCAAGGAAATCATCGAGTTCTCGTGAAGGTACATACGTGTAAGTGACTGCATGGTGGCTTGGGAGGCATCCCTTGTTAAACATTTAAAAAAGAGCATTAGAGTATAGCAGACCAAGAGGTCTACTGTAGCACAGACCAGGAGGTCCAGACAGACCAGGAGGTCCAGGTACAGCAGACTAAGAAGTCCGCTATAGATAAAGAGTAAAGGAGCACAACACCAGGAAGGGTTGGTGCGGTACCCATATAGGCCATTAAGCTCAGGCTGAAGGAATTCGCAGCCACAATTTTCGATTCCACTGGTCGCTCCGCACATAAGATTAGTTGCTTATGTGCAGAACGATTGTACCGCACGTAATTGTGTGCATTAGTTAGTAACTTGACCCAGTACCATTTGTGTACGCTAGAGGGGTCATAAACGCTATTTGTACATTCTAACGTGATTTGTGTAATTTTTTTTATTTTAAGGGAAGTTCGCTAGTCACTTGGGAACTATCCAACAACCAATAGTTACTGGAAAGGGTTAAGTGCTCTTCGGATCACACCCACATGTTCCAGTAAATAGAGGTTCAGGTCGCAGGGGCCCTAGGTTGAGTACGCCAGCGCTAGAGCAGCGTGTGGGCATATTGGTCGACGTGGGCGAGTGAGTGGAGTACTCGGTAAACTGCCACCGCCGGCCTACCCAGGACATCTTGGTTTTTGTAAGGGTTCGCTGAAGACCCTGATTTCAAGGTCAGAGGTAGTGAAAGCAGCACCTGCAAAGATGGGGGCCAGTTGTTCAGGTAGGGGGCGATCAACCTCGGTTCGGGTTGACTTAGTAAACCGACCAATCGGGTCGGCAAGGTATGTAATGTGTGAGAAATACGGATCACACACAGAGGTTTTGTGCGATGAATGGGAAAGAATGACTGTGCATGATGGGGAAAAGTTCCCACGGGTAGGCAGTTTTAGCCCAGATGTGTTACAGAATCTAAGGAGAAGGATATGTCTCATTAAATCTGCAAAGAGACGGATCAAACATTATGACTATTTACAGTTATGGCAGCAGGAGGGTGAAATACAGAGAGGATTGGCTCAGGCGGCTGGATCTAACCCTATCAAGAAACTGATAGCCACGGCGCCACCGCCACCATACATAACGGGAGAGCAGGTGGTTACAGAGAATGGCACACTGGTGAATGATAAACATGCACTTAGTAACTGTATAAATGTTAAGAATAATGTGACTAAGATTATTGATGCAAATACTAATCCGTGCAAGCTGTACCCTGTTTTAAACTTTCCCCAGGAGTGTGATCAAGAGGATGAGCCAACAACAATATCGGCACTCTCTCTAGCAGCCACCATAGTAGAAACAACAGTGGGCACGGCCCAACCCGTAAGATTAGCGTTAAAGCCCCCTAGCGGAGGGACAGGTGAGGTCGTATCAACTGGTAAGTACGGCACCATACACTATGCTGAAACCATTTCACCACATATTGTAGAATCTACTCAGAAGGATGTTATTGGACTTAATCCCGTTAGGGTAATAGCAGTGCCAAATGGGAAAACTGACACTTCAGGAGTCACTCCTGTCAGAAACATCGCCATGCACTGCCCCTTTTCCCGAATGGAATTAAGAACAATGGTGTCTGAATTCCCTGATCCTAGGAAAGATCTAGCTGCTAGCCAGAAATACATTAGAGACCTAGGAAATACTGTGGAGCCCAATAACAAAGACTGGCAGATATTGCTGAGGGCATGTTTACCCTCCAATGTCGACTCAGCAAGATTTTTAGCTGACTGTAAATTAGATGAAGATGTACCCCTTACGGATGTGTACAACCAAGATAATGTAAAGAGAATAAATTTACAGTTAAAAGAGTATTTTCCAGCTGTTGCCAAATGGAACAAAAATTTTTCCATCAAACAAAAAGACGGAGAAACAGCTGCTGATTATTTTCATCGGGCACTACAGGAAATGGCTAAGTATACAGGCATAGAAGACATTACGACAAATGTAAATCATAGAGCAGTAGCAGTATCTGTGTTAATGGAAGGTTTAAAGGAAGTATTAAGGACAAAGGTACAGACCACCCAACCATGTTGGCGAGGTCTGTCGGTGGCTACTTTGAGAGAGGCCGCTGTTGATCATGATCGGAATATCACCAGACACAGGGAGTCACAAAGTGATAAGTTAATGGCCGTAAGTATACAGGCCCTGACCACAAGGCCACCTCTGTATAAATCTCCAACCCCTGTGGGTAAGTCAAATGTGGTAACTTGTTATTACTGTCATAAAGAGGGACATTTTGCATGAGACTGTAGATCAAGAATGCACAAAAATCATATCAACCCCCTAGACAACGACATGACACACGAAATTGGGATCAAGGACCGCAGAGACGGAGTTATGAGCCACACGCAGGGGAAACAAAAAGGTATCCCCCAAAAAGAGACTGGCAAGTCACTGATAGATCCCATTTACCCCCTTCACAGGTAATAGCTGCCAGCGCAATGCAGGGAGGCCACCACGCACCATAGGGGCGAGGCCACACCTGTAATCTGCAGCCAGTGAAATTAATTGCGAACCTTGGAAGTGAACCCGAGGTCACAATTGATGTAGCTGGTAAATCTCTAAATTTCCTTGTAGATACGGGGGCGGCCAAGTCAGTGATAAATTCGACCGTGGGCATGAGAACCACTGGTAAAACAATTCCAGCCATGGGAGTAACAGGAGTAGTACAGCACTACCCTTTAAGCAAACCCGCAGAGATTACGATAGGGCCTTTGCATACCAAGCATTCTTTCCTGCTGGCTGCATCGGCTCCGACTAATCTCTTAGGGAGAGATTTACTGTGCAAAATGGGATGCGTCATATACTGTACTCCTGAAGGTGTGTTCTTGGATATACCCGAAAACCACGCTCAGGAAGCGCAAGATATGCTAGACTCCCCAACAAGATTAATGTCACACACTGTTATTGTAAATAGGTGTCCGTCCAAGGTAGAGGAAATGATTTCCCAGATACCGGAGTCACTTTGGACCAAAGATGGACAAGACACTGGATTGATGGCAAACGTAGCCCCAGTAGTTGTGCAAGTAAAAGATGGTAGGATAGCTCCAAAAATCCCACAATATCCTCTGAAGCCAGAGGTGGAGTTAGGAGTTTTCCCTGTAATAGAGCGCTTGCTACAACAGGGCATTCTGGTAAGGACGTCCAGCACTGCAAATAGTCCCATCTTCCCTGTTAAAAAGAGTGGGGGGAGGGGTTACCGATTAGTGCAGGATCTAAGAGGGATCAACAAAATAGTTGAGAGTCAATTCCCCGTAGTGCCAAATCCAGCTGTCATCCTTATGCAAATCCCTCCCACTGCCAAATTTTTCACTGTGATTGACCTCTGCTCCGCTTTCTTCTCGGTACCTCTGCACCCTGACAGTCAATACTTATTTGCATTCACATACAGGGGAGTTCAGTATACCTAGACTCGCTTACCACAAGGTTTCATAGACAGTCCAAGTATTTTCTCACAAGCTCTGCATGATTGTTTACAGTCTTTCCAACCAGTGAGTGGATCAGTATTGATCCAGTACGTGGATGATTTACTACTGTGTTCAGATTCACTGGAAGCGTCCCTGAGAGATACGAAACAGCTCCTGTTTCATCTTTCAGACACAGGACACAAGGTTTCCAAAGACAAGTTACAGTTATGCCAGACCCGTGTGAAGTATTTGGGACACTGTCTAACACAAGGACTGAGACACCTTACCGCTGATAGAATTCAAGCAATTCGTGACATGACCCTGCCACAAACCCAGCAACAGATTAGAACGTTTTTAGGAATGTGTGGGTATTGCCGTAACTGGATCCCAGGTTTTTCCATACTGGCCTTACCTTTGCAGGAGATGGTCTCATCAAGTAAACCTGATCGGATTTCGCACACAGACGAATCTGAGATGGCATTTGAAAGACTAAAACAGTGCCTAACACAGGCACCGGCATTAGGTATGCCTGACTATGGGAAACCCTTTGAGCTGTACGGAACAGAGAGTGCTGGTTGCGCAGCAGGTGTTTTAACCCAGAAGCATGGTGATGCCAGCAGGCCGGTAGCTTACTACAGCGCTCAGCTAGATACGGTAGCGCGATCCCTCCCCACATGCTTGCGAAGCGTTGCAGCAATAGCATTGCTAGTCACGAAAAGCGAAGATGTAGTGTTAGGACACAACCTCACAATTCATACACCACATGCAGTGTCAGCCTTACTGAATTCTGCCCAAACCAGACACGTCTCATCAGCGCGGTTTACAAGATGGGAATTGGCATTGATGGCCCCCGTAAACATCACCATAAGGAGATGCAGCGCATTAAATCCTGCAACGTATCTCCCAGGTGTGCCTGGACAGGCACAAAGGGTGGAGGATGAGAATAATGGTGAAGGAGGATTTAATACAGGGATGACACGCATGATTGTATGGAATATTTGACCCAAAATTTCACGGCAAGGCCTGACATCAGTGACAACCCACTGGAAGATGTAGATTTTACTTTCTACACTGACGGTAGTTGTCACAGACAGACGGACTCGGGAGACTTGTGTACTGGATACGCAGTCGTAGATGACCAAGGTACCATAGAAGCAGAACCGCTAGGCCCACCTCACTCAGCACAAGTTGCTGAACTGGTTGCCCTAACCAGAGCATGTGAATTGGCTAAGGGCAAGTCAGCCAATATCTACACAGATTCTAGGTACGCCTTCGGAGTAGTCCATGATTTTGGAGCCCAATGGCGCCTCAGATATTTCATGACGGCAGCTGGCACACCCGTAGCGCATGCAGCCCACATCAAAAGACTTCTAACAGCGATACAGGAACCCGACAGAGTGGCTGTTATCAAGTGTAAAGCTCACACGTATAGCCAAGACCCGGTATCACTTGGTAACAGCCGAGCAGACGAAGCTGCTAAATCAGCAGCTAGTAACCCCATACAAACAGATAGTATACGACTGATGGTATTTAATACTGTAAACACACAGAAATTGTGTGAAATGCAAAATTTGTGTTCCCCACAGGAAAAGGCAGTCTGGAAGTCAAAAGGATATGGCCAGGAGTCCACAGGACTCTGGACAGATGGACAGGGTAAACCAGTAGCACCCAGAGCATACCTTCCAAGTCTAGCGGAAGCAGCCCATGGGCTGACTCATCTAGGCAAAGAAGGGATGTGCAAGCTAGTAAGAGCTTATTGGTGCGCCCCAGGATTTTCTTCCCACGCGGGTAAAAGAGCGATGACATGTCTCACCTGCTTGAGGAAGAATATCGGAAAGGCAATACCGACAGAGCCATCCCATATCCCTCCGACAGATGGCCCTTTCCAGGTAATACAAATTGATTTCATACAATTGCCACCTTGTAGAAATTTAAAGTATGTTTTGGTCTGTATTGATGTATTCTCAAATTGGGTCGAAGCATTTCCTGCGGCCACAAATACCGCTGTATTTACTGCAAAGAAAATTGTGCAGGAATTTGTGTGTAGGTACGGTATCCCTAGAATAATTGAAAGTGATAGGGGTACCCATTTTACAGGTGAAGTCTTTCAAACAATGTGTAAGTTGATGGGAATTAATAGTAAGCTGCATACTCCGTACCGCCCCCAGGCGAGCGCGAAGGTGGAAAGAGTAAACAGCACTATTAAAAATAAATTGAGCAAGGTAATGACTGAAACAGGACTGTTATGGCCTGAAGCTTTGCCAATCGTACTATACAGCATCAGAACCACTCCTAGGTCCCCTCTTAATCTGTCTCCTTTTGAAATTCTGTTTGGTCGACAACCCCATGTTATGATTAACCCCCAGGATGATTTGAAATGTAACAATGAAGTGACCGTAAAGTACTTGGTTAAGATGAGTAAGCAATTGAGGAATCAGAATGATAATCTAAAGTTGGTGATTCCTGATTTGCCAGACAGTAATTGTCATGACATTGAACCTGGGGATTATGTAATGATACGGAATTTTCTACGCTCAGGTTGCCTTATTGACAGATGGGAAGGACCATATCAAGTCTTATTGACCAGCACAACTGCTTTGAAGGTTGCAGAGAGAGAGACTTGGGTCCATTCGTCTCATTGTAAAAAGGTCACTGACCCAGAGAGGTCCCGTGATAAAGAACAGACGGTAGAGGTTGTATTACTAGAGTGTCTGTTCAGGGAGGATTGAGACGACACCTGAGCGCTGAGAATAACAAGACCGGAAGCTTGTCGAGCCAGATTTCTTTTTCCCATTTGTTATTTTCTCCAGTTCCCACCTCCCTCCTATTTCTTTTCCCCCTTCTTATTTTTCTCCTTTTACTCCTCAAAGATGGACTTACCCCAAGAGACTGTGATCCGGATTTTCCTGTTGACCATGATGTTGACCAGAGCAGTCTGTTTCGGTGAGAGTACCATGGAGGTCGAGAAAGGATCGGGAATGGGTTCTGATGACCAGGATGCAGGCGTAGATTTCCAAGAACAACATAATCTCCGAGTAAAGGCGAGTATCAGAAAACGATCTGGTAGCATTGACAATAGAAGGAATTGTGAAGGATTGTTAGCTGAAGAGAACTGCATCTGTAGGCATTGTGACAATATAGTTGAGGATGGGTGCATAAAGAAATGTCAGTCCAGTGTCATGGTTGAACCCACAAAATTGGTTCTCTGGTTTAGGAGAATGGGCCCAAGGTATTATCATGGATGTAGGGAAATTTCTTTTGTGTATTCTGGGAGTCGCCATATTGGTTGGCCTGATATTTAGATGCGTTCGGGTTTTAGCGAAGCGTAAAAGTAATACCAGGGTGATGAGTCTAAGGAACGAGGACATTGTACTAACAACAACTAATTTAATTTATGACCCAACGATAGAGACAATGTTGTGATGAAAATGTGATTCCACGGTCCGTTTCTTTCACCCGTTTCTCCTTTGTTTTCCTCCAAGGTACAAAGACATCCGCTTGGAAGAAGAATTTGACAACCTTTTACACAGACCATTGATGGACAATGCCATAGACCCCCATTTTCCCTAGTGACTTTAAAAATTTTACGATAGCCCAACACTTCAAAGATTGTAAGTCTATGGACATTGAGAAAGCTTTTTGCTCAAGCAATTATAGCAAAAGCATCAGGAGACTACAGTCAACATGTACATCGAGACAAGACATCAGACAAGACCTCAATCGGCAAATGTACAGTAAACTCACATAGTTTATGACTGCATTTACCATAATTGCTTCTTATCTTCATTTCTACAACCTTCAGGTAATGACACACATAGTCGATAGGGAATATAGGCACAGATATCAGCACTCACATATCCCCCCATTCATGTATCATCAACTAAAATGTGCTCCCCCATTTTGTTGCAACCAAAAGCCGAAAAGAGCTCGGTAAAGTTTGACAGCCCATCCACAGACCCGTACTACGGGATAAGAAGGAATTCAAATGTATACTTCGCAATACCTCAAATCTTGATTTAAAACACGTACGGCACGATGATACATGACCCCTCAAACATGGACTCATACACACATGCTTCTACTATCTCACTAGGTCATACCTTTTTCCCACCTTCTTCTCTTCTCCCTTACCCAATCATAGAAATGTATTTATACATGACATATATTTTTCTCTTTTTGAACTGTTTTAGGAAGTGGCAGTTATTGGTGACTGCCAAAGGGTGGACTGTCAAAGTCAGAAAAATATCACGCTGCACGTTGCCATATATTCACCTCATGCGCGTGCCTGCTGCACGTGCACATTCTCTCCCGTGCGTGCGGATACTCGCAGCCGCGTGATGGCGACTCGGCCATGCGCTCAAGCGCGTGGTATGTGCATTTACAGTAGAGTTTGTGTGCATCTAGCGGGCGACTCAATCGTTTAATAATAGAACCAAATAGCATGTTTTATAGATAATGTTCCCCTTAATAATGACTGTAAGTTTGGTTAATGTAAATGGTCGCTGGACAGAGGAATTCCTCTTTGTATGGTACGAAGGGTCAGACAGGGTTTGAACAGCTGTGTCTGGTACCTAACTAAAGAACATTTTAATAGCTACAATCCGGTGCTGGTTAGGTAAAGATTAATCGCTCCTGCATATAGTTATGGCCATTAGTAGATTCTGGACATTTCATATATTTGCGATTCATTACACATGCGGCGGGAATCCGGAGATTCCCTCCCACCTGAGCTGTTTGAAATAGTCACAGCCCACCTGTTCAAACTAACCTATGACCTTTTGATATGATGCGAGGAGACATTCCTGTGTCCAATGAACAATGAGATTATAGGTCCCTTTGTAGTATACTGTACTCAGTGTATATAGGATCAGCCAGCCTGGGCAGCTCCCTCACTCTCCACAAACGGTTTTCATATTGACTAACTCAGAGCTGGTACCAGGCTGCGCTGCGATCATTCCCAGTGTGTGTAAGTAATTCTCTGTGATCATCTCGCTCTTTGTTTGTATTGGCCATTCCCTCTCTCTCTGTTATAGTATAAGTTTGTAACGTTATTGTATATTTCTGTCTAGATAATCTGTTAGAATTATATGTTAGTTTGGAGTGTATGACTTGTAACTGTTTCCCCTTTTCAAAATAACTAAAAGCTTGTTAGTAAAGGTGTTGGATCCTTAGCACGGTATCGTGTGTTAATTACATTGCAGAGGGTAATAGGAGCGTCTCGATCGCTCATACAGCTTTATTGTTATTCAGGTTAAGCAGCGTTATATCGCTACGGTGTTTCAGTACAAGGTTTACAGTATAAGAGTATCCTTTCTGTGTGTTACATTCAAGGTTTACTGATTGTCATCTTGTGAGCGTCTGCGCCGCTCGTGATCTCCTCGTGGTCTCGAGCGTCCGCTACGCTGATAGCATAGCATTACGGTAGTCGCTCGCCTATAGCGTGCTCGACACCGCGCATTAAGCTGTGAGCGAGCGTGCCACATGTGCGTCTCGATCACGGCCTAGTGTATGCTACGCTAAGTGCGTACCCTTACGGTACCCCATACGCCAATTGCGTACTGTGTCTCTTACCCATTATTGTGAAGGTTATAAGGTAATCTAAATCAGCATTATCAAGTGCGTGTGACCCATCATGACACACGTGTGTATGAAATCAAGGAGAGGAGAGGAGCAGGGACGTACATAGAGAAAAACATGAGGTCTCCCAGTGTTCTTTATTACAGTATTTTTTTAATTTTATATCACATTCCAATTGGGGGATCCCCCATCCCTTCTAATGCCCATTATTGCACCCCACTGACTAAGGGGTGTAATAATGGGCATTATAAGGGATGGGGGACCTGCTAGGCTGTTACAATTAGTAAGGGAATGGGGAGAGGCACTAATATAAAATGTAGTCAACACTAATGTCATTGTGTGTAATAAGATAAGCTGAAGGCTGCATAAGCCTGAGGCCATATAAGAGCCCAATTTTTTGTGATTGGTTGTTTGTGACTAAGCAGTTGCTAGGCAGATCAGTGTTTTCGTGGGTATTTTTCCTATAGGATTATAGGGCTGTCCATCAAGGGTTTAGGGGTTGGTCTTGGAATAATATATAAGCCATGGTCATGTGCCTCATACTTCCTCTTGCCATTTTGGAATGGCCCAGGAAGGCTGAGTACTGATTTCATTATATACTGTTATAGTTCTATTTAATTTTTTTTTTTTTTTTTTTGTATTGTGTCCTCAGTGCGCTGTGCTGGCTCCCCCCTCCCTCCCTTCCACTGGTTTTATCCATTATCGTGCTTGGCTCCTGCCCCCCCCCTGCTGTGCTGCGTCCAGGAGGGTCTGCTCTACTCCCCTCCCTGTCGCTTTGCTTCGGCCTCGAGCTTCCGGCGCTCGTTCCCGCAGCGCGGCCTCCCCTTATCCCTGTCCCAGCGCCTGATAGAGCGCGGCGGGGTCGGACCGCTGCTGCCCGCGCTTCTCCCCCAGCTCTCGTCCGGCCAGGGCGCGCGGTGCCCCTGACGCAGCGGTCCCTGGTGGTGTGCGGCCGCGGTCTCGGGGGTCACCCCGGCGGCCGTGGGGCTGCGGGCGGCTCGAGTCTTCGGCCCGGCGCTCTCCGTCCGCTTCCCCTGCATCCTCCCCATTTCTGCCCGGCTATATGCGCCGGCGCACGCTGGATGCCTGACGGCCCGGGATGGGCTGCGGGGGGAGGGGGGGGGTGGGTCCCGGGTGCCGGGCTTGGAGATGCGGCTGCAGCGGTTCCAACGTGCCCCCAGCTGCTACGGCGCGGTGTGCTGGCAGCCTGTTCTCACATGTTGGGGGCAGGTTTTTTGGGGTCCCTTACTGGATTAGGGGGGGACTGATGGCCTAGGCGCCCTGTGTTTCGGGCGGGTGCCCGCTGATGGCCGCAGGTGTGGTGAGCGGCTCCCTTTACGGGGGTCCCCGACCGCGGTCCTCGGCGCGTGGCCCTTTTGGGGGCAACCCCCCCACTTCGCATACGGGCCTTTCGGTCTTCCGCCCTCCCCGTTTCCCGGCTTGCAGGTGCCCCGTATGAGCGGGTGGTCACGGGGCAGGGGTGGCGGCCTGATCCTATATTTTCCCGGGCGACGGGTAGTCGCCATCCCCAGGGTGTCCGGCCTGCGACATTGGGACGCCCCGTGGGGCATGGCTCCTTTCTGACGCTATTTCCTCCCTACCATGCGGGGTCCCCGTCGCTTCGGCCCGCTTCCCTGCGTCCCCCTCCCGCCATGCCTCCTGTTTCGTGGTCGAAGCGCGGGCGCTTCTTGCGCTTGTTGTCCCCACTGTTTTGTCTGTGCAGGTGTCGATGGGTCCGGGGGAGTCAGGGTTTCGGCGCGGAGGAACCGGAGGCCGAGGAGGGATGCGGCTACAGCGGCAGAGGGGGATGCACCGCCCTGGTCGGTGTCGGGGGAAGCAGCTGATGGTGTTCCAGGTTCTTCAGGAGACGGTGAGCATGCTGTTGTTTTTTCCTTATTGTTACAGTATTCCTTTTAACCGCTGTAGTGTTACGCTGGTTCTCGTTGGCGCCCGCGCTAGTTGGCTAGGCTCATTGCGAGGCGCGTGGCGTTAGGCATCTCGGACTGGAAGGGCGCCGGCGGCTACTTTTCCCTCCGCCCCCCCTGCGGTTCGCGGGGAAGGCGGACGGGGGGGGGGGCTTTGGGGGGACGGCTTTCCGTACTTTCATCTGTGGTTCCGGTTTTTGGATTTTCGGCTTGTTGCACCGGGTCGCGGCCTGCCGAATATCCCCGCATGGTGCAGGGGGTGGTAACGGCATTTTCTCGGGGCCGGACCACACAGTGGGGTCCCAGACCGCAGGCCCCTCGCGGTTGGTGTTTTTGTTTTGCGCTCCTTGGTAGAGGGGGGTCTCGCTTATAGCGGGGGCTAGTGCACCGTAGGTCCACTCACGTTTCGTCCCTCCTGCATATTTGCGAGGTCTCCCATCCAGTGACGGTGCCCCAGCCACGAACGGGTAACCTTGCCCGTGGTGGCGCGCCGGTGTTGTAAGTCCTTTCACGCTTTCCCACATCAGGTCCGGCGGAGGGTGGTCGCTGAACCGGCTTGGGGCTCGTGTGGGCCCTATGCCGTTTTTTCCTCTCTTCCCGATTTGTGCAGCTTCCCTGTAGGGTGGGTGCCCAAGGTGGTGTGGCGGGCTAGTGCCGCCTTATCCTACAATTGTCGTATCTTCATGGGGTTTTTCTTTTCATGCTCCATTTCCGAGACCGCGCGCGGGGTGAGTATTAGTCTTTTATGGACTCTGCGTTTTGTTTCGTGAATATGGGCCGGGTACCTTCTTTTTGGCTAACTTGAACGTTGGGTCGGGCTTTCGCCGCTTCCTCTGCGTCACCTGCAATTTTTCGGGCCTCGACTAGGGGCCTGTTTTCTGCTGACAGGTTGGTGCCCCTGGGTTTTCGGTATCATGTGCCTTTTTGGGAAATTCTGCTCTTTCTGGCATTGGCGCGTATTGTCCACATCCGGCCCCTTCGGTGTTTCTCGCTACAGGGACTATTTTCTCTTCATGGGTCTGGGAGGCATTTTGGTTTTTGCAACTATCCTTCTGTAGGTTGCCAGGTCTTTGTTCGGGGTCCGGGGTGTTCCCGTTGCCATGATACGCGGCAAGGGCCCTACCGGTTGCCTGTGGTTGCAGGGGTGGGCGCTGGGCACAATTGCGGCTTGTTGTCGCATCCCCACTGACAAGGTACCGACACTTTTGGGGTTTTTGTTAACGACTGCTGGGGGTAACACGAAGTTCGGCTTAAGCGGGTGCAGTTGTTGTTAGCTCCTCCCCTTTTGCAAGCAGGGTTATCCCCATGGGTGGCATAGTTTGCAAGAATCCTAAAGGCCCCTGCGGGGTCGACCAGGTAGCGTACCACAGTTTCCCTTCCCGCGGGATCAGTGATGTTTGGTGGTTTTGGTCTTCATTCCTATAGTTTTTACGGGGAGGTTGTTGTGGCCTCCTCCTACTTGTTCCCTACGGTCCCCCCAGGCTTTGCGGCTGTTGCGACATCTGCGTGGCTGCTGGCGGTGCAGTTTTACCATCCCGCTCCGGAGTCGGAATGGGTTGGTGGATGCTTTGTTTCTTTGCAGTTTGATGAGTGCCGCGAGTGGGTTTCGGGGGTGGCGTCATACGGTTTTCCCATGCCCGTCTGCTGTCAGGTGGATTGTCCAGGCGGGTTGGCTACTCGGACTAGGCATGCCTTGGCTCCTTCCTCGTTTGGGGCGTCTGCTGCGTCCTGGTGTTTTTTCAGTAGGTTGGATACAGCAGATGTGTCCCTGGTAGACGGTTTGATGGTTTTCCAGTTCGAGCATTATTTGGGGGGGAGGTTCTAGGCGGCCAAGTATCCTGCCTTTGCGGGCATTTCCTTCCGTTCTAGGCTGCGCGGGCTGGTGGACCCCGCCTGGTCTTTCGTTAGCACTTTGGGGTTGGGGCTAGGCGCCCCGCGCCTGCGGATACACGTAGGCCTGCTACGTGGCAAATTTTGGCAGAGTTGCTGGGTGTGCTGCCTCCTGTCGCCGAGTTGGTGTGGGATGTGACCCCTGTTTAAATTAGCCTTTGCTTTGGATTTCTTCTGGGTTTTGCGGGTAAGCGAGGGGTGGCGAGCAGCAGGCATTTCGGGATGCCAGGACCTTTCTCTGTAACGCGGGTTGCAGGGTGGTCGGTTGCTCTGCAGGATGGTGTGATCCAAATCGGATCAAGCAGCTGGGGGTCGCTGGGTGTCCTTGGAGGCCCAGGAGGTGGTGGGTGTCTGCCCGCTGCGCCTGACGCATGAGTACAGATGGGCCTCCAGGGGGGGGGGTGACCAGTTGCTGATACAGGCGCTCGCTGGTCCTCTCACTAAGGTACAGTGTTGCTGCTGTGTTTGGGTTCGGTACCCATTCCTTGCGGAATGGGGCGGCTGACCATGCGGCAGCCACAGGGTCCGCCACGGCAGCTGTTCAGGAGCTGGCCCGTTGGCGGTATACTTCTTGGGTCCTATTCCTTACGGATGGGGGAGGCTGCCATGCGGCAGCCACAGGGGCATCCACAGGAGCTATTCAGGAGCTGGGCCGTTGGGGGTATACTTCTTAGGTCCTATTCCTTGCGGGTTGAGGTGGCTACCATGCGGCAGCCACAGGGTCCTCCTCGGCTGCTGTTCAGGAGCTGGCCCGTTGGCAGTATACTTCTTAGGTCCTATTCCTTGCGGATGGGGGAGGCTGCCATGCGGCAGCCACAGGGGCCTCCACAGCAGCTATTCAGGGGCTGGGCCGTTGGGGGTATACTTCTTAGGTCCTATTCCTTGCGGGTTGAGGTGGCTACCATGCGGCAGCCACAGGGTCCTCCTCGGCTGCTGTTCAGGAGCTGGCCCGTTGGCAGTATACTTCTTAGGTCCTATTCCTTGCGGATGGGGGAGGCTGCCATGCGGCAGCCACAAGGGCCTCCACAGCAGCTATTCAGGGGCTGGGCCGTTGGAGATGTACGTCTTAGGGCCTATTCCTTGCGGATTGGGGTGGCTAGCTTGCGGCAGCCACGGGGTCCTCCTCGGCAGCTGTTAAGGAGCAGGGCTGTTGGGGGTATGCTTATTATAGGTCCTATCCCTGGCGGACTGGGGAGGCTGACCATGCGGCAGCCACAGGGTCCTCCACGGCAGCGGTTCAGGAGCAGGGTCGCTGGGGGTATGCTTGTTGCAGGTCCTGTTCCTGGCGGATTGGGGAGGCTACCATGCGGCAGCCACAGGGTCCCCCTCGGCAGCGGCTCCGGTGCTGGGCCGTTGGAGGTATACTTATTAGGTCCTGTTCCTTGCGGATTGGGGAGTCTGCCATGCGGCAACCACAGGGTCCTCCACGGCGGTTGTTCAGGAGCTGGGGCGTTGGAGGTTTACTCCTTATAGGTCCTATTCCTTGCGGATTGGGGTGGCTGCTGTGCGGCAGTCACAGGGTCCCCCACGGCAGCGGTCCAGGAGCTGGGGGCGTTGGGGGTGTACTTCTTAGGTCCTATTCCTTGCGGATGGGGGTGGCTACCATGCGGCCGCCACCGGGGCCTCCGCGGCAGCTATTCAGGAGGTGGTCCGCTGGAGGTATATTTGTTTTTTAGGTCCATTCCTTGCAGATGGGGGTGGCTGCCGTGTGGCAGCCATAGGGTCCCCCTCGGCAGCTATTCAAGAGGTGGTCCGTTGGAGGTATACTTCTTAGGTCCTATTCCATACGGATGGGGGTGGCTACCATGCGGAAGCCACAGGTTCCTCCACGGCGGCTATTCAGGAGGTGGGCCATTGGAGGTATACTTTTTAGGTCCTATTCCTTGCGGATGGGGGTGGCTACCGTGCGGCAGCCACAGGGTCCTCCACGGCAGCTATTCAGGAGGTGCTCCGTGGAGGGATGCTTACTATCAGCCTTCTGCATATGGATGATGTTTAGTTGTGCCGGTTGCGCTAACCCAAAAACTTGTTTACCCGTCGGTTTTTGAATGGGTAGCGTTCAGGAATCGAGGGTGTGAAGTGAATTTTTAAATTTTCCTCCGAGGGGGCCTAATTACAATTGGCTCATCAAAGGTCCACGGGAGTTTTTTTGATTTTTCTCCTTCACTTGGGTTAATTCTGTTATCTGTCACTTGGTTTTCCTATGTGATGTATGTCAGTGTGATGATTTTAGGGTGTTTTTTCTTTTGCAGCCGTCGATGGTTTGAACAGGAATGGCTGGTTTGGCCACTTTTACATTTTTGGGCGGCAGGGCATTACTTGGCGCATAGGACAGCTGATGTTTTGGGTTATGGCTTTTAGGTGGTCAGGCATCCTCTGCTTGTACTGCGTCAGCCGCAGTTTCGACAAGGGGGAAGGGGTTCGTTCGTCTTCTCCGGCTGGAGTTTTGCAGGTTTTTCTTACCTGGGGTTTTGGTCCTTTCAGTTAGCTTTCTTGTTTTCCTGGTTTTTATTGGTTTGGGTGGCGGGGCGGTTTGTTAAACCTTTGTGGCGGGAAGTCGCTACCAACCAGTGGTCAGATTGGCATAAGTGGTCATTGTGGGGCACCCTCTTTAGAAGGACGGCAGGTGTGTCCTTACCTTGCGGTTGGACATTTAGACGTTCCCCTGCGGGAACCGAACGTTTGCCAGAGAAAAGAGTGGTGAGTCCAGCACAATGCGGGTTATGCAGGGAGGAGGCGGGGTTTGGGTACTCCCCTCCTTGGTGGTTGGATTTCATCCAAGGGACTGGAGCTGGTGTCTGGTAGCGACTTGTCCTTTGCCATCCTCCAATATAAAATCAATTCAATTACAATTATAGTTTAAAGAACAGGTCAGCGATCAATAAATATCGTCTGACCTTTAACTACAGCTAACCGTGTCCGTGTCGTTATTTTAGTGTGTCGTTATTTTAGTGATAAGCTAGCTTAAAGAAGTGTTTATGGCAATCGCAATAAAATTATGGGCGCCTTATAACTTAGGTATTATAAGGTATGGGTGCCTGGCCTGCATTATATATCAGTGCCTGATAGTAGCACATCCCCATCGTATTAGCAGGTCCCAGATCCCTTATAATACCCAATATTTCACCCCTCAGTCAGTGACTGTATTGATTATATATCAGTGCCTTTAGTGTGACTACATTATACATATTAATGCCCCCCCCCCCTCCTCTAGGCACTACAATCAGTGAGGGGGGGGGGGGCAACGATCAATACAGTCGCTGACTGAAGGGTGTAATGATGGGTATTATAAAGTCATACTTGCCTACCTGACCCTCTCCATGAGGGAGAAAATGCTCTGTTCCTGGACTTTCCTGGTAATGTATGATTGCCATCACTTGTAGTGAGCTAGTTAATTGATAAGAAAGGTGTTTCACCACAGGTGATGGCAATCATACATTACCAGGAAAGTCCAGGAACAGAGCATTTTCTCCCTCATGGAGAGGGTCAGGTAGGCAAGTATGTATAAAATGCTTGAGGCAATGAGGCTTGCTACAATCAATAATCATACCTCCCAACATGACCCTCTCCAGGAGGGACAGAATGCTCTGCTCCTGGGCTTTTCTCTTAATTTATGATTGCTGGAACCTGTTTTGAACAGGTTAATGGATAAGAAAGGTGTTTCACTACAGGTGATGGCAGTCATACATTAAGAGGGAAGTCCAGGAGCAGAGCATTCTGTCCCTCCAGGAGAGGGTCATGTTGGGAGGTATGTGGGTCACTCATAAATGCAGTCAGTGGGGGAAATTAAAATTTTTGAAAAGTCATTTGGGTGTCTGTTTTTCCCTGTCTATTAGATAGGGGGAAAAAAGAAACCCTTCTCCATACCTCCCAACATGACCCTCTCCAGGAGGGACACAATGTTCTGCTTCTGGACTTTTCCTTAATTTATGATTGGCGACACCTGTGTTGAACAGGTTAATGGATAAGAAAGGCGTTACACCACAGGTGATGGCAATCATACATTGAGAGGGAAGTCCAGGAGCAGAGCATTGTGTCCCTCCTGGAAAGGGTCATGTTGGGAGGTAAGCTACATAATTGGGATAAAAGTAATATACTGTCACAGAATATTAGTAGGAAAAACAACAAATAATGCAAGGCATATTTATTATTATTTATTAACAGTTTCTTATATAGCGCAGCAAATTCCGTTGCGCTTTACAATTTTAAATGAATCGGGAATGAAAATAAAGTGCTATGGATTGTTTGAGGGAGGGGGGCCCTAAATCGTATCTTGCTTAGGGCCCCATGAGGTCTAAATCCACCTCCTATGGGGACAGGAGCACCACCTGATTTTCGGGAGTCTCTTTGCCAATCCGAGAGAGTGGGCAAGTATGCTATAGGTGTGCCTAAGGGAATACATTTTAGGGGTTATTCAGGTTTCTTAGGAAACCAAAAATGCACACTAATGGGCAAAATCATGTTGCACTGCAGTTGGGCAGATGTATCGTGCAGAGAGATTTAGATTTGCATGCCCTCCAACTGTACCTTTTTGGCAGGTACAGTACCTTTTTTTAATGGTCTGTACCCATTTTTGGCTCTCCAAACTTCCATTGAAAGTATAGGAAAAGGGGCGCCCTTTCCCCGTGGCCACGCCCCCTTTTCTAATTTGTACCAATTTTATGTGTAAAATATTGGAAGGTATGGATTTGGGTGGGTTATTTTGTTTCTGTGCAGGGTAAACACTGGCTGCATTATTTTTATACTGCAATTTAGATTTCAGTTTGAACACACCCCGCCCAAATGTAAATCTCTCTGTATACTGGGGGTGATTCGCTCGCTAGCTGCTTTTAGCAGCATTGCACACGCTAAGCCGCCGCCTACTGGGAATGTATCTTAGCATAGCAGAATTGCTAATGAAAGCTTCGCTAATTTTCTCGTAACGATTACCCCGCAATTTCTGAGTAGCTCCAGACTTACTCAGCCATTGCGACCAGCTCAGTCCTTTTCGTTCCTGGTTTTACGTCACAAACACACCGAGCGTTCGCCCAGCCACTCCCCCGTTTCTCCAGCCACTCCTGCGTTTTGGAACTGGAATGCCTGCGTTTTTCCGCACACTCCCATAAAACGTCCAGTTTCCGCCCAGAAACACCCACTTCCTGTCAATCACACTACGATCACCACAGCGATGAAAAAGCTTCGTTATTCCGTGAGTAAAATACCTAACTTTTGTGTAAATTAACTAAGCGCATGCGCTCTGCAAACATTGCGCATGCGCAGTTAGCGGATAATTGCAGTATAGCGAAAATCGGCAATGAGCGAACAACTCGGAATGACCCCCACTGTATGTTACATCTGCCTCACCTGCAGTGCAACATGGATATGCCCATTAGTGTGATTTTTTTGGTTTGCTAACAAACCTGAAGGCCCTTTGAACAATATTTTTCTTTATGTTTTATCATCATTGAGGAACCTTGTAGCCAGTTATAATAATAACAGTATTTACAGAGTAGATAGGGGATGAATACACTGCTCAAAAAAATAAAGGGAACACTTAAACAACACAATGTAACTCCAAGTCAATCACACTTCTGTGAAATCAAACTGTCCACTTAGGAAGCAACACTGATTGACAATCAATTTCACATGCTGTTGTGCAAATGGAATAGACAACAGGTGGAAATTATAGGCAATTAGCAAGACACCCCCAATAAAGGAGTTGTTCTGCAGGTGGTGACCACAGACCACTTCTCAGCTCCTATGCTTTCTGGCTGATGTTTTGGTCACTTTTGAAAGCTGGCGGTGCTTTCACTCTAGTGGTAGCATGAGATGGAGTCTACAACCCACACAAGTGGCTCAGGTAGTGCAGCTCATCCAGGATGGCACATCAATGCGAGCTGTGGCAAGAAGGTTTGCTGTGTCTGTCAGCGTAGTGTCCAGAGCATAGAGGCGCTACCAGGAGACAGGCCAGTACATCAGGAGACGTGGAGGAGGCCATAGGAGGGCAACAACCCAGCAGCAGGACCGCTACCTCCGCCTTTGTGCAAGGAGGAACAGGAGGAGCACTGCCAGAACCCTGCAAAATGACCTCCAGCAAGCCACAAATGTGCATGTGTCTACTCAAACGATCAGAAACAGACTCCACGAGGGTGGTATGAGGGCCCGACGTCCACGGGTGGGGGTTGTGCTTACAGCCCAACACCGTGCAGGATGTTTGGCATTTGCCAGAGAACACCAAGATTGGAAAATTCGCCACTGGCGCCCTGTGCTCTTCACAGATGAAAGCAGGTTCTCAATGAGCACATGTGACAGATGTGACAGAGTCTGGAGACGCCAAGGAGAATGTTCTGCTGCCTGCAACATCCTCCAGCATGACCGGTTTGGCAGTGGGTCAGTAATGGTGTGGGGTGGCATTTCTTTGGGGGGCTGCACAGCCCTCCATGTGCCCGCCAGAGGTAGCCTGACTGCCATTAGGTACCAAGATGAGATCCTCAGACCCCTTGTGAGACCATATGCTGGTGCAGTTGGCCCTGGGTTCCTCCTAATGCAAGACAATGCTAGACCTCATGTGGCTGGAGTGTGTCAGCAGTTCCTACAAGACGAAGGCATTGATGCTATAGACTGGTCCGCCCGTTCCCCAGACCTGAATCCAATTGAATACATCTGGGACATCATGTCTCGCTCCATCCACCAACGCTACGTTGCATCACAGACTGTCCAGGAGTTGGCGGATGCTTTAGTCCAGGTCTGGGAGGAGATCCCTCAGGAGACCATCCGCCACCTCATCAGGAGCATGCCCAGGCGTTGTAGGGAGGTCATACAGGCACGTGGAGGCCACACACACTACTGAGCCTCATTTTGACTTGTTATAAGGACATTACATCAAAGTTGGATCAGCCTGTAGTGTGTTTTTCCACTTTAATTTTGAGTGTGACTCCAAATCCAGACCTCCATTGGTTAATAAATTTGATTTCCATTGATCATTTTTGTGTGATTTTGTTGTCAGCACATTCAACTATGTAAAGAACAAAGTATTTAATAAGAATATTTCATTCATTCAGATCTAGGATGTGTTATTCTAGTGTTCCCTATATTTTATTGAGCAGTGTACAAAGGGGGTCATTCTGAGTTGATCACATGTAGCAACTTTTTGCTGCCCGTGAGATCAACTAGACGCCGTCTATGAGGGAGTGTATTTCTGCATAGCAGGGCTGCGAACGCTTGTGCAGCCCTGCTATGCAAAAAAAGTTTCCTGTAAAAGAAGACCAGGGTAAGAGTTACTTACCTTGTGTGATAGATCCAGCGATGCAGGTCCCGGAATTGACATCAGACATCCAACCTCCAAAACGCCTGGACACGCCTGCGTTGGACTCCCCACTCCCCGAAAACAGTGAGTTGCCGTCAGGATCCGCCTTCCTCCTGTGAAATCTTTTTGCAGTTGCCGCTGTGACCACTTTCTTCATTCGTGGCGTTGCTGCCCGGAGACGGCCGTGGCCGGGCAACAACATGCCTGTGCAATGCGTCCGCCGCACATGCGCAGTTCTGACCCGATCGCACGGCTGCGAGGAAGTGCAGTGTGCGATCGGGTCGGAATGACCCCCATAGTTCTCAAACACTTATCTTGTGCATATTCGCTTGGGTAGGTCCATAAGAGAACACTGCCACCTCCTGGTGAAGACAACTTTGGCAGAAATGAACTGTGTTTTGAAAACAGAGAGGAAAGAGTCTGATTTTGACGCTATTACGATATTCATACAAACGTCTGATGCTTTTAATCTGTGACTGAGTTACGTTTTCATACTGATTTTAGTCGTACAGAGTCACAGAACAAATTTAGACGCATTTGTACAGCAATGTACTGTAAGTGGCGTTCCTGGACACTCTGCCTGATTCAGAAATGTGGCTTGTAAGCGGGTTTCAATTACCGCCCGAATAGCTGAAGGCAACATGCAGGAGACGTCTCAGTAGAAGAGAAGCCTCCTGCATGTAGCTATGATTCCAGCACTGTGACAGATGTTGAAACCCGGGATCCAACATTGCGACCATTGGTCACGATGTTCACGCAGATGGCCAACTAAGTAAGCCATAGCTTACACAGCTGACCAATGGAAGAGGAACCTGTGAGGCCAGGAAATCTGTGTGGTGACACAGTGACCATGGACTCTCTCCTCCCAGAGAGCTTGGTTTTATTACCTGACTAGAGCACTTACCCACTGTCATAATGGTGGTCATTCCGAGTTGTTCGCTAGCTGTTTTCGGTCGCAGCGCAGCGTTCAGTCAAAACAGCGGCACTTATGCGCATGCGTATGCGGCGCAATGCGCACGCACGATGTACTTTCACAACAGCCGAAGTAGTTTTACACAGGCTCTAGCGAGGCTTTTCAGTCGCAATGGCAGCCGCAGAGTGATTGACAGGAAGAGGGTTACTGGGTGTCAACTGACCGTTTTCTGGGAGTGTTCGAAAAAAACGCAGGCGTGCCAGGAAAAACGCAGGCGTGCCTGGGAGAATGCAGGCGTGGCTGGCCGAACGCAGGGCGTGTTTGTGACGTCAAATCAGGAACTGAACAGTCTGCAGTGATGCAGTGCTATTGCAGAATAGTGAGCGAACAATTCGGACTGAAGGCCCATATCCCGATGCTTTCATGTAATGTTTGACTGCAGTCAGAATATTTTTATTTAATGACATTTGTTTTAATAAATGTTAATTGGATTTGTTACCAGTTTATTTAATTAGATTACTTTAATTAAGTCCACACCATTTCTCTTTGCTAGTTGTTTTGGAAGGTTGCAGTCTCCCCACAGGTGTTAGCTGCAGATTAATAGCTATTAAATACAGCTGTGTCCTCATATAGTATTGCCGCAGTCAAGTAAAACAGCCATACTTACCTACTTTACTGCCCCCTCCTCTGGTTGGAGCAAAAGGTGGCATGGACGGCATGAAGGTGGACTGTTTTGGGTCATGGATGCACAATTGCATCATTGCGTCTCTGCCTCCTGCTATGCAGTGCAGAGAAAACAGGCACTGTATAGCTGGGGGCGGGGCTACGATGACATGATTCTGTGCGGCTTGCATCATCAGGTCCCACTCGTACCGCCCACTTGGCTCTGTTGTGGGCAGTCAAGGGGGCTGAGGGCAGCTGCCGGGTGGATGTGGGAGACTTGCCCACCTTTCCAGGGGACCAGGAGCGGCAACAGATTTTTGGGAGCCTCCTGGTCATCCTGGAGAATAGGCAAGTATGTAAACAGTGCATTTCTGTGTGCCAGGTTCCGTGCAACTGTGCTAGCATTGAGCATCTTTTTTGTGTATTTTTTTGCTGAAAATGTTCCTTTGACGCAATGCGATATGACTAGGATGCACTAGGAGATTGTACTGATTAATATGATATGTGACACTTGTATATCTGTGTGTGACCGAGTCTGAATCAGTATATGAAGGGCTATGAGGCTGTAATACCCTGGAACGGCAAGCACAAATCAACTGTGGCACTACAGGTGCCAGCATGGCTGTGTAATATAGAACTGAGCCAGCAGCCTACAGCTTGCAGCACAGAAGGAGTTAACAGCCCAGCTCACAGCAATACAGATCAGTCTGCAAAATGCAGAGGGCATGACTCACCCATTTGCAGACTCAGAGCGGGAAACTGAGAGCGGGAAACTCAGAGCGGGAGATCCCAGATGGAATGTGTCCCTGGGAATGCGAGGTTATAAAAAGGTTGTCCTGCAGTGAGAGAGGGCACAACTACAGCAGAGAACAGAGAGCAGACAGACAGTGAGGAGACAGTGAGGAGAAGCACGTGTATTAGCTAGCAGAAGTGTGGTGGATTAACCAGAAAGATGTAGCCCCAGTGAGGGCTCCCCACATGTTTTGGTGGGGAGTGATGCCAGCCACAGCAAGGCACTTGACAGAGGGAGACATCGCCGTGTGAGAGCAGCAGTATTCAGATTGCAGTGAAAGGGTGATGCCAGGAGAAAAGTGTGCTAAAGGTGTGAGTCTCGAGAGGTATCTGGGTGAAGTGGTCGGAAGCCACGCGGCGTGATTAAAAGCCCCCATGGAAAAGAATCTCGAGAGGTATCTGGGTGAAGTGGTCGGAAAGCCACTCGGCGTGATTAGAAGCCCCCCATGGAAAAGAATCCTCGCTAAGTAAGAGAGAGAGAGACGGCAACCTGATGTGTAGCACTACTGGTCACAGAATGCCCTGGTATGTACTGATGTTCGCCATATATATGCCGCTGCGACTAAGCTATGCGCTGGAGGAGGTGCCCTGATGTGTGATACACTGTAACTGTTATGCTTTGTGCTGGAGGAGCGTTCACGAGTTATCCCTGCAATATCCCTGTTTGATGTTAAAATAAACTTTATGCTGTTTTTCTGAGATGGCCTGGCGCCCAATTCTTTATGCGCTGCACCGACACCTGTAGTCCACACCCACAATGCACTTGTAATTAAACACCTGATTATTCAGGGCGCCATCTGGTATCCGTGCCTGAACCCATGACCAGCCGGGGCAGAGTAAGTGAGATGCACTATACACAGTGACTGCAGATTTTGCATACCTAGTACCAGTGGGGTGTTACAAGGCAGTGGTCACAGCATTTTTCAACATCATGTTCCATTATGGTACAGACTCAATTGTAGTAATTGTTGACATTAGATTTAACAAAGGCCATCTGAGATGACAAACTAATCTATATACAGTAGCTCACTGCATGTCACTGTATCACAGTACCATGCTCGAAGTCACTGAGCTCTTCAGAACGACCCATTTTGTATCACATATGTTTGCAGGGCCGGTTCTAGACCTTGTGGCGCCCAGGGCGAACGTTTTCTTCGGCGCCCCCTCTCCCCCGGTCAAACATAGTGCGTGCCGATGGCGTGCGCCAAAAAATAGGGGTATTGCTTCATAGGGAAGGGGCATGGCCAGTTATGCCCCTGTAGTTATGGCTTTAGTAGATATGCCCTCCTTTGGCCAGATGGATTAGAATGGTGATTGCACATGACTAGGAGTAGGCTGGACTTCCAGCTCCTGCTGCGATTAAGGCCCATTCTACTCAGTCTGTTGGACCTTTTTGGGTGGCCCGCCGTGTCGCATCTCCAAAATAATTCTGCAAGACGGCTACATAGTCCTCAGTGAACACATTTCTTAGGTTCTATGCCTTTGTAACATTTGCTTCCCAGGATGCTTCCCTTGAGGAACTGCTTTAGGACATCCCCAATGTTTTCCCTGTGGAAACCTATGTACACTGCTGCATAAAGTAAGAGTTATGGTAGACTTACCATTGTTAACTCTCTTTCTGCAAAGTAAATTGGGTTCCACAGGGCGCCCACCTTGACGCACCTAGCTTCTTTGGGTTTGTATGGCATTAGCCACTGGTACCTTCTCCTGTCATGAGAATGTGTTCTTTCTTATGTGACTAACATCTTCCTTCTCTCTTGCCTGCTTCCTGCATTGGACTGGTTAACAAAACTGAGCTTACAGTGTCTGGAGGTGGGGTTGTTAAGGAGGCCCCTATGCATCCTAGGACAGCTAAAGCTTTGCCTGTTGGTGCCTCTGGATCCAGATCCACTCTACACCCCGATGTTTTCCCTGTGGAACCCACTGTACTTCGCAGAAAGAAAGTTAACAATGGTAAGTCTGCCATAACTCTTACTTTCAGCTGCTGCTGCTGCTTCAGGAAGAAAAGTGAGGACATTTCTAGGGGAAATCTTTAATATGTAATACAGTACGTGGGACAATCCATGGAGATTAGGGACAATTAGTACTGTGTGACCAATCCCATAAGAATGACCAGTGTACAAATCATTGTGTATTATGGGGGTCATTCTGAGTTAATAGCACGTAGCAACTTTTTGCTGCTCGTGCGATCAACTAGACGCCGCCTATGGGCAGTGTCGGACTGGAGCCTGAAGGGCCCACCGGGGGAATGCAGTGATAGGGCCCATACTTAGGGGTGTGGCCAGCCTACAAAGGGGTGTGGCCAACCCCCACAGAGGCTTGAAATACACAATAGACTTGTGCAGTTTGATGCAACATATCTAGCATGCATAATACAAGTGCACAGTCTGGAAACTGATCCCTAGAGGAAGGAGTGGGCCCCCAGGCAGTGGGGCCCACCGGTGGTTTCCCCTGTACCCCTGTGGGCCAGTCCGACCCTATGGGCGAGTGTATTTCTGCATAGCAGGGCTGCAAATGCTTGTGCAGCCCTGCTATGCTAAAAAAAGTTTCCTGCAAAACAAGACAAGGGTGAGACTTACCTACCCTGTGTGACGGATCCAGCAACGAAGGTCCTGGAATTGACGTCAGACATCCGCCCTCCAAATGCCTTGACATGCCTGCGTTGGACTCACCACTACCCGAAAACGGTGAGTTGCCGACCGGATCCGCCTTCCTCCTGTCAATTTTCTTGCGTTCGCCACTGCGACCGCTTTCTTCGGTAGCGGCGTCGCTGCCTGGCGACGGCCGTTGCCGGGTAACAACGTGCCTGTGCAATGCGGCTGCCATGCATGTGCAGTTCTGACCCGATACCATAGAATTATTTAGAAATAATACCATAGAAATAATTATAAAGGGCTCCTGGAAAGGTTTTAATGGGTTTATCAGTGTTTATATGTAGATCTATACTACTGTATATAGAAAGGATACGAGGTGCACTGAAGGACATAGGCAGCCACTTCCTACAGGCAGGGTCGGACTGGCCCACATGGGTACATGGAGCTTCCTCCTCTAGGGATCAGGTTCCAGACTGTGCACATGAATTATACACATGTTATATAATACTGCACAGGACTATCAGAGCACAAGCAGCTTCTGCTGATTAAAATGATATGCGGCATGCCTATATTCTGTGTAGCATTTCGTATACAGATACAGTCGCACATAGTATATAGGCATGCCGCATATCATTTTAGTCAACAGAAGCTGCGTGTGCATCCTTCGCCACATAGCAATGCAAATAAGATGCATTTTCATAAAAAATAGGCGCCCGACGTTAGCAGAGCTGCCAGTTGACTCACGCCAGGAACTATATGTGTCATTATGTGTATAAGGGCATTAATAATGTCTAACATATGTGTAAGGGGCACTATCTGTGTCATTATGTGTATAAGGGCACTAATAATGTGCGGCATATGTGTAAGGGACATTATGTGTATATGGGCATTAATAAAGGTTGGCATAATGTGTAAGGCACATTATGTTTTTAAGGACATTAATAATGTGTGTCATATGTGTAAGCGGGATTACTGTGTGGTATTATGTGTATAAATGCATTACCAATGTGTGGCATTATGTGTATAAGGTGCTCTACTATGTGGCGTAACATATAGAAAGGGCACTACTGTGTGGTCTAATGTGAATAAAGAGCAATATGGTGTTGTGTAATATGAATAAGGAGCAATATCATGTGGCGTAATGAGAATAAAGAGCAAAATGGTGTGGTGTAAAGTGAATAAGGAGCATCTCAGTAGGATGTTATATGAATAAGGGGCACTACTGTGAGGAGTAACGTATATAAGGTAAAGTGGTACTACTGTGTGATGTAATGTGAACAAGGAACACTATTGTATGATACTTTGTGAATAAAATTGCACTACTGTGAGGCATAATTTGAATTGGGGGTACTATTGTGTGGCCATGTCCCTTGCCAGCAAAAACACATACCTTTTTGGGCGTCGAATGTGCACACTGTTCTTATTTAAATTACAGGGGGTAGGAAAACAAAAAAAGGACTGCTATGGGTGGGGGGTGATGGTGCTGGGAAAGGGGTTCAGGGTCAGAGGCGGAACTAGCGGTGGTGCTAGGGGGCACCAGCCAAAATCTTGCCTAGGGCATCATATCGGTTAGGGCCAGCTCTGAGGACTATGGTACATTTTCTACAGTGCATTACTGTTATTAGTCTGGTACATTATCATGAATGCACTAGCAATGTGTACTAAATATATTTTTCAAGATGCCCAAACCATGCACTCTCTAATGGTTAGGCAAACCAATGTGGTGGCTGGCCACCCCTCCTCTGGAGACTGGTCACACCTCTAAACATGTTCCCCTACTACTGCATTCCCCCTTGGGCTCTTCATGCCCCAGTCCGGCACTGCTTTCAAGGATGGTGCTTGGGTTTTAGGCCTGCATGTTACTCGTAGTGATATCTGAGCTTCCTTCCTGTATATCCGCTCAGCTAGCGCTTGCAGAGGCAGCACCCAATCACAAGAGCCCACTTCAGCAGCCCCGGCCTATACAGCAGCAGAAGGCCGCTGGTGTCAGATAGGCGGCAAAGGTGGACAAAGTGATTTCCACTTACCTGAATCACATGGTCATCGGCTAATTATCATATATGACTACCATGAATGCTTAGCTATAGGTATGGCTGACTAGTGGGACAACAATTACCAGCAAGCTGTACTGCATCTGCTAATTATCATATATGAATACCATGAACGCTTAGCTATAGGTATGACTAGTGTATTAATTATTATTAGCAGAGTGAAGCAAGTTTTATTATTAGTTATTTGGGGAATGTGTGATGGTTTCATCCCCACACACCATTTGTTTGTGTAAGTTTTATTGCTTCAAATGGGTGATGGGGTAGGGGAAGGTCCAATCAACCTATTCATCAAAGCGTACCCTTCTGATGCATAACCCAGAGCTGAAGCCGCGCCTCCACCCCCCCTGCCTCATGCCGTGAACATCTCAGCTTTGCTTGCATACTGCCATCAGGCTACCTCCCACTTGCCTGCACCTCTTGTCATCTGTCTGTCGCCCCTCCCCAATAGATTGTTAGCTCTTCAGAGCAGGGCCCTCTTTCCTCTTGTTATCTAATCCCTCGTCTCAACACATTTCACTCACAGCTCTCCCCTACTCAACGACCATCTTTATCCTGCTAGTAAAGGCTCATCTCCATCTATGACCACCAGCCCCTAGTAGTACGATGATCACTCCCTCAATACTTACATCTTAGCTGTACTATGTCTTGAGAACGTGTGGTGCTCTGTTACCTGTACTCTATTTCTGTTATTTATTTACTGTAATGCAATGTTTTGTCCCCTGTACTGTCCTTTGTACGGCGCTGCGAAACACATGTGGCGCCTTATAAATAAAATGTAATAATAATAATAATAATAATAATCAATGCGCTTACATTCACCTTTTTTGATCTTGATATTAGTGTGTAGTCTCGCTGAATCAGCGTGGCTGAATCAGTGTGGGTTGAAAGATTTCAAAGGGAGAAAATTTCTAAGGGTGACGTTTGTGACTTATACTGGACTTTAACTGGACGGAAACTAAAAGGAAACACCAAATAAATGCAAAAAAAAAAAAACCTACACAAACCAACAATACTTAGACTGCAACTACAAATGTTTGACCACTCCGAATATTCTCCAATCCTTACTTAATCAGGAAACTATACATTCACTTTCTGCAAAAACACCTGCAATGCAACTTTGACTCGGACCCTGCAAATACCTGGAAAACAAATGTTTCATTGAGAAGCATAGTTAATGAAATAACACTGACTTGCGGTATGCTAACACTGCAATTTTCCATCTAACAGCAGCAAAATATTTGACTTACTGTTAACCTGTATACAATAAACACATTTTAAATACTTGCAAATCTTTCTTATTTCTGCAGATTTCACTGCTCTCTCAATCAGCCACCACTCCTCCTCCTATTCTCATTTTACTACCACTATTTACCCCACCCACACTATGGCCAGGCTGGCAACATCCCCCATTAATCCTTGTCTTCCTAATCCTTTATTCTGTCCCCTGCTACCACCTCTATCCCTCTCTCCCAGTCTCCTACATCTCATCTTCTCTCCTCTGCTCTGTCTAGCATCCTCCCCTCTGCCTCCATTCCCCTCTTCTTCTGTTTCCCCATTGCAATTTACTTCTGCCCCTTCACACTCTTTCTATCCCACCACTCAACCCTGCTCTCTCCCTCCTCTGCCTGTCACCTCACCTCTCCTCCACCAGTATCATACTGCACTCCCTCCCTGCCTCACTCTTGCAGTATCCCTTCCTAGCCAAGGCCCCAGCACCATTATTACACCCTCTTTATCCCTTCCTTCCACATTAATCTTACCTCAACGCTACAGCAATCCTGATAATCTCATTCACATCTCTCCCACAAACTCCTACCCCCTATCCTGTGCGCTCTGGAATGCCAGATCTGTTTGCAACAAACTGGCCCACTCCCTTCACCTCCTAGCCATTACAGAAACCTAGATTACTCCCCATGACACCACTTCTCCTGCTGCTCTCTCTGCCTGGGGCCTCACATTCTCACACACACCCCGACCCAGGGGTTGCCATGGGGGTGGTGTTGGGATCCTTTTACCCTCAAGCTACACATACCAACTTATACCTCCAGAACCATCCCTTACATTCTCGACAATTGAGGTCCATGTAATACACCTCTACCAACCTACTAATCTTTGAGTTGCTGTCATTTACCGTCCACCTGGCATTTCCTCCAAATTCCTCGACAACTTTGGTTCCTGGCTACCTCACTTCCTCTCCTCTGACATTCCCTCCATTATTCTAGGTGATTTCAACATCCCTATCGATAACCCCACAAAACCACCTGCCTCTAAACTTCTTAACCTCACCTCTTTACTTGGTCTCTCCCAGTGGACCACCTCACCCTCCCATGTGAACGGGAGCTCACTGGATCTGGTTTTCACTCACCGCTGTGATAGTTCTGATTTCTCCAATTCCCCTTTTCCCCTCTCTGACCACCACTTGCTCTCTTTCAACTTATCTATCTCTGCTTCCCCGTCTCTCCCTCCTAAGGCTACCATCACTAAGCATAACATTGAGGCTATTAACACCTCATCCCTATCCTCCCTGTTTGACTCACTTCTCTCTCCCACATGCCCTGAACAAGCCACATCCCTATACAATGCATTTCTTACTTCTGCCCTTGACTCTGTTGCTCCGCCAACCACTATTCACCCTCTCAGATCAACACCTCAACCCTGGCACACCAAATATCTTCAAAAATGCTCACGTACTGCCGAGCGACAGTGGAGGAAATTACACTGTAAAGCAGACTTCCTCCATTTCAAATTTATGCTCTCATCCTTCAGTACTGCCCTTTCCCTCGCTAAACAATCATGCTTCAAAATCCTCATCTCTACCCAGTCTTCCAACCCCCGGTGCCTCTTTGCCACTGTTTACTCCCTCCTCTGTCCACCATCACCTCCTCTCCCTTCCTCATTGTTTGCGCTTGACTTTGCCACTTGTTTCACATCCAAGATTGACTCCATGCGTCAGGACATCACATCCCACCAGACCAGCGACCACCCATCCCTTGCCACCCCTCCCCTTTCCTCTTACCAACTCTGACATCTTTCTACCATGTATCTGGCAAGGAAGTTATGGCCCTCATCTGTTCCTCCCCCCCACAACCTCCCCACTTGACCCTATCCCCTCCCACCTCCTCCGCTACCTCTCTCCATCTGTCTGTTCCCATCTTGCCCACCTTCTCAATCTCTCCCTCTCATCAGGCACTGTCCCCTCTGTCTTCAAGCATGCACTTGTCTCCCCTATTCTTAAAAAACCTACCCTTGATCCAAACAATCTCTCCAACTATCGACCCATCTCTCTCCTCCCTTTTGCCTACAAACTTCTTGAGCGTATTGTCTATAATCGCCTCACTGCCATTCTTTCCTCTCACTCACTGCTTGACCCATTCCAGTCTGGTTTCCGTTCTCTCCACTGAAATTGCCCTTGCAAAAGTCTGCAATGAAATCTAAGGGCCACTGCTCTCTGCTTATTCATCTTGACCTCTCTGCTGCTTTTGAGACTGTGGACCACCCTCTCCTTCTGCAAATCCTTCACTCTCTTGGTCTGCATGATACTGCCCTCTCCTGGCTGTCCTCCTACCTCTCTGATCGTTCCTTCTCTGTCTCCTCTCATGATGTTACCTCCCCCCCACTTCCACTAACTGTTGGTGTCCCCCAAAGCTCATTTCTTGGTCCTCTCCTTTTCTCTCTCTATACGTCCTCTTTAGGTTAACTCATTAGTTCTTTTAACTTCCAATACCACTTCTATGCTGATGACACTCAAATCTACCTCTACTCCCCTGATCTCTCCCCCGCTCTCCTCACTTGTACCTCCAAATGTCTTTCTGCTATCTCCTGGATGTCCCAGCGCTTTCTTAAACTCAACATGTCTAAGACTGAGCTGATCATCTTCCCATCCTCCCGCACAACCTCACCTCCCACATTCTCATTATCCATTGATGGCATGACTATCTCCTCTAGCCCCAAGTACGCTGTCTTGGCGTAATCCTTGACTCCTCCCTCACATTCAGCACCTCTCACAAACCTGTCATTTTCATCTCAAAAACATTTCCAGATCAGACCTTTTCTCACCCAGGATGCCACTAAGATCATTATTCACTCATTGATTATTTACAGACTGTACTACTGTAATCTCCTCCTAACTGGCCTCCCTGACAATTACCTCTCTCCACTCCAATCTATCCTCAATGCTGCTGCCCGGCTCATCTTCCTCACCAAACACGTTACGTCCACCTCCCCTCTCCTACAAGCCCATCAATGGCTTCCCTTCCCTTTCAGAATCCAATTCAAACTTCTCACATTCACTTACAAAGCACTCACCCACTCCTCTCAGGGGCAAATGCAGGATTTCTAGAGGGGGGTTTCCAAATGCAATCTGCAATTTCCCACTGTGCTGAACATCGGGCAACTGGAAATCCCCCCTGCGTTTACCTATGCTTGTCCCCATATATCATTGGCAGATATATTCATTATGTGTATCTTATCACTCTAGATCCTGCGCACAGGATACCCCCCACAGGGGTAAATGCAGGATTAATGGGGAAGGGGGGGGGGGGGGGGGGTGTTACTTCTATGTGGGCACAAGTGTTTTCGTGCGCACACACACACATGTAGATACATATAATACATATATTAATATATTACATAGAACACATACACTTAAACGCACACATAGAACACACAAACATACATATATACAGTACACACACTCATAGAACACATCAATACATACATAGATACTGTAGATATACATACACAGAACACGTACACATAAATACACAGATGGAACACATACATATACACAATTACACACCACATATAGTACACTTACATTTGGAAACTGCCCTGTCCTGAAGGAAGAGGCTGCTGCAGTTGTCATTAATGCAGGGCTGGACTGGAGCACGTTTCATCAATCAGCCCCCATGGCATAATTGGTCCAGCAACTGTATCCCCGCCCCCTCGTGGATAAATGTCGCGATTCATGGGTCGGCGTTGAGGGGAGGAGCCAATATGACTCAATTACATGAGAATCTCGTCATATTGGCCCCGCCCCCTCCCGACATACATGGGAATCGCGGCATATAGCCGCAAGGGGGCGGGGCTACAATTGCTATCTGTCTGGACCACAGCTGGAAAAAAAAATGTTTGGTCCATCAGGGGGGCTTTCTGGGTACTCAGAAACCCCCCCTGCGTGTGCCACTGCCTCTCCCATTTACATCTCTGACCTTTTCTCCCTTTACTCTCCCACCCGTCCTCTTCGCTCTGCTAATGCACGCCGACTCCCCTGTCTTCTGATTACTTCCTCCCACTCCTATCTCCAAGATTTTTCACGTGCTGCTCCCTTTCTCTGGAATTCTTTACCTCTCCCCCTCAGACTCTCCACCTCTCTACAAAACTTCAAACGGGCTCTTAAGACCCACTTCTTTACCAAACCCAGCCAAATCTCATCCTAACCCTCTGTTCCACGCTCTCTATGTACCCCATCTGTGTCAACCCTGGCTGTCTACACCTCCCCTTAGAATTTAAGCTCTCACGAGTAGGGCCCTCTTCTCTCATGTGCTTATCCTTTCTTACTTTAATAATCCTCAACTGCCCAGATCCCGCAGCTTTTTGGCCACTTGGAATCTCTATGTCATTTACTGGTGTAGTTATGCTTAGTTGCCCTGTACTTGTCCTTTATTGTCTTCAACTGTAAGTCACTGTTTTCCTGTTTTGATTATGTGCACACGTACTCTGTAATTGGGCGCTGCGGAACCCTTATGGTGCCATATAAATAAAGGATAATAATAAAATAATAATCAGGTATAAGGAGCTACATGAGATAGAAGCCATCAGTTGTGCACCACTGGAGCTATGTGGATCGGGTAGATGCACAGGGCTGGTCAGACAGGAAACTGAGGGAAGAACAGTGAAAGCAAGTGATAACAGGGTCATAGCCAGGATCCCAGGACTCCTTCATCAGGCATCCAATCAGGAGCATCAGGCAGCTGGGTTTTACGCCCCCTGCCCAATCCATCCCTGCATCAGCTATCAGCTGCCTCACTGAGAGGCAGTTCTGATACTGCCTCTCCTGTTCCTTTTTTCAGTGCAGTATTACAGCCCAAGGCACAGCTCCACCCATACTCAGGGCAGCTTTTGATTGGCACAGGACCGGAAAAGCTTGTCGCTGTCTTCCCTATTGTTTTGGAAAGTTTTGACAATGAACATGATTACTACAAAGAAGATATTTATAACAGAATCAGTGTTATAAATAATTTATTTGTATGAGTCTAAACATCAGATTGGAATATGACCGGTGAAGCTCTGCCTACCCTGACTGCATGTCCCTGATGCCCACAGACAATAGTAGTGCCTCTTACACACACAATGCACACAGTAATAGAGCTGCTTATATACACAATGCCCACAGTAGTAACACCCCTTACACACACAATGCTCACAATAGTAATGCCCCTTACACACAAAATGCCCACAGTAGTAGAACTGCTTACACACAGTGCCTACAGTAGTATTGCCCTTAATGCACATAGTGCTCACAGACAGAAGAAGTGCCCCTTACACACTTAACCACAGACAATATTAGCGCCCCTTATGCACATAATGCCCACAGACAATAGTATCGGCCCTTATGCAAATAATGCCCAGAGACCATAGTAGCGACTCTTATGCACATAACGCCCCAGACAATAGTATCGCCCCTTACGCACATAATGCCTGCAGACAATAGTGGCACCCCTTACACACATAATGCCCACAGACAATAGTAGTGCCCCTTACGCATATAATGCCCACAGGCAATAGTTGCATCTCTTATGCACAAAATGCCCACAGACAGTAATACCACCCCTTATGCACATAATGCCTGCACCCCTTACACACATAATGCCCGCAGACAATAGTTGCGCCCCTTACATACATAATGACTGCAGACAATAGTTGCGCCCCTTACACACATAATGCCCGCAGACAATAGTTGCGCCCCTTACATACATAATGACTGCAGACAATAGTTGCGCCCCTTACACACATAATGCCCGCAGACAATAGTTGCGCCCCTTACATACATAATGCCTGCAGACAATAGTTGCGCCCCTTACGCACATCATACCCACAGACAACAGTAGTGACAGTTACGCACATAATGCCCGAAGACAATAGCAGCGTCCCTTAACATGCATAATACCCACATACAACAGTAGCTCCTCTTACGCACAAAATACCCACAGACAATAGTAGCGCCCCTTACGCACATAATGCCTGCAGACAATCATAGCGTTGCTTATGCACATAATGTCCACAGACCATAGTAGCGCCCCTTACACCCATAGGGCCCAATTCAGCATGGATCGATAGTCAGAGAAAATGCAAATCGAGTGATTATCAAATGACTGCGCATGCGTGGTGTTCACATTGTGCATGCGCAAGGGGTAATAGTGACAGAAAATGCATACAGATCATAATTGCAATGTAGAAGCTGGCATTTCTGGATGGAAACCTACCATTTTCTGGGTGTTTCAGAAAAAACGCAGATGTGCCCATGCGTATTTTGGTCTCTGATGTTAGCGCAGACCACTTCCAGGCCCTCTCAGTCACAGATTAGTTGCAGCCTCAAACCTACTTACATTTGCTCAGACGTCAAAAAATCTTTGATGTTCCGGAAATTGCGTATGCATCTGCGAATGGATAGCAATCTGCGATGCATTTTGCTAACTTGCATGGGGCTTTTTTTATCCTGTCAGGGCAGCAGTTTTCTACTCACAGATGACTGCAACTGCAATTTCTCAGAATAATAATGAGAGCTGGAAAGGACAGCAAATACATACAGGCCTGGTGACAGGAGGGTACATACCAGGCCCCAAGGTGTGGAGGGCACCAGCAGCCAGTTGCAGCACATTGCTTTTAATTATTTACACTTTAAATTATATTATGTACACTGCCACGCACGCACCACCCAGCCCGCACATGGAATAATCCGGCGACGGTAATGTAATCCACGGCTCCTGGCAGTCCAGCTCTAGCCTCTGACCCTCGATGTCACGTGTCCTGTGATATCCAACACATCGCTACGCACCACCCACCCGCCCTTCTCTGCCTACTGTTGTGGCGTCGGCGTCCGTCGTTTCTTCCTTTGAGGAACAAAGGCTCGGCAACTGTCCAGGAGAAAGAGAGCAGCCGAGAAGCACAGCAGCGGCCTGACAGACTGCTGGGGGGACGGACAGCACAGGACAGCCAGGATTGCTTTGGTGGCGACTCTGGTGATTCAGAGTCAGTCAGCAGAGCAGTGCCATGTTGTTTTTTTGTTGTTTTTTCACTTGTCTGATTAACTAGTCCAGTTATTAATATTAATACCAATAAATCTCCAGTGTTTTTTAAAGAAATGGTGTAGCATTCAGTGCAAGATGCAGTGCAATACCAAACACCCACTATGAGCAGAAAGCTTGATCCGGCCACCAGTTGTTAAATATGAACCCTATTTATCACCTCAGATTCTGATGTGCGGGTCAGGGGGCAAGGGGGTTTGGGCAGGGGGGAGGGGTATGGGGGGCGTCAGGCAGAGATATCAGTGTTGCGGGCCCCAAGTTTTCTGTTGCCAGCCCTGAGTACAGAGATCAGAGAAGGGGGGAGAAAAGAGAAGAAGCTTTCCTTAATTTACCAAATTCAGGGGAAGCCGCTGACCTAGGAGGGGACGGGGCCTATGGAACGGGGCGTAGCTTTGGCTACAAAATGGCTGCTGTACAGGGGAATGGCACTGAGGCGTGTTCACGCTGCTGCTCTGCTGCTGTCTGTCAGTTTGACAGGCGCAGCAGCAGCAGACACGGTAGCAGCAGAGCAGGGAGAGCGCCTCTGTAGTTTGGCGCCTCCCTGTATTGCTGACCTGGCTAAGCATGTTGTTCTGGCTCTGCGCGCATGCGCACTTATGTGCATTCCATTAGCACTTCAGTGAGCTTCCATATTTGCATACAGTGTATTTCACTCTGTTTGTATCTAGACACTGCAATATGTTTTATTTGCGTATTTATACTTTCCGACTAGGGAGGCAAAAGCCCGGGATCGGAATTGGAAGGATCCCGGGATTCTGGCCCAAAAATGCCAGGATTTGTATCCCGGGATTGGAGCCTACAATCTCTGGATTCACCGGATTAGGTTGCGCATGCGCAGTTTTTCCAGGCAGCGCTAAGCACCATAACACAGCGCTATCTGGCTGTGCGACCTGGGTGGTAGCGAGATATTTAAAGCTTAGGCAGGCAGCCATGTCCACACTGACCGCACTGGCGACATTTCAAATGTAGCTCCTGCTGCCAGCTAATCGGAGCTGGTGGAACGGCAGCTAGTCAGGGAAGCGGCCACAGCTGCGGCTCTTGATTGGCTGCCGGACTTCCAGTTCTGACAGGCTGATGGCCAGCGCTACATTTAAAATGTCACCAGCACGGTTAGTGTGTCCATGGCTACCTGCCTGATAGTAAGTACACAGCACACTCCTGAGTCCCTACATCCCCCCACCATCATTGCTCTCTACTCCCATCCTCCCTCACTGTTCCGTACACCATTCCTCCTTGCTCCCTACATCCTCCCTCCTGCGGTGCACCCTACACAGTTCCTGCTCCTAAGCTCCTTACACCCAACCTCCCACACTGCTCCCTACACCCACCCTCCCTTGCTGTTCCCTACACCCTTCCTCCCTGCTCTCCACATTCACTCTCCCTGCTCCCTACACTGAGCCCTACTGCAATTCCGGGATTGAGCATTTTTTTATCCCGAATCCCGGGATTGAAAAAATGGCTTGGGATTGGTCTCCCTAATGCAGACTATAATTCAAAACAAGATCTGTAGACTCTTTATACCACGTATGCCATGGCAACAAAATGATCACAATTTACAAACACATAAATGTGCATATAATAATGCCAAATATACAGTACATACATTATATCATCAACGCCAACAATTTTAAGCAACACATAAATCTCTCGCTCATAAACCATATTAAATATTATTTAACTCCACCATGTCATTTAAACCTTGGGGAGCTACTGTAGCATAGTCTAAAAATCCAGTAAACTTCTTCTTTACAGAGTAGATTACAGCGGTCATATCTATTGGTTCTTCTAATCTGCTCTGTACTGTACCTCCTTCTTTTTACTTCCTTTTATCCTCCATATGGACAACCAGAAATATCAGATGAAAGACAGTGAGGTCTATTTTTATTTAATATATTTCTCTTATGTTCCATGAAATCAGGGTTGCCTACCCACCCGCATTCAGCAGGAGGCTCACATTTTTTTAAGTGAGCCTCCCGCTGACCCGCAAATCCTCAGGGTCCTCACTGTTTTTCAGTGCTTCTAAAAAAAATAATGCTGACTGCGCATGCTTCTGGGGCCTGCACATGATGTCTTTAAAGTTATTGAAATGTTGGCCACTGTGGGGTTGTAGGTAGCTGTGGCCGGCTGGAGAGGTGTTGCTAAGCGGCAGGGTGTGTCACCAGCAGCGGGCAGCAGTGTCACCAGCGGTAGCAGAGGCAACAGCAGTGCCAATGTAAACTGTTATAGTGCTCGTGTACTGGGTGTAATATGGTGGAGGGGCTGTATATCAGGGATGTTTTAATAGAGGGGCCCACTGTGCAGACTCCAGGTGGTCCCCTTTCTCTTCACGGTGCAGTAGTCTCCGGCATGCACAGGTCTATGGAGACATGGTGCCTCCCATTTCCCGGAGACCAAATTCACTACTACGCATATGCAGCGGCCATTTTGTCTGCGATTTTCACTGTGGCTACAGCGCCCCAACGCTGGAATCCGGAGAGGTATTACAAATATTGGTGCAATGCGTGCAGTGTGGGACGGTGTACTGGGTGTAATATTGGGGGGGGGAAAGGGGGCTGTGTATATTGTAATTAGAGGTGAGCGGGTTTGGTTTCCTGAGAACCGAACCCCCCGAACTTTAATACCTGAGCCCGGATCCGAGCACGGCTCAGGTTTTCCCGCCTGACTCGGAAACCAGAACGAGGCAAAACATTATCATCCTGCTGTCGGATTCTCGTGGGGTTTGGATCCCATATAAGGAGCCATACGTTGCCGCCATTTTCACTCTGGCATTGGAGTGTGTAGCGAGAGGACGTCTCTCTGTCCTCAGTGTCCTGCATCAGTAAAGTGATAGTGTCTTCTGCTGCATCAGTCCAGTCACAGTGGTGGTGTCCTCTGCTGCCATATGTCCAGTGCTGCTGTATAAGTCCAGTCCAGTGGTGCTGTGTTGTGCTGCATCAGTCCAGTGGTGGTGTATTGTACTGCATCAGTCCAGTCACAGTGGTGGTGTCCTCTGCTGCCAAATGTCCAGTGCTGCTGTATAAGTCCAGTCCATTTCAGTGGTGCTGTATTGTCCTACATCAGTCCAGTGGTGGTGTACCTGTGCTGCTGTATATGTCCAGTGGTACTGCCGTATATGTCCAGTGATACTGCAGTATATGTCCAGTGATACTGCCATATATGTCCAGTGGTACTGCCATATAAATCAGGTGGTACTGCCATATAAATCCAGTGGTACTAGCATATAAATCCAGTCCAGTGATACTGCCGTATATGTCCAGTGGTACTGCCATATAATTCCAGTGATACTGCCGTATATGTCCAGTGGTACTGCCGTATAAATCCAGTCCAGTGATACTGCTGTATATGTCCAATGGTACTGCTGTATAAATCCAGTGATACTGCCGTATATGTCCAGTGGTACTGCTGTATAAATCCAGTGATACTGCCGTATAAATCCAGTCTAGTGATGCTGCCGTATAATTCCAGTGGTACTGCCGTATAATTCCAGTGATATTGCCGTATAATTCCAGTGATACTGGCGTATAATTCCAGTGGTATTGCCGTATAATTCCAGTGGTACTGGCATATAAATCCAGTGATACTGCCATGTAAATCCAGTCCAGTGGTACTGCCGTATAATTCCAGTGGTACTGGCATATAAGTCCAGTGATACTGCCGTATAAATCCAGTCCAGGGGTACTGCCGTATAAGTTCAGTCCAGTGGTTTTGTCTTGTGCTGCATCAGTCCAGTGGTGATGTCTTGTGCTGCCATAAGACCAGTGGTGGTGTCCTGTGCTGTATATTATTTACTCCAAATAAAAAGGTTATATACATTACTTATATTATTATCCAAATAATTTTTACAGGGTTTGCCCTGTATGGTGTAGGGGTACGCTCGCCTGTGCTGCATATTATTATAATAGCTCCAAATAAAAGGGTTATTATTATCCAAATTAATTTTACAGGCTTTGCCGTGTGTGTGTGTGTGTGTGTGTGTGTGTGTGTGTGTGTGTGTGTGGTTTAGGGGTACGCTCTCCTGTGCCACCAATATTGTGCGTGTATTACATCTGGGCAAATTCCAGCACGTCCCATGTTGTTTGTGCCGCACACTTGTGTCACTTAGCTTAGTCCTACAGCTACCTCATTGCACCTCTTTTTCTTTGCATGATGTGCTGTTTGGGGCCTAGTTTTATAAGTGCCATCCTGTGTGCAACTGCAATGACACTCCTAGATGGGCCAGGTGTTTGTGCCGCACACTTGTGTCGCTTAGCTTAGTCATACAGCTACCTCACTGCACCTCTTTTACTTCTTTGCATGATGTGCTGTTTGGGGCCTATTTTTTAAATCTGCCATCCTGTCTGACACTGCAGTGCCACTCCTAGATGGGCCAGGTGTTTGTGCCGCACACTTGTGTCACTTAGCTTAGTCATACAGCCACCTTGGTGCAACCTTTTGGCCTAAAAACAATATTTTGAGGTGTGAGGTGTTCAGAACAGACTGAAAATGAATGTTATTGAGGTTAATAGTACCGTAGGATCAAAATGACCCCCAAATTCTGTGGTTTTAGCTGTTTTTATGTTTTTTTTCAAAAATCATCCAGATCCAAAACCAAAACATGAAAGGGTGGTTTTGGCAAAACCAATCCAGATCCAAAACAGGAGCATGGAACCAGAACCAAAACCAAAACACAAAATACGAAAAGTGCCTGCCGCACATCTATAATTGTAATATGGTGTTGTGTGTACTGGGTGTAATGTGGGGGAGGGGGCTGTGTATATTGTAATATGGTGCTGTGTGTACTGGGTGTAATGTGGGGGAGGGGGCTGTGTATATTGTAATATGGTGCTGTGTGTACTGGGTGTAATGTGGGGGAGGGAGCTGTGTATATTGTAATATGGTGCTGTGTGTACTGGGTGTAATATGGGGAGGGGGGTCTGTGTATAATGTAATATGGTGCTGTATATATAAATATATACACACACACAAACAATCCCGCACCAGTGTATACAGATTTTCTACTTGTCCATCTCTTCTCACAAATGTACATGGCTCTGTACATTCATATACAGTAGAGTGCACCTACAGATCCCTCTTTTTTTTTTTTTTTTGCTGCTTTTAGTTCAATATTTTTTACCTACCATTGCAGGACACACCCTTGAGTGGCAATAAATATGCCCATAGGTAGAGATAGACACGCCTTTTGGGCGGAGCATGACAACCTCACCACCTCAATGATGTGACGTGTGACCTGAAATCTCCCTGAAACTAGTTTTCAAAAGTAGGAAAACCAAGATATATGCGAATCCCAGATGCCCTGTCACAGCTGCCAGTATTGGGATTGTCAGTCCCACTAAAGAAAATATTGAAAACAGTAGAGGAACTGGTGCTTATAGTGTGTCTCCAATAATAAAAGTTGGATGGATAATAAGAATATTTTTATTAAACAATGTAGTTAAAATGACACTAGCACGTCACAATTAAAAAAAAAAAAAAAAAAATATATTAAATATATTCGTCAGAAGCTAGGTGACCATGCCTGGGGAAACACGTTAAGATCAACAATAATTGCCACCACATTACTCCACCCGAATACGGATCTATCTGTATTTATTTGGTACCCCCCAGGGAACATTTACCATCTAGTCCGGGATCCAAATATGGATATCATTTGAGCAGTTGATACCAATTTTATGCTTCTGTGTATTATTATACTAAATTCTTTTTAATTTTTTTTTTTTATTGTGATTTGCTAGTGTCATTTAAACTATATTGTTTAATAAAAAATATTCTTATTATCCATCCACCTTTTATTATTGGAGACACACTATAAGCGCCAGTTCCTCTACTATTTTCAAAAGTAGGCAAGTATGCATGACTCTATCATGTATTGTTAGCGTATTTTCGACCAACATATTGTGCTCCACCTCCTCACTGTAATAGACATATTACAAATGAGGAATGGTAATTATTAAACTCTTTTATCCCAAATATTTCTTTAGTGATAAATGAAACCAACTCTGTTTCTTTACATTCACTGTGTAGACATGTAATATATTTATATTTTCCATATGTGCGGAAGCCTGGAGGTTTAATCAGTAACCATGATACACTGTTGTTTTCTATAATGACTAGGTGCCAGTTTTAATTTTAGATTATCTGACCTACGAAACATCACTGTGTGTAGGGGCCACAGTGCATTGATTTGCCCACAGCTTACAATACTGTTAAGATGGGCCTGAGTGTAGTGTTAATTTAGTCAGGGATTTTCAATTAAGCTTTAGACTTAGTCACTTTACTAAAATTTAACGAAATTAAATGTCACATTTTAGTCAAATTTTTTTATTTCGTCTTAGTCAAGTTTTAGTCATTGGATCTTGACGAACATTTTCATCTAATTTTAGTCATTGATTTAGTCATAGCTTTGCGTTTTAATTATACTGCAATGGATTTTGCTGAAGATCATTCCTCTATCATTCTCTTGAATACTTTGTATACCTTTCACTATGTGTTTAGCAGTGGCGGAACCGTGGGAGGCAGTGGAGTCGACTGCCGCCGGACTCCTGACCTCGAGGGGGCACATCTCCTCCACTGTCTCCCGCTGCCTAGCGATCGCTCGCTGCTACTTTTTTTTTCCCAGCATTCTTGCAGATGCAGACGGAGGAGCTGTGTCAGTGACACGGAAACTCCTGTATATACAGAGAGCTGGCACTGGCTGCAGCTAGGGGGAGCTCAAGAGCGCAGCTCCTCCCGAGCCCTTCCGTTAAGCAAGACAGCCGAGGGAAGCTCTCTGTTCCTCCGTCAGGCAGATGATAGCCAATGGTAGGCACTGGCAGAACTTGCCTCAAGCTGCACTGTATGGGGGGGAGGGGAGGGGGGGAGGTGTAGTTGGGGGTTCTGGGGGGCTTTAATAAATGTTGGAAGCACTGTGTTTTATGTGTGCATGTTTTTAAGTGAGGTGTGTGTGTGTGTGTGTGTGTGTGTGTGTGTGTGTGTGTATGTGTGTGTTTTTAAGGAAAGTTGTGTGTTCAAGTAAAAGAGGCATGTGTGTGAGAGAGGTGTGTGTGTAAGTGAGAGACATGTGTGTGAGAGGCAAGGATTAAAGGGGCATTTGAGCATTTTTACAGGACTATAGCCCTCATTCCGAGTTGATCGCTCGCTAGCTGCTTTTAGCAGCAGTGCAAACGCTAGGCCGCCGCCCTCTGGGAGTGTATCTTAGCTTAGCAGAAGTGCGACCGAAAGGTTAGCAGAACAGTGCTGAAATTTTTTCAAGCAGTTTCAGAGTAGCTGCAGACCTACTCCTTCCTTGCGATCACTTCAGTCTGTTTAGTTCCTGCTTTGACGTCACAAACACGCCGTGCGTTCGGCCAGCAACTCCCCCATTTCCCCAGCCACGCCTGCATTTTCACCTGACACGCCTGCGTTTTTTTAGCACTCTCCCGGAAAACGGACAGTTACCACCCAGAAACACAAAGCGTCGCTCGACCTTGTGTGAAACTTCATAGTTTTTTGTGAAAGTACTTCGCGCGTGCGCACTGCGGCCCATACGCATGCGCAGAAATGCTAATTTTTAGCCTGATCACTGCGCTGCGAACAACGGCAGCTAGCGATCAACTCGGAATGACCCCTTATGTACAGAGAACACCCCTGGTCTGAGTACACGCTACCTTACAAATATATGGAGGGGTGTCCGTTTGTGTGTGTGTGTGTGTGTGTGTGTGTGTGTGTGAGAGAGAGGCGTGTGTGTGTAAGTGAGAACAGTGTCGGACTGGGGCATAAAGGGCCCACCAGGGAATGCAGTGGTAGGGGCCCATGTTTAGTGGTGTGGCCAGTCTCCAGAGGGGTTGTGGCCAGCCGCTACATTGGTTTGCCTAACCATTAGTGAGTGAATGGGCTGGGTCCCTTGACAAATATATAAATACTGCTAGTGCGTGCATGATAATGCACTAGATAAATATTGGCAATGCACTGTAGAGAATACATCATAGTCCTGTGCAATATAATGTTACATATGTATAATGTATAATTAAAGAACACAGTCTGGGACCTGATCCCTAAAGGAGGAGGGCCACCAAGCAGTGGGGCCCACCGGTGGTTTCCCCTGTACCCCTGTGGGCCAGTCCGACCCTGAGTGAGAGGCGTGTGTGTGTGAGAGGCATGTGTGTGTTTAAGTGAAAGCGGCGTATGTGTGTTTTTAAGTGAAGGAGGGATGTGTGTGTGTGTGTGTGTGTGTGTGTGTGTGTGTGTGTGTGTGTGTGTGTGTGAAAGAGGCATGTGTAAGTGAGAGGCATGTGTGTGTTTTTAAGTGAAAGAGGCATGTGAGTGTTTAAGTGAAAGGCGTTTGTGTGTTAAAGTGAATGAGGTGTTTGTGTGGGTTTTTTTTTCAACATTAAGTTTTTATTTATGTTATAGAAGCAAAACAAGAATACAGAAAAGACAAAAGAGAATAGAAGAACAATGGGGCAAAAACAATAATATAGAGGGAGAGACAGGACATCCGAAGGCGGTACATAGAACACAAAAATATACATAAATCATGAATTTTCTGCAGATAGAGGGCTGTCCGAGTCACAGGGAGGGCTCTGTATGGCGGGGGACGAAGGAGAGACCACCTTATTCATGGAAGTATATGTGTGCCATGGAAGCCACTTCATCAAAGGGGAGGAGGGGGATGTAGAGTATGCAACATCCCTGGTTTCCATCTGCAACATCCCTGGTTTCCATCTCAAAAGATAACTTTTGTAAAGGGAGGGGGGAGGGGGATTTCCAGTTTTGAGCAACTGTAGCTCTGGCTACAATTAGGACGTGACCAAGGACATAGCGAGTTGACTTGGGGACAGCATCTGGGTACCAGTGCAGCAACGCTAATGAAGGGTCTTGAGTCAGGCTAAGGTCAGTGATCGAGTAATTAAGGTCGTATACTTTATCCCAAAAGGATCGCAGGGCAGGGAAGTCCCAGAAAACATGTAAGAGTGTACCTTCATGGTGGCAGAGGCGCCAACAGAATTTAGAGGTGGTCGGCCAGATCTTGTGTAGTTTAGAAGGGGTGAAATACAGTCTGTGTAATAATTTAATGTGCATTTCGGTGTGATTAGTACATTTAGAAAGAGAGAAAGAAGAAAGATGAATAGATTCCCACTGCTTAAGGGTGAAAGTACGATGGAGATCAGTTTCCCACTTAATTTGAGCGGCAGATTTAGTCGTGGCAATCGAAGGTGACAGCAAATTATACCAGTCAGAAATGGCTCCACATGATGAAAGTTTAGTCAATCTATTCAGGACACCGTCGGTGGGAGTTGGAAGACGTTAGGGCTAATGGTCATACCGTCTATCCAATGTTTAAGTTGGTGATAATAGAGCCAAGCTGAAGGGTCGAGGTTATATTTAGCTTGTAGATCTGAAAACGACAGAAGGGAGGCTGGGGAGAAGATATCAATGAGAGATTCCATACCTAAACGTCTCCAGTAGGAGAAGTGGAGATAAGGCAATACTTTATTCAATGCAGACAGAGAAATGTTTCTAGTGGGTACCGTAATGTTAAAGGAAGGTGAAAGTCTAGAGTCCCAGATCGTCAGGGTGTCGGATATGTAAGAGGGTGACAATGTATAGTGGGGGCGGAGTTGTCGGGGTATCCATAGGAGATCGGTGAGGGGGAAGTCCTGGAATAGGGCACGTTCTAGATCCACCCATGGTTTAGAGTGGGAGGGGAGAGACAGGTCAGACAGTTGGGAGAGCATAGACGCCTCATGGTACCTGAGTAAATCAGGGAGAGTGAGGCCTCCCCGGGACTTAGAGCGAATCATACATGTATAGGCCAATCGAGGAGGTTTACATTTCCAAACATACGACAACATCAACCTTCGCATATAGGTTAACAGTTTACGGGGAAGAGCGTAGGGGATGGTTCGAAATAAATACACAAGTTTTGGCAACAACATCATTTTAAATGCTGCCAGGCGGCCCAGCCAGGAGACCTCGTAGCTCATCCAAGCAGAAGTCAGTGAGGTTAGGTGAGCCAGCAGAGGCACATAATTGAGAGAGTGTACATTCTGGAAATGAGAGGGAATGGAGATTCCCAGATACGTTAGGGAGGAGTCTTTCCACGTATATGGAAAGCACGCCTTCAAAGATTGTAAAACAGAGGTTGGGATATTAAAAGGAAGGGCATCTGATTTCGTAGTGTTCAATTTATAATATGAAGCAGCGCTAAAGCGCTCCAAGATATCATGGAGGACGGGCAACGAGGTCCCCGGGTCAGAAACAAACAATAAAACATCATCTGCAAAAAGGCAGAGCTTATGAGAAGTGTCACATACTCGGAATTTCGGAGATAGTCGAATCATTTGGGCGAGGGGTTCAATAGCTAGCATGAATATCAGCGGGGAAAGGGGGCACCCCTGTCTGGTACCATTGGAAATATGAAACGGGGAGGAAAGAAAACCATAACTAAATATTCTAGCAGAAGGGCCATCATAAAGAGCTAAAATAGAGTGGAGGATGTCCCCGTGGAGACCAAACCTGGATAACACCTGGCACATATAACCCCAATGGAGGCGATCGAACGCCTTTTCGGCATCGAGAGAGAGTAAGAGAAACGATGATTTAGTGCGAGAAGACCACTCAACCAGATCGGGGGCCTGAAGGCCAAGGACAAAACCAACTTGGTCTGGGTGTAAGAGACGTGGGAGTTAAGGATTCAAGCGATTGGCTATTAGCTTAGCAAAAATTTTTAAATCGGTGTTAAGGAGGGCAATAGGTTGGTAGTTCTTACAGTCAGAAGGGTCCTTACCTGGCTTCGGGATGGTTACGATTTGGGCTTCAACCATTTCCGACGGGAAGGACCCTGTATTTGAGACCTGGGAGTAGAGCTGGAGGAGGAGAGGAGAGAGTACCTCACTGAACGTGGAGTAAAAGGAGTTAATAAAGCCATCAGGCCCGGGGGCTTTGTCTTTTGGCAATTGCCGAATTACAAGTTGTATCTCTTCCAGAGATCAAGGGGCATTCAGGGATGTCAGGGTGTCGTCATCTAATGAGGGGAGAGGAAAGCCATCTAAAAAGGCGGAGATAGAAGCCGCAGAGGGCTGAGGTACAGTAAAATCTTCACGCAGGTTATATAATTTGGCATAAAACTTAGAGAATAAATTAGCAATATCAAGGGGATTAAGGCATGGCTTGCCTGAAGGGGCAATGAGGCATTTGATACGATTACGGTCCTGGCGGCTACGAAGTTTGCACGCTAACAAACGGGTGGCCTTGTTTCCAGCCGTATAAAATTTGCTGCGAAAGCGAGCTAGGGCTGATTGCATACGAAGCATGAAAAGCTTCTGGAGTTGGGCTTGCACCTCTTGAAGTTGTTTACGTAAAGCCAGAGTAGGGCGTGTTTGATTCTGGGACTCCAAAGACCGTAGAGACAACTCCAAGTCGGCCTGTGTTTTCTTAGAGCGAGCCTTGAGCTGAGCCCCTTTTTGAATGGACGTGCCACCGAGCACGGCTTTCAGAGCACACCAATACGTGAAGATAGAAGTATCCTCAGGGGCATTGGTCTGCATATACATTGACAGAGAGTCAGTAAGGGCCTTCAGAGTCTCAGGATTCGTCAGTTGATATTCTGGGAATTGCCAATGACGGGGGGGGGGGGGGATGGTGCGATCCTATGTCCCAGGACCACAATATAGGGGCGTGATCTGACCAAGTAATGGGGAGGATTTTAAGTTTTTGGGTATGTTGGAGAGTCCTCTTGTCCAGGAGAATAAGGTCGATCCTAGAGTAACTGTTATGAACAGCAGAAAATTTTTTATAATCTCTCTCTGTAGGGGAAAAGACGCATCATACAAGTCGAACTCGGTGAGTAGCTTCTTAAAAGCAAGGGATGGACCCACATCTCGGGGAGAGGGGCTAGGACGTTGCGGGGAAGACCTATCCACCTCAGGATCTAGGACTAGATTAAAGTCTCCTAACAGTATAAGCGCCCCCTGCCTAATCTTATGTAATTCCTCAAGGAGTTCCCGCAGGAACGGGATTTGACGGGAGTTAGGGGCATATAGAGATACAAGGGTCACTAAGGTGTTGTCGATAGTACCAATAAGGATAAGATAACGGCCGTTCCTATCCTGGATCTGTCGCTGTAGGGTAAAAGGAGTGTGTCTATGGAACAGAATAGCCACTCCGTTGCGTTTAGCGGGGCCATTAGCAGTATAACAGGTGGGGTACCTATGGTCTCCAAAAACAGGGGGGATGAAGAAGAAAAATGTTCTCCTGTAGGGCCACAATGTCAGCTCTATAATTATGAAATGTAGAAAGAGCCAGTCTACGCTTATGAGGGGAGTTGAGGCCTTTGACATTGAGAGAAATAACCTTAACCATCAATAAACAGAAAATCAAAAGCACGTATGGATGCCATGGAGGTACCTGTCTGGGGAACATGAAAAAGGGGAAAGGCATAAAAGGTAGAGAAAAAAAGGGTGAGAGAAGTCAGAAAAACACAAAAAGAACCCAAAAGGCCCAGTATATCGGGCCACAGTAGGTGCCGCAAAAAAAAGGCAGCAACATAGTTAACTTGTGGGGGGAGGCCATTGCGAGCCCCACCCATGGAACCTTATACATAGCAACACATGTAAGAACCACAAAAGATATGCATATAAACTAAGCATGGGAGCATAGAGAATATGTCAGACATCATATACAGATACTAGAAATAAACAATACTTGCAAGTGCAACATCAGGACCCAGCGCCAGTCCAGAAAATACAGCAACAAAAGTCCCTTCAAAAACGAAAACCCATGTCAGGGACAATCCATAGCAACATAGAGGGACATCAGGACCAAAGAGCAAAAATTGTCCCGGCATCAGGTGTCTGGAATCCAATCAGCAAGAACTAGAAACAGTAGAGGAATCAAGTCGGCAGAATGTCAGCCCACTTTGGACCAGTCTGATTGCACCGGAGGGCCTTGAGAAGACAGAGGGACCGAGACAGGGATTTTCCAGTCAGTCAAAATTTTGACGCCAGCTTCCAATGATGAGATGACGAAGGCGGAGCCATCCCTCTGAACCAGCAGTTTAACCGGGAACCCCCATCTATACTGTATTTCCTGGTCGCGGAGGGCCTTTGTGATAGGTTGGAAGGATCTGCGTTTATTTATAGTGTGGAGCGACAGATCCGGAAATATTTGTAAGTTATCCAAGACATCCAAGTCTTCTGCCATACGGGTGGCCTTGAGAATGTCCTCTTTAATGGGAAAAAAATGGAGACGCAGGAGGATGTCTCGAGGAGAGCTACTGGGAGCGGAACGAGGCTTCGGCAAGCGATGTATCCTGTCAATCAGCAGGTCTCGGGCGTCAGCGAAGGGTAGTAATTTTTTAAAGAGGGAGAGGGCAAAATCTTGGAGGTCGTTGGTCAATACCGTTTCCGGAACCCCTCTGATTTTAACATTGTTTCTACGGGATCTGTCCTCGAGGTCGGCTAGCTTGTCTTTAACAGCCGACTGTTCCGCCATGGCCGAGTTGTGAGAGGTAAGAAGCTCGTTGTGGGAAGAGACCAACTCCTGTACTTTATCCTCTAAGTTATTAGTGCGGATGCCGATATCAGTCACTTCGCCAGCGAGTTGAGCAATGGAAGACTGGAGGTCGGCGGTGATGTCCGTTCGTAAGGCCTGAAGCATCTGGTGAAGCATACGGACTGTAAGAGGCGCATCTGAGGCAAGGTCCAGTTCAGAAGCAGGAAGCGGAGAGTGTGTAGCTGTGGATGTGGAGATCGCACTGGACTTCCCCTTTGGCAGCGGATCAGGGGTACGATTAGAGACAAATTTAATAGGAGGTGCAAGGGCAGATATTTTGGATTTTTTTGGAGGCATGTTGCTCGTCTGAGGAGTGTGATAATAAACAGCAATAAAAATGTCAAAATGGTAGAGGTTTGTGGTTCTATGTCAGACAAGGAGGAGAGTTAGCGGTTCCATGGGTGCATGGGAGAGACGTCACACGGGCAGCATAGAGGCAGAGAGCAGGCCAAACAACGAGAGTTGCATGAGAGTGCAATGCTTGTAGGACCAGCCTGCAGCACCGGGAGTCCAGAGAAGCAGGCGTCCATGCAACAGCGGAGGAGTAACCAGTGTAGAGCCGTAGGTTTCAGCCATCTAGGAGTGTAGACGCCCCTCACAGCCAGGTGAGCCCTCAGGTGCTACACTGAAGAGGGGGCCCGTGAATAATAAGGTGCCCAAGCGGAGAAACGGGGCACTGGAGGATAGGCGCCAGTGCAGTGGCACCACTCAGTAAGTAGTAGTGGGCATGAACAACTGTAAAAGGATTGTATAATGTTTATTGTGTAAGCTCGTTTTTCACAACTAGATTCAGGAAATTCCCTCCAAATGAGCTGCTTTTAACATCCACAGCATTAGATGAAATTATATATAGGTAACAACTGTGTGGCAGTAGGGATCCGGCCCAATACAGGGGGATCCAGCGCCACTCAGATAGGGAGGCAGGCAGGCAGAGACCGAGCCGCCTGCAGACCGCCCGCCGGTCCCCGCGCCGCCGGCCACACTGCATCAGGGCCAGATGAGGAGAGACAAGCGGCAGCTTCCGGCGGGATGTGGCCGGGACGTCCGCGGTGGCAGATGAGGATCCGGAGCCAGCAAGAATGCAGGAGGGCAGGGGGGTCCCCGGCGCCACACAGCACCAGCGACGGGGCGAGGAACAGCCGCCGGGTGCTCTCACAGCGGCAGGTAAACGGAGGGGACTTCCAGGAAAATCGAGGCTCCGGCCCGCGCACAAGGCTATAGCCCGCGGGGGGGGGGGGGGGGGGCAGGCGATACGTCCTGGGAGTACAAGCAGTTGTCAAGCTGTCTGGATGCATCCCAGGCGCGGTGGAGCAGGAACAGGGCCACCAGGGAGGCTGCAGGGAGCAGGTAAATAGATTTGCTTGGGAGAGCTCCTTCCTCGTGCTGCCACTCGTAATGGCTGCCAAGCCACGCCCCCGTTTGTGTGTTTTTTATATATATCGGCACATCGCTGCGCCAAAGCATCTCCATCAAGACCCTCTGGAGGGTGAGGGAGCACTGTAGGTGTACTATAATGGTATGCTGGCATCTGTTTTATTGTAATGACTGACTTGGAGGGCATCCACTTTGTATGTGTATCTATTTTACTATTGGGAAAGGAACCTGAGCATGCTACTACTGTTCACCCTGAGTGCCGGATAGTTACATATAGGAAAATATTTACTAAGATTCAGAATTGTAGGGATTTGGTGGGAGATTATACACGAATGACATCGGTAGTGTGAATTTGCAACTTTTTGTTTTTTTTACATGGCATTTACTATGCTGTCGTATTCTGCATTTTCGTTTTTTCCGATGTCGATGTCATTTGTAATGTCAGTCAGTGTTTTGTGGAGCGATTAGAAAAACGTTGCCGGACCTAACACAATGAATCCCGGCCGGATCAGTGTGATCCATGCAGGGCTTCATTGTGTACCTTAAAAGAAGTCTGTAAAGTGTTAAAAATCCCCGCAAAAATTGCGTGGGGTGCCCCCTCCTAAACATAACCAGCCTCGGGCTCTTTGAACCGGTCCTGGTTGTAAAAATACAGGGGAAAAAATAAATAGGGTCCCCCCATATTTAAACAACCAGCACCGGGCTCTGCACCTGGTCCTGGTGCAAAAAATACTAGGGATAAAAGACGTAGGGGTCCCCCGTATTTTTAACACCAGCACTGGGCTCCACATGCCAAGGACATAATGCCACAGCCAGGGGACACTTTTATACTGGTCCCGGCGGCCCTAGCATTACATCCCTAACTAGTCACCCCTGGCCGGGGTACCCTGTAGGAGTGTGGACCCCTTAAATCAAGGGGTCCCCCCCTCCAGCCACCCAAGGACCAGGGGTGAAGCCCGAGACTGTCCCCCCCATCCGTGGGCGGTAAATGGGAGGCTGATAGCCTTTTGTGTAAAAATATATATTGTTTTTTGTAGCAGAACTACAAATCCCAGCAAGCCTCCCCCACAAGCTGGTACTTGGAGAACCACAAGTACCAGCATGCGGGGGGGAAACGGGCCCGCTGGTACCTGTAGTTCTACTACAAAAAAATACCCAAATAAAAACAAAACACACACACCATGACAGTAAAACTTTAATTTACATACATGCACACTTACATACACACATATTTACCTATGTTGACACGGAGCCCCTCAGTCCTCTTCTCCAGTAGAATGTACGGGGTTCATGTGGATCGTTAAGTATGAAAGAGTTAAAAAAAAAAAAAAAAAAGTGAAAAACTCATGTCGACCATTTGACCTGTCGAACTAGCACATGTCGACCTAGAAACCCTGTTGACCTTTCAACCCTGTCGACCTAGTGACTGTCGACCTAAACATTGTCGACCTAGACAGTGTCGATCTTCAGACCGGATCCCATAAGTAGTACAGTACTAGTCTGCAAAATAAAATGAAGCTGTAAGGATGCATATTATAATATATAGCTATTTAGCTACAGCTAACTAATCAGCTAGCTACATAAACTGACTGAGTGATTCTCATGACAGAGTTGTTGCGCAGCCCCAGTGCAAGTAAGTAAATCTAGGACCAGAGAGGATGGATAAAACTGTATAAAATACAGTATTATTAATTAAAGAATCAAGAAAATCAATCACTCGAAAAATGTGGTGTACTGACGAAAATGATACAGCATTTTCTTCTAGTGAATTTTAGTCATGACAACATGGACAAATATTTAGTCAACATTTTCGTTTTAAGAAATTCCTATTTTCGTTATCGTTACATTTTAATCACAGAAAAAACCTTTGTTGACGAATAGTTTTAGTCTAAATTTTCATCGACAAAATTAACACTGCCTGAGTGAATATGAGGAAGTCTGAATATATGGAAACATTGGAAACTAGTCAACTTTGTACATCAATGATTAGAAACATTGAGGTGTGGTTTGTTCGCTTACTATAATATATGCTACTTTCAACTGCAAGACTACTCAGACTACGAGAACTTAGTAAGTATGCTTTAAGATATGCTGTGTTTATTTTACATTTCTAAAAACTGAATGCAATTTATATGCTAATTATAACATATATTGAAAATGGGCCTGATTTTTGATTTGGAATAAAGTAAGACAGAGTTAGTAACTGTGCACCTGGACACACTATGGGTGGGATGTAATGCCACCCGATCGGAGGCCGTGCGGGATACCAGCCGAACTCAGACATTTTTTTGCCTTGCAAGTGATTGAAAAAAATGTCTAAATTCAGCCGGCATCGAGTGGAGCAAATACATACAATTTTTCCTGCCTACAGGGTAAATACTAGCTGCTTTGCCTGTAGTCCACAGATGATGACAGCTGTATATTTACACTACAATTTAGATTTGGACACAACGCTCTTTCACATCTTACTCTCTCTCCGCACGTTATAAATCTGCCCACCTGCAGTGCAACATGGTTTTATCAAGGTGCAGTTACTGTACCTGCTATTTCTTACTCTAATCCCAACTAAGAATCAGACCTATTGTCTCTTCATTTATATTTCTGGTTAGATGCATACTTGCAGACATTCTGGCTGCTACTTCCAGATGGGGTCAGCCAGGACAGCATAGCAGGGGGTGTGGTGCAGCATGGGGGGCGTGGTGGGGGATTTGATGCCGGATAGGTGGTGGAACATGGGGCGTGACCGCATCATCATGGACCTGACTCTGCTGCACAGTGTCAAAATTACCAGCATTGCGAGGCAGGTGGCGGGTCTACAATGATGTGAATCACATCATCGGACCGCCCTCTTGTGGACCGTTACCAAGTGGGGGTGTTGGCAGATGCGGCAAGCTGTGTGTGGAGGGGGGGGGAAGGGGTGCAGAGATGGAATCCAGGCGGAAGACTTGTCCACTCTTCTGGGAATGCCACCCATCCGTTCCAGCATCCAGCAGAGTAGGCAAGTATAGTTAGATGTCTTTATGATTTCATTTTAGAATAGAGAAATGTGAAAAATTGGGCTACTGGTTTGATACAGTAAAGTTACTGTACATCTAGTAATTGTGGAATCATACAGTATACATACAATGAAATGCACCAAATACATTAAACACATAAAACTTATTACTGCATATTGCAGATGAGTAGATATTTTTTTCTACAAAAGTTTAAACTAATATAACAGAATTGAAGCAGCCATTGGCGTGTACACTACCTGCCAAGTGCAAGTAAAAGTGAAAGCAAACAAAATGATTACTGCTAGAGAATGTGCACTTTTATAAAGAAGGAAATCCAATCTTTTGAAACCTAGTAAGCAGAGCTGTAGCTAGGTGCCATGGTGCCCTTAGCAAGGGTATGTTTCGGCGCCCCCTTCCCTGTGCTGAATTCAGGGCATGTTACATTTGAAAATAAAAAGTATTGAAAAATTCTAAATTGGTGACAGGGTCAGTTCTAGACCTTATGGAACTCAGGGTAAAAGTTTCCTTTGGGCACCCCCCATTTTTAAAACAGGGTCAGTGCGCACCAAGTGTGCTCCCCCTCTGCTTCTCCTCTTGCTCTGCGGCTGCCTGTACAACGGCTTGCAGTATAGCAGACAGAAGAAGGGGTTGGGCAAGCGGCGGCATGCCCTCTAACTTTTCTAGCGCCGGGAGCTTGCACTCCACCGGAGCCACCCTTGCTACACCCCTACTAGTAAGGTACAGTAGATGAGTACCACGTGTCAGCATTCAGAGTTTTACCTCCGGGTCAGGTCCCTATGGTCTTCCAGTTAGCTGGCTGGTGTGGCTGTGGCAGATAGGAGCTGCGGCAGTGAGGTCATCCGGTGTGGCTGCCGGGCATCTGGAGGCCGGGGAGCGGAGCACGGCAGCCGTAGGTGTCTACTTCCAAGTGCCCTGTTGCTGGAGTGCGGCGTCTGAATGGCTGAGGCCAGAGGTAGTGGCTGTGTCTGGTTCCACATGTGTTCTCTGTGCAGGGAGCCGCCATTTCGGAGACCAAGCCAAGCCGATAGCTATCCCAGTTCACGTCCAGCCAATCCGGTGCCATTTTCCCTTATGAAAAGGGGTTGATGCTTAGCTATGGTGCCAGTGCTTCAAGTTACTTGCTGCTGTTAGGTGCTCAAGCTCTGTGCTCCCAGGTTAACCCCCGGTATCCTGGTTCTGTGGAGGCTGCCCGGTGGTCAGTTCTGTTATTGCAGACCCTTGCTTCTAGTCCACCTGCCCTTGTGGTTTAACTGCTGGGTCCTCCATCTGGTAGAGGGTCTCCGTTTGCTGTCAGTGCTCACAGTGATCCTCTCTTCAACATCGTTGTTCAAGTCTTCTCGTCATTCAGTGTTCTTCAGCATTGTTTACAAATCACAAGTAATTTCATCATCCAGTGTATTTCAGCATCATTTACAAATCACAAGTCACTTCTCCATTTAGCATTCTTCAGCACTGTCTACAAGTCACGAACATTTTGTTCTTCAGAACTCACTCAGACTTATCTCCTAGTTGTGGTGTATTATTGAAGTCTCATTAAAACTGAATTAATCTTTCTTCAGTGTATCGTTCTCTGTCATTGCCCTTATTTCCTACCCCTTTTCATCTTCGGGCCAACTCTTCAATCCATGAGTAAGAACTATATTCAGCCACCTCATTTCCTTCCTTTGGTGAAAGCTGCTCCCTTAGTCAATTGTCAGTCGTCAGATCCTCAACTCAAGCCGAGCGTGACACCACGGCTCATGTTAAATCATCTCAATTAATGAAATAGGGATTGCATAAGATTCCATACAGGCTCCAGAGCCCTTCTGAACCTTAATCTGGCAATGACAGGCTCTGATAAAAAAACAAACAAAAAAATCCCTATTACTTTCAGTGGGTGGTGTGTATTCAAATAACATGTTAGATGAAATGTCTGCTTTTTGAGGTAGTGTACAAATGACAGGACTGACAAAAGAGGGGCGGGGTGTAATGAAGTCAGAGTTCAGCGGCTGTGCAGGTTTTTTTTATTTTTTATTTAAAGGGACACTCATTTACAGGGCTAAACCATGCCTTATAAATGAGGGTTCCTTTAAAAAAAAAGTCTGAGTTTGTCCGACATCCCGCACCGCCGCTGAACTCGGGCTTCATTACATCCCACCCCAGATCTGGAAATCTTATTGACAATATTGTCTAAAAGTATTTTATGTTGTACATAGAGGCAGTGACATCAATAGCGCCGGGCTGACGGAGAGGTGAGTATACTTAAATGGGTGCAGTGTGTGTGGTGTGTGGGCCCCCCTGGAACCAAGGGCCTGTGTGCACCCATTATAGATACGCCAGTGTAGCCAGAACCATCCCAAGGTATCACACTATTGAGGAAAGTGAAGTGTGTGAGAAAGTTAAATAGATAAGAGCAGATAATGCATGTGTTAGTGTTACAAGGGTGAAAAATAAATGTGAAAAATATTACATATATAAAAAACAAACAATAAAAGTGCTAAAGTATTATATTGTAATGCCCTGGGGCAGCCCAGTTAAAGCAATTCAGAGACCCACGCCTCAAAACTCACCCGACAACTGACATATTATATAAACTTTTATGTCTTACCTTCATTGTGCCTTATTTTAAATGTGCCTTCAGATAGAGCTAGGTTCCCTACTTAAGATCAGTCAGTGACAGGTGGGGGATGGGTGCTACTCTAGGCTGAAGGGGTCTCAATCTTTCAAGTGTACATATAAATACACAATATAAAGTATATAGGGAAGGGGTCCTAGACTGCACACTCTAACTACTAGTAATGAGAGGTGCTAACTTGCTGAGACCTGTAGTGCCACAAACAAAGAGAACGAATGCAGGTGCACTATTCAAATAATAATACATTTTGCAATATGAGGCTTTTTGCATGATCTTGCTCAAAATTATGGGCTTACCCACCACTTCACGGTAACCTCATAGTCAGGTAAGAAACTACCATTCTAAGGGTTCAAGTCTAGAGTGTGGGATACCCCAAAAAACTCACATACTGTGTTTCGTGACATGTATAAGGAGTACTACAGTTTGCCGTAAGGTGCATAAGGTGCTCTACTGTGTAGGGTTACATGTATAATGAGCACTACTGTGTGTGGTGTTATGTGTATAATGAGCACTACTGTGTGGCATTATGGGGGTCATTCCGAGTTGTTCGCTCGCAAGCGGATTTTAGCAGATTTGCTCATGCTAAGCCGCCGCCTACTGGGAGTGAATCTTAGCATCTTAAAATTGCGAACGATGTATTCGCAATATTGCGATTACACACCTCGTAGCAGTTTCTGAGTAGCTCCAGACTTACTCGGCATCTGCGATCATTTCACTGCTTGTCGTTCCTGGTTTGACGTCACAAACACACCCAGCGTTCGCCCAGACACTCCTCCGTTTCTTCGGCCACTCCTGCGTTTTTTCCGGAAACGGTAGCGTTTTTTCCCACACGCCCATAAAACGGCCTGTTTCCGCCCAGTAACACCCATTTCCTGTCAATCACATTACGAACGCCAGAACGATGAAAAAGCCGTGAGTAAAATTCCTAACTGCATAGCAAATTTACTTGGCGCAGTCGCAGTGCGGACATTGCGCATGCGCATTAAGCGGAAAATCGCTGCGATGCGAAGATTTTTACCGAGCGAACAACTCGGAATGACCCCCTATGTGTATAAGGAGTACTACTATGTGGTGTTTTGTGTATAAGGTGCGCTACAGTGTGACATAACATATATAATGAGTGCTACTGTGTGGGGTTATGTGTAAAAGCAACACTACTGAGTGGGGTTACTTGTATAATGAGCGCTACTGTATGGCGTAACATGTATAAGGAGTGCTACTGTGTGGCATTATGAGTGTAAGGAGCTCTGCTGTGTGATGTAAGGTATATAGTGAGCGCTACTGTGTGACGTTACATGTATAAAGAGTGTTACTGTGTGGCATTATGTGTGTAAGGAGCGCTGCTGTGTGACGTAAGGTATATAATGAGCGCTACTGTGTGGCGTTACGTGTATAAAGGGCACTACTATGTGGTTATGGAATCAAATTATTCACATAAACCGGGGGCAATTAAGTATTGTAGTACAATGAAGGACACAAGACAATTTTTAAATACCATTTGCACAACCATTATTGACAAAATCTTAAGATTAGATTTCTCATACGTCCTAGAGGATGCTGGGGTCACATCAAGAACCATGGGGGTATAGACGGGATCCGCAGGAGACATGGGCACTTTAAGACTTTGAATGGGTGTGAACTGGCTCCTCCCTCTATGCCCCTCCTCCAGACTCCAGTTTAGAATTGTGCCCAGGGAGACTGGATGCACACTGAGGAGCTCTACTGAGTTTCTCTGAAAAGACTTATGTTAGGTTTTTTATTTTCAGGGAGAACTGCTGGCAACAGTCTCCCTGCTTCATGGGACTTAGGGGAGAGAAGTCAGACCTTCTTCTGTGAGTTTAAAGGCACTGCTTGTTTGGCTACAGGACACCATTAGCTCCTGAGGGTTTGATCACTAGGTACGCCTAGGGGCTCATTCCCAGAGCCGGCCGTCACCCCCCTTGCAGAGCCAGAAGTCAGAAGACAGGTGAGTAGAAGAAAAGAAGACTTCCGTGACGGCTTATGAGGTACCGCACAGCGATCGCACGCGGCGTGCCATTCTCCCACACACAACAGCACTACAGGGTGCAGGGCGTGGGGGGCGCCCTGGGCAGCATATAAACCTCAAAAATAAGACTGGCAAGAGGGGACATAGGTGCCTAGGCCCTGTCCTAACCCCCGCCAGTATATTTAGTTGAAAATAGCGGGACTGAAGCGTGCCATTAAGGGGGGGGGGGGCTTAGTCCTCTCAGCTCACACAGCTCAGCGCCATTATCTGTGCAGACACGCTGGTCCTTCCTCACACTTCTGAATAAAGATCAGGGTGCAAAACGGGGGGGTGAGGGGGTGTTTCAGAACCGGTGATTAGGCGCTGGGTTGTGGGCTGGCAATCTTCCTCTGTGTCTCTCTGACGGACTTTACTGTGGGTCTGTCCCCTATATGCCCGGTGTGTCGGTGGTTTTTGGTACACGTGTCGGCACGTCTGAGGCTGAGTGCTCCTCCCACAAACGGCTGTGGGAGTGACCCTGTCAGCACCGCCGGCTCCTGATGGTACTTGGTACATGTGTGTCGACATGTTGGTAGCTGAATGTTTTTCCAAAGAGAAAACAATATTAGGGACACAGACGTGTGTGGGTGGCCATGTAGGCAACACCAATATCTGACTGGGTAAAAAAATTGTATATCAGAGTGTATATATATATATATATATATATAGTCAGCTTGCATAACTCTGTGTCCCAAACACAGACGTAGAAATATCTATGGAGGATGTCATGCTATATTTCCCTCAGGCCCCTCGGGGTCGCAAAAATGTTATTTTGCCCAGTTACTACTCCCTGATATCGACACGGATACTGTTTCCTATGTCAATCATAATGTTTCCTGATTGGATCCCCCCCCCAAAAAAAAGGGGGCATTCAGTACATGAGCAGTGCACATTGAAGATGTCACTGAGGACTCTGGCTGTTCCTGACAGAGGGGTCTATGTGTGGATATGTATATGTGTCTATAGATGTGTGTGTGTGTGTGTGTGTGTGTGTATATATATATATATATATATAAAAGGTTATAATGAAAGCTGAGGTGTCGTTCCTCCTTCTCATGTACTGAGAGCTCTATGTGAGAAAGTCTGGGTCAGCCCTGACAAGATGGTTTCAAATCCTCATAAGGATTCTGATTGTTTATTTCTTTTCCCGCCGCGGACAGAATAAAGTGGGAGATGCCCCCTGTTCTACATGGGGCCCTGTCACAAATCCAGCGGATCGTATGCAGGAAGCTACGTTATATTCTAGTTATGTGTCCACGACTACGTTAGTTAGTCCTGCCATTACATGCACATGGGGGAGTAGTAGTATTTATATGTTGGGTCAAATCAAGGACACGGCAGCATACTTTCGAGCGACTGCAAGGGACACAGGACTCTTGGGTTCACGGGCCACTTCCATGGCGGTCTCAGCTAGGAGGGCATTGTGGATTCACCAATGCAATGCTGATGCGGATTCCGAGAAGAAGGGAAGTCTCTTCCCTATGAAGGTGAAGCCTGGTTGGGTGACGGCCTAGTTAATTTGATCTCGACAGCTGCCGCTGGTAAGTCCGCCTTCTTGCCCTATGTTCCCTCATTAGGGATGATGACACACCATTGTCGGATGCAGTCATTTCGGCCCAATAGATACAGATTCCTCTTTCTTTGCAGGCAGAGGAAGGAGAAAAGGGAAGAGGTCCGCAACCTCTTCAAGATCACAGGAGAAGAGATCATCCTCTGTTTTCTGCCACATCCACCGCATGACGCTGGGACTCTCTTGCGGGAGCCTAAACTGATGGGACCACGTCAAAAATAAAACTCTTCAGTCAGTCCTGGAACAGACCTGGACCCGGGGGCTTTTACGAATAGTGTCCGAAGGGTTCATACTGGAGTTTCCAGACGTTTCTCCTCACCAATATTTCAAATTACGATTCTCCTCAGGACGGGGAGGTAGTATGCAACGCAATACAAGGGTTGTATCAGGATATGGTCATTGACCTGGTTTCCCCTGTAACAACAGGGAGAAGGCTTTTATTCAAGCCTCTTCGTGGTCTTGAAGCCAGACGGCTCGGTCAGACCAATCCTAAATCTGAAATCCCTCAATTTCTACTTAAAGAAATTCAAATCCAAGATGGAATCTCTCAGGGCAGTGATTTCCAATTAGAAAAACAGACATAATGGAGGCCTAATTACATTTTCTTCCTCATTAGGCTTACCTGAAGTTTGCAAAACAGGGTTGTCATTACCAATTTCAGATGTTGCCGTTTGGTCTGTCCACGGCTCTAAGGATTTTCACCAAGGTGATGGCGGTAATGATGGTTCTCCGTCGCTAGTAAGGGGTCACATTTATCCCGTACTGGGACGGTCTCCTGATAACGGCGAGGTCAAAGAACCAGTTGGTGCAAAACATTGCACTCTCCCTGACGGGATGTGGTCAAGATGCCGCCGGACGGAATCCCGGCGGTCGAAATACCGACGCCGGAATCCCGACCGCCACAATCCCGACATATTCTCCCTCCGTGGGTGTCCACGACACCCATAGAGGGAGAATATAATAGTGTGCCGAGTGTAGCGAGGCACCGTGCCCGCAGCGTGGCGAGCGAAGCGAGCCCGCAAGGGGCTGCGTTCCGCTCACCACCCCTGTCGGGATTGTGTGGTCGGGATTTCGGCGTCGGTATTTCGACCGCCGGGATTACGACCGGCGGCATTTAGTACTGATCCCTCCCTGACAGTTCTTCAACAACATGGTTGGCTCCTGAACTTGCCGGAATCACTGTTAGTCCCAACGATGCGGTTGTCGGTTTTGGGTATAATACTAGACAAAGAACTACAGAGAGTTTTTTCTTCCATGGGAAAGGCTCTGGAGATCCAGAGTCTGGTCAAACAGATTCCGAGACCAGGAAGAGTGTTAATTCATCAATACATTCGGTTGCTGGTAAAGATGATTGCGGCCTACGAGGCCACTCAGTGTGGCAGGTTCCATGCCAGGGTGTTCCAGTGGGACCTGTTGGACAAGTGGTCCGGTTCCCACCTACACATACACCGGAGGATAATCCTGTCTTCCAAGACCAGAATCTCACTCCTGTGGTGGCTGCACAGCTCTCACCTCCTAGAGGGGCGCAGGTTCGGGATCCAGGACTGGATCCTAGCAACCACGGATGCAAGCCTCCGAGGCGGGAGGGCAGTCACACAGGGTGGAAAACTTCCAAGGAAGATGGTCAAGTTAGGAAACTTGTCACCACATAAACGATGTAGAGTTAAGGGCCGTTTACAATGTTTTCTACAAACGAAGAGCAGAACAGCAATGGCAGAAACCACAAGGATTTTCCACTGGGCGGAAGAACTTACATACGATCTGTCAGCAATGTTCGTTCCAAGAGTGGACAACTGAGAAGCAGACTTTCTCAGCAGGCACGATCTCCATCCAGGAGAGGGGAGACCTCCTCCAAGTAGTCTTCGAAGAGGTGATATGTTGTTGGGATTTCCTCAAGTAGGAATGAAGGCATCTCATCTCAAGAAGAAGTTTCAGAGTTCCAGGTCAAGGGACCCTGAAACAGGAACAGTGAATACACTGGTGACACCGTGGGTGTTTCAGTCGGTATATGTATTCCCTACGTTTTCTCTCATTCCAAAAGTTCTGGGAGCATAAAAGGAAATTCGAGCGAGCCTCATGGTCCCAGACTGGCCAAGGGGAGCTTGGTATCCAGATCTCAGGAATTACTCATAGGAGATCCCTGGCTTTTTCCATTGCGCAAGGACCTGTTGCGACAGGGGCCGTGCATGTATCAGAACGTACCCCGGCTACGTTTGACGACATGGTGGTTGACCGCCAAATCCTAGTCCGTAATGGTATTCCCACGGAATTAGTTCTCCACACTTATTCGGCCTCGAAAAGGGGTAACGTATAAACATTACTGCCGTATTTGGAGAAAATAAGTTTCTTTTTGTGAATCCAAGAAGACTCCTACGGCGGAGTTTTTTCAACTAGGACGTTTTCTCTGTTTTCTACAAGCAGGTGTGGATGCAGGCCTAAACTTGGGCTCAATTAAAATCGGCCTTAGCGGGTTTCTTTCAGAATAAATTGGACTCCCTTCCAGAAGTTCAGACTGTCGTGAAGGGCGTGTTGCACATCCAATCTCCATTTGTGCCCCAGTGGCACCATGAGCTCTTAATGGGGTGTTGCAGTTCCTTCAATCACTTTGGTTTGAACCTTTAAGTAAGGAGGAGTGAGTTTCCTCACTTGGAAAGTGGTCGTCAGGTTGGCCTTGGCATACGCAAGGCGAGTGTCTGAGTTAGCGGCCTGGTCTCACAAGAGACCTTATTTGATCTTCCATGAAGATAGAGCAGAGTTGGAAACTCGTCTACAATTTCTACCGAAGGTGGTTTCTTCTTTCCACACGTACCAACCTTTGTGGTGCCTGTGACTACCGACGTCTTCGCTGAGTCGGTCTCTGCATGTGGTCAGAGTTTTGAAAATTTATGTCGCCAGGACGGCTCCGTTTAGGAACACAGGCTCTGTTTGTCCTGTTTGCCCCCAACGAGATTGGGTGTCCTGCTTCCAAGCAGACAGTTGCGCGCTGGATCTGTGGTACGATTCAGCATGCTCATTTCATGGCAGGATTGTCGTTTCCGAAATAGGTGAGGGTCCATTCTACTAGAAAGGTGGGCTCGTCCGGGCTGGTTGACCGGGAAGTCTCGGCACTGCAACTTTGGCAAGCAGCTTTAGCAAACAATTTGGCTAAGTAATACAGTTTAATACCTTGGCCGAGGTTGACCTCACGTTTGGTCATTTGGTACTGCAGAGTGGTCCGCACTCTCCCGCCCATTCTAGAGCTTTGGTATAACCCCATGGTTCTTGAAGTGACCCCAGCATCCTCTAGGACGTATGAGAAAATAGGATTTTAATACCTACCGGTAATTCCTTTTCTCTTAGTCCGTAGAGGATGCTGGGCGCCCGTCCCAGTGCGTACTATATCTGCAGTGATTAGTTGTGGTTACACACATGTTGTGTTACGTTTATTGTCAGCCAGGTGCTGCAATTGTTCATGCCGTTGGCTTGTATTCTGTGGAATGCTACGTTCAGCGGCGTGCTTGAGGTGTGAGCTGGTGAGATGCTCACCGTGGTTTAACAATAATTCCTTTCCTCAAAATGTCCGTCTCCCTGGGCACAGTTCCTATAACTGGAGTCTGGAGGAGGGGCATAGAGGGAGGAGCCAGTTCACACCCATTCAAAGTCTTAAAGTGCCCATGTCTCCTGCGGATTCCGTCTATACCCCCATGGTTCTTGATGTGACCCCAGCATCGTCTACGGACTAAGAGAAAAGGATTTACCGGTAGGTATTAAAATCCTATTTTTTATTGAACTGGAACACTTCTGTGTAACTTCTTCCTTTACTGTGAAAACTTTAAGCTGGCCATACATTAGGACGACCAGCATCCGATCCGATTCCTCATTAGATTTCTCATCAATTCCCCCTGGAGCCCCTTGCAAACGATTTGAAGTTTTATGTGCATACGATGAAGCATGGATTGTGATCACCTGGAAGGAAATGGCACTCAAAAATGATGCTGATCATATACGATGCATTGTATGTGCATAAAAGAAGGGAGGTGTTTCTGAGCTCATCATAGCCTCTTCAAAATTTTGCAGGACTACAATCATGACCATAGACATGCGGGGGGACGCCCAGCACGGGGCTATCCCGACACCCCCCCCCCCCCCCGCGCAGAAGTGCAAAAGCATCGCACAACGATGCACTAGCACTTTAGGAGTAGCTCCCGGCCAGCGCAGTTTTGGCTTGCTGGCCAGGAGCTACTCATCGCTCCCTGGCCCGCAGCGGCTGCGCGTGACGTCCCAAGGTCACACGCTGCGGTCCGCCCCCGCACGGTCCGCCCCCCCACCCAGCGACCGCCTCTGCCTGTCAATCAGGCAGAGGCAATCGTAGCGCAACGATCGCCTAAGGCCGTCTGGCATGCACCAGAGCACTGCAGCGCCGGAGCATGCGCAGTTCTGACCTCGATCGCACCGATAAACTGCAGCGTGCGATCAGGTCAGAATGACCCCCAAGGTACGATGAGCATACGATTACGACGGATAATATGGGCTGCACATATAATCTAAGGATGCGACATTTGACCGATAAACAGCGCATCGTAATCATACCCAAAACACGTACGATGTGTACACAACGCATCATACGATGCCTCTAAATCGTACATTTGTACGCAATATCGTATTAGCGTTTGGCCAGCATTAGAGTAGTTAACAGGTAAACAGTATTCGCATTATACTTAACATATGTTAATAATGTAAAGCATTCATATTAACAATCAGTTTTTCAATTCTGGCCTCTTTGTAACCTCTGTAACATTTGAATAAGCAAATATATATATATATATATTTCATACCATAGTTATCATGCACTTCCCTCCAGGTAGTTAATCTCCTGAGATTAGTCACTGAATCTGGGCTATGCTAAAGGTAATAACTGAGAAATCACACAAGGAGAATGGCATCTAATTTTGTTTAGTCAGAGGGCTTTGTGTTGGAGTTCTGTCTGTGAGTAATTGTAACAATGTTTCCTTACATGCAGGCACAGTTAATATTAGGACATCTATAGCTTTTGTATGACTCCCTGCAGTGGTGCACCCAGGGGGGGTTTCCGAGTACCCAGAAACCCCCCTCCACTAAAAAAAAAAAAATATATTTTTTTTTCTTTTTTTTTTTTAGCTGCATGAGTGTTATTAATGACTGTCTAGCGTCCTCTGCAGCCTGCTGTCTTCCTGGTGGCACTTGCAAGTGCTATAAAAGTTTACTTTATTTTAATTATAGTACATATATATCCATGTGCCTACATATATACACATGTATATACATACATACATACATACATACATATAAACACACACACACACACACACACACACACACACATGATATATATATATACATGTGTATATATATGTGTACTGTATGTGTGTGTGTGTATATATATATATATATACATATGTATGCATGTTTAATATGCTATGTATTAGAGATGAGCGGGTTCGGTTTCTCTGAATCCGAACCCGCCAGAACTTCATGTTTTTTTTCACGGGTCCGAGCGACTCGGATCTTCCCGCCTTGCTCGGTTAACCCGAGCGCGCCCGAACGTCATCATGGCGCTGTCGGATTCTCGCGAGGCTCGGATTCTATCGCGAGACTTGGATTCTATATAAGGAGCCGCGCGTCGCCGCCATTTTCACACGTGCATTGAGATTGATAGGGAGAGGACGTGGCTGGCGTCCTCTCCGTTTAGACACTTGATTTACTAATTTTGGGGAGCATTAGGAGTACTCAGTAGTGTACAGTGCAGAGTTTTGCTGATAGTGACCAGTGACCACCACTTTTATTTATAATCCGTTCTCTGCCTGAAAAAAGCGATACACAGCACACAGTGACTCAGTCACATACCATATCTGTGTGCACTGCTCAGGCTCAGGCCAGTGTGCTGCATCATCTATTATCTATATATAATATTATATATCTGTCTGACTGCTCAGCTCACACTGCTTATAATTGTGGGGGAGACTGGGGAGCACTACTGCAGTGCCAGTTATAGGTTATAGCAGGAGCCAGGAGTACATAATATATTATATAGTGAGTGACCACCAGACACACAGTGCAGTTTATTTAATATATCCGTTCTCTGCCTGAAAAAAGCGATACACACAGTGACTCAGTCAGTCACATACCATATCTGTGTGCACTGCTCAGGCTCAGGCCAGTGTGCTGCATCATCTATATATATTATATATCTGTCTGACTGCTCAGCTCACACAGCTTATAATTGTGGGGGAGACTGGGGAGCACTACTGCAGTGCCAGTTATAGGTTATAGCAGGAGCCAGGAGTACATAATATTATATTAAAATTAAACAGTGCACACTTTTGCTGCAGGAGTGCCACTGCCAGTGTGACTAGTGACCAGTGACCTGACCACCAGTATATAATATTAGTAGTATACTATCTCTTTATCAACCAGTCTATATTAGCAGCAGACACAGTACAGTGCGGTAGTTCACGGCTGTGGCTACCTCTGTGTCGGCACTCGGCAGCCCGTCCATAATTGTATATACCACCTAACCGTGTTTTTTTTTTTCTTTCTTTATACATACATACTAGTTACGAGTATACTATCTCTTTATCAACCAGTCTATATATTAGCAGCAGACACAGTACAGTGCGGTAGTTCACGGCTGTGGCTACCTCTGTGTCGGCACTCGGCAGCCCATCCATAATTGTATATACCACCTAACCGTGGTTTTTTTTTCTTTCTTTATACATACATACTAGTTACGAGTATACTATCTCTTTATCAACCAGTCTATATTAGCAGCAGACACAGTACAGTGCGGTAGTTCACGGCTGTGGCTACCTCTGTGTCGGCACTCGGCAGCCCGTCCATAATTGTATATACCACCTAACCGTGGTTTTTTTTTCTTTCTTTATACATACATACTAGTTACGAGTATACTATCTCTTTATCAACCAGTCTATATATTAGCAGCAGACACAGTACAGTGCGGTAGTTCACGGCTGTGGCTACCTCTGTGTCGGCACTCGGCAGCCCGTCCATAATTGTATATACCACCTAACCGTGGTTTTTTTTTCTTTCTTTATACATACATACTAGTTACGAGTATACTATCTCTTTATCAACCAGTCTATATATTAGCAGCAGACACAGTACAGTGCGGTAGTTCACGGCTGTGGCTACCTCTGTGTCGGCACTTGGCAGCCCGTCCATAATTGTATATACCACCTAACCGTGGTTTTTTTTTCTTTCTTTATACATACATACTAGTTACGAGTATACTATCTCTTTATCAACCAGTCTATATATTAGCAGCAGACACAGTACAGTGCGGTAGTTCACGGCTGTGGCTACCTCTGTGTCGGCACTCGGCAGCCCGTCCATAATTGTATATACCACCTAACCGTGGTTTTTTTTTCTTTCTTTATACATACATACTAGTTACGAGTATACTATCTCTTTATCAACCAGTCTATATATTAGCAGCAGACACAGTACAGTGCGGTAGTTCACGGCTGTGGCTACCTCTGTGTCGGCACTCGGCAGCCCGTCCATAATTGTATATACCACCTAACCGTGGTTTTTTTTTCTTTCTTTATACATACATACTAGTTACGAGTATACTATCTCTTTATCAACCAGTCTATATATTAGCAGCAGACACAGTACAGTGCGGTAGTTCACGGCTGTGGCTACCTCTGTGTCGGCACTCGGCAGCCCGTCCATAATTGTATATACCACCTAACCGTGGTTTTTTTTTCTTTCTTTATACATACATACTAGTTACGAGTATACTATCTCTTTATCAACCAGTCTATATATTAGCAGCAGACACAGTACAGTGCGGTAGTTCACGGCTGTGGCTACCTCTGTGTCGGCACTCGGCAGCCCGTCCATAATTGTATACTAGTATCCAATCCATCCATCTCCATTGTTTACCTGAGGTGCCTTTTAGTTGTGCCTATTAAAATATGGAGAACAAAAATGTTGAGGTTCCAAAATTAGGGAAAGATCAAGATCCACTTCCACCTCGTGCTGAAGCTGCTGCCACTAGTCATGGCCGAGACGATGAAATGCCAGCAACGTCGTCTGCCAAGGCCGATGCCCAATGGCATAGTACAGAGCATGTCAAAACCAAAACACCAAATATCAGTAAAAAAAGGACTCCAAAACCTAAAATAAAATTGTCGGAGGAGAAGCGTAAACTTGCCAATATGCCATTTACCACACGGAGTGGCAAGGAACGGCTGAGGCCCTGGCCTATGTTCATGGCTAGTGGTTCAGCTTCACATGAGGATGGAAGCACTCAGCCTCTCGCTAGAAAACTGAAAAGACTCAAGCTGGCAAAAGCACCGCAAAGAACTGTGCGTTCTTTGAAATCCCAAATCCACAAGGAGAGTCCAATTGTGTCGGTTGCGATGCCTGACCTTCCCAACACTGGACGTGAAGAGCATGCGCCTTCCACCATTTGCACGCCCCCTGCAAGTGCTGGAAGGAGCACCCGCAGTCCAGTTCCTGATAGTCAGATTGAAGATGTCAGTGTTGAAGTACACCAGGATGAGGAGGATATGGGTGTTGCTGGCGCTGGGGAGGAAATTGACCAGGAGGATTCTGATGGTGAGGTGGTTTGTTTAAGTCAGGCACCCGGGGAGACACCTGTTGTCCGTGGGAGGAATATGGCCGTTGACATGCCAGGTGAAAATACCAAAAAAATCAGCTCTTCGGTGTGGAGGTATTTCACCAGAAATGCGGACAACAGGTGTCAAGCCGTGTGTTCCCTTTGTCAAGCTGTAATAAGTAGGGGTAAGGACGTTAACCACCTCGGAACATCCTCCCTTATACGTCACCTGCAGCGCATTCATAATAAGTCAGTGACAAGTTCAAAAACTTTGGGTGACAGCGGAAGCAGTCCACTGACCAGTAAATCCCTTCCTCTTGTAACCAAGCTCACGCAAACCACCCCACCAACTCCCTCAGTGTCAATTTCCTCCTTCCCCAGGAATGCCAATAGTCCTGCAGGCCATGTCACTGGCAAGTCTGACGAGTCCTCTCCTGCCTGGGATTCCTCCGATGCATCCTTGCGTGTAACGCCTACTGCTGCTGGCGCTGCTGTTGTTGCCGTTGGGAGTCGATGGTCATCCCAGAGGGGAAGTCGTAAGCCCACTTGTACTACTTCCAGTAAGCAATTGACTGTTCAACAGTCCTTTGCGAGGAAGATGAAATATCACAGCAGTCATCCTACTGCAAAGCGGATAACTGAGTCCTTGACAACTATGTTGGTGTTAGACGTGCGTCCGGTATCCGCCGTTAGTTCACAGGGAACTAGACAATTTATTGAGGCAGTGTGCCCCCGTTACCAAATACCATCTAGGTTCCACTTCTCTAGGCAGGCGATACCGAGAATGTACACGGACGTCAGAAAAAGACTCACCAGTCTCCTAAAAAATGCAGTTGTACCCAATGTCCACTTAACCACGGACATGTGGACAAGTGGAGCAGGGCAGGGTCAGGACTATATGACTGTGACAGCCCACTGGGTAGATGTATGGACTCCCGCCGCAAGAACAGCAGCGGCGGCACCAGTAGCAGCATCTCGCAAACGCCAACTCTTTCCTAGGCAGGCTACGCTTTGTATCACCGCTTTCCAGAATACGCACACAGCTGAAAACCTCTTACGGCAACTGAGGAAGATCATCGCGGAATGGCTTACCCCAATTGGACTCTCCTGTGGATTTGTGGCATCGGACAACGCCAGCAATATTGTGTGTGCATTAAATATGGGCAAATTCCAGCACGTCCCATGTTTTGCACATACCTTGAATTTGGTGGTGCAGAATTTTTTAAAAAACGACAGGGGCGTGCAAGAGATGCTGTCGGTGGCCAGAAAAATTGCGGGACACTTTCGGCGTACAGGCACCACGTACAGAAGACTGGAGCACCACCAAAAACTACTGAACCTGCCCTGCCATCATCTGAAGCAAGAAGTGGTAACGAGGTGGAATTCAACCCTCTATATGCTTCAGAGGTTGGAGGAGCAGCAAAAGGCCATTCAAGCCTATACAATTGAGCACGATATAGGAGATGGAATGCACCTGTCTCAAGTGCAGTGGAGAATGATTTCAACGTTGTGCAAGGTTCTGATGCCCTTTGAACTTGCCACACGTGAAGTCAGTTCAGACACTGCCAGCCTGAGTCAGGTCATTCCCCTCATCAGGCTTTTGCAGAAGAAGCTGGAGGCATTGAAGAAGGAGCTAAAAGGGAGCGATTCCGCTAGGCATGTGGGACTTGTGGATGCAGCCCTTGATTCGCTTAACAAGGATTCACGGGTGGTCAATCTGTTGAAATCAGAGCACTACATTTTGGCCACCGTGCTCGATCCTAGATTTAAAGCCTACCTTGGATCTCTCTTTCCGGCAGACACAGGTCTGCTGGGGTTGAAAGACCTGCTGGTGACAAAATTGTCAAGTCAAGCGGAACGCGACCTGTCAACATCTCCTCCTTCACATTCTCCCGCAACTGGGGGTGCGAGGAAAAGGCTCAGAATTCCGAGCCCACCCGCTGGCGGTGATGCAGGGCAGTCTGGAGCGACTGCTGATGCTGACATCTGGTCCGGACTGAAGGACCTGACAACGATTACGGACATGTCGTCTACTGTCACTGCATATGATTCTCTCAACATTGATAGAATGGTGGAGGATTATATGAGTGACCGCATCCAAGTAGGCACGTCACACAGTCCGTACTTATACTGGCAGGAAAAAGAGGCAATTTGGAGGCCCTTGCACAAACTGGCTTTATTCTACCTAAGTTGCCCTCCCACAAGTGTGTACTCCGAAAGAGTGTTTAGTGCCGCCGCTCACCTTGTCAGCAATCGGCGTACGAGGTTACATCCAGAAAATGTGGAGAAGATGATGTTCATTAAAATGAATTATAATCAATTCCTCCGCGGAGACATTGACCAGCAGCAATTGCCTCCACAAAGTACACAGGGAGCTGAGATGGTGGATTCCAGTGGGGACGAATTGATAATCTGTGAGGAGGGGGATGTACACGGTGATATATCGGAGGGTGAAGATGAGGTGGACATCTTGCCTCTGTAGAGCCAGTTTGTGCAAGGAGAGATTAATTGCTTCTTTTTTGGGGGGGGGTCCAAACCAACCCGTCATATCAGTCACAGTCGTGTGGCAGACCCTGTCACTGAAATGATGGGTTGGTTAAAGTGTGCATGTCCTGTTTTGTTTATACAACATAAGGGTGGGTGGGAGGGCCCAAGGACAATTCCATCTTGCACCTCTTTTTTCTTTTCTTTTTCTTTGCATCATGTGCTGATTGGGGAGGGTTTTTTTGGAAGGGACATCCTGCGTGACACTGCAGTGCCACTCCTAGATGGGCCCGGTGTTTGTGTCGGCCACTAGGGTCGCTAATCTTACTCACACAGTCAGCTACCTCATTGCGCCTCTTTTTTTCTTTGCGTCATGTGCTGTTTGGGGAGGGTTTTTTGGAAGGGACATCCTGCGTGACACTGCAGTGCCACTCCTAGATGGGCCCGGTGTTTGTGTCGGCCACTAGGGTCGCTAATCTTACTCACACAGCTACCTCATTGCGCCTCTTTTTTTCTTTGCGTCATGTGCTGTTTGGGGAGGGTTTTTTGGAAGGGACATCCTGCGTGACACTGCAGTGCCACTCCTAGATGGGCCCGGTGTTTGTGTCGGCCACTAGGGTCGCTAATCTTACTCACACAGCTACCTCATTGCGCCTCTTTTTTTCTTTGCGTCATGTGCTGTTTGGGGAGGGTTTTTTGGAAGGGACATCCTGCGTGACACTGCAGTGCCACTCCTAGATGGGCCCGGTGTTTGTGTCGGCCACTAGGGTCGCTAATCTTACTCACACAGCTACCTCATTGCGCCTCTTTTTTTCTTTGCGTCATGTGCTGTTTGGGGAGGGTTTTTTGGAAGGGCCATCCTGCGTGACACTGCAGTGCCACTCCTAGATGGGCCCGGTGTTTGTGTCGGCCACTAGGGTCGCTAATCTTACTCACACAGCTACCTCATTGCGCCTCTTTTTTTCTTTGCGTCATGTGCTGTTTGGGGAGGGTTTTTTGGAAGGGCCATCCTGCGTGACACTGCAGTGCCACTCCTAGATGGGCCCGGTGTTTGTGTCGGCCACTAGGGTCGCTAATCTTACTCACACAGCTACCTCATTGCGCCTCTTTTTTTCTTTGCGTCATGTGCTGTTTGGGGAGGGTTTTTTGGAAGGGACATCCTGCGTGACACTGCAGTGCCACTCCTAGATGGGCCCGGTGTTTGTGTCGGCCACTAGGGTCGCTTATCTTACTCACACAGCGACCTCGGTGCAAATTTTAGGACTAAAAATAATATTGTGAGGTGTGAGGTATTCAGAATAGACTGAAAATGAGTGTAAATTATGGTTTTTGAGGTTAATAATACTTTGGGATCAAAATGACCCCCAAATTCTATGATTTAAGCTGTTTTTTAGTGTTTTTTGAAAAAAACACCCGAATCCAAAACACACCCGAATCCGACAAAAAAAATTCGGTGAGGTTTTGCCAAAACTCGTTCGAACCCAAAACACGGCCGCGGAACCGAACCCAAAACCAAAACACAAAACCCGAAAAATTTCAGGCGCTCATCTCTACTATGTATATGTGTATATGTATATGGGTTCACTACGATCTCCCGGCGGCCGGCCTCCCGGCGACCAGCAAACCGGCGCCGGGAGGCCGGCCGCCGGCTTACCAACTGTGTGGCGAGCGCAAATGAGCCCCTTGCGGGCTCGCTGCGCTCGCCACGCTACGCGCGCCACACTATTCTATTCTCCCTCCAGGGGGGTCGTGGACCACCACGAGGTAGAATAAGTGTCGGTATGCTGGCGGTCAGGCTCCCGGCGCCGGTATGCTGGTCGCCGGGAGCCCGACCGCCGGCATACTGAAGACCACCCGTGTATATGTATGTGTGTGTGTGTAACTGTGTATGTATGTATATATATATATATATGTGTGTGTGTGTGTGTGTGTGTGTGTGTGTGTGTGTGTGTGTGTGTGTAGATATATGTATATGTGTATATATATATATATATATATATATATATATATATACACACACACACAGACACACTAGTTTTACGGACCCAGCATATACTGGGTCACCTCAGTCCCCACCCCCGTGATTGGCTCCGCCCAGTTCTGGAAACCCCCCCATGCAAATCCTGCGTTTGCCACTGCCCTGGATAGTGTCAAAGCTCAATGTAGTCCTAGCCAGGTTTAGAGTATTCCAGTGGGTTTAAAGCAGTGTTACTTGGAAGAGGTGATCTATTATGTATGGGGAGTTAGGTGTCCCAGGATGAGCTCTCTGCTTTGGAAAATGAGCTGCTTCTTGCAACTGTATCAATAAGTATTTAACCACTTGCCTGGCATGGTTGCATCTGCCAGCAAGTGTCTTATCTGACCTGGTCGCACAGTATGCGACCAGTCAGATAAAGTGTTAGCTGTTTATCTGACGGGACGGTCCCTCTGCCTCCCTGCACCCTCCCACTGTGTTTCCCATGCTGCCGATCACTGCTGGTCGGTCAGCACGGCAGGAGTCCCCACCCAGCAGCTGCAGACAAAAGCAGCCGCTGGGGGAAGAGTAAATTAACCCCCCCAAACCCATGCGTAACTGGTGGCTGTCCTGGCTTTCAAAATTAAAGCCGCGATTTTCCAATGTTAGTGACGTCTGAAAAAAGTTTTACCAAAATATTTTTGAACTAAAATCATTTTGAAAAGGTTAACTACATATTCTACACCTAATTCACTCATAAAAAAAACAACTACATTTTCTGAGCGGTTTTTCAAAAAATAATTTGTCAGTTAAGTGGTTAAGCAACTCAACGTCTTTAAGCTAACTTTGCCTGCAGCATCCAGACTGGCAAACAATGTCGGCAGCTTCACTGTGGAAAAGACTATCCTTGCATCTTGCTATTAATGTATAATGTAGCGGTTAATACAGTGCCTGACAGGTTCCTATCTATCTATCTATATATCTATATATATATATATATATATATATATATACATATATAGTTGCTGAAGAGCTTGGCACTCAGATGGTCTGTATATAAAGCAGCTTGCTCAGGTGCACCTCCTCCTCCAATCATAATATATATCCAATGCGGGATGGCACTCTCGAGTCTAACAGCGTTAGTGAAAAAAGACACTGCTACAGCCTGGTGTAATCGACATTTCGAAATGTCAATTACATCAGGCTGTAGCAGTGTCTTTTTTCACTAACGCTGTTAGACTCGAGAGTGCCATCCCGCATTAGAGATATTATATATATATATATATATATATATATAGCCGAAGAACAAGGCGGCACTCAGAGACTGTAGATCATACGTGTATTCAGACAAGTGTTATCAACGTTTCGGGGATAAAGTGTCAGTGCCAAACAAGTGTTTAAATAACATTACAAGTACTTACCCCCCCAGAAGTGCAATCATTCCCTCCGGCGTTTCCAGGTGGCCACGCCGTCTGAGCTTCCGCCCGGCGCCTCTGTCCGCATCAGCGCAACCAGGAAGTGACGTCGCGGGAACCAGCCGTGCGACCATGGAAACGCTGTAAACAATAACATAAGAACATTTAGTGCCAGTGATACAAGACATACTGTAATATGACCCGATTGGTCAAAAAGTGCTAAGTGCAATTAATAAACAGTGTTAAAGCCTTCATTGTTAAGCATGCTAGAAAATGTGTTTTAGCAACTGTCTTAAAACATACAGTAAAAACAGACTGCATCTTGCGGCCCATTGCACCCTTGGGCCGCAGGATGCAGTCTGTACTGTACTGTAAGGCACACATTGAATGTACGTAGGTCATGCACCTTCCTGTTCTCCACCAGATATAGCTAAATAAATGGCACTCGGCTGTGCCCCAATGTAAATAGCAAAAGAACTTCAATTAAGCAGTACCTTAGACACACGGCGGTGTCATCACATCATAATATCCAGTTCAGGCACATACGGCGATGTGCAATAAAGAGTCTAAATACTGCTAATTGTGGTCAGGGTTAAAAAGTCATTTATGAAGTATTATCATAGTTAATACAGTCATATTCGTCAAGGGTGAAACATCAAAACATAGGGTATAACCCTTCAAAGACAGCATCCAAGACAGAAATATTCATTCAGACCATTGGGGGATAAGCATTGTAGCCTGTGGATCCATTGTAGTTCCCTCTCAGGATCCTGTCCCTGTCCCCTCCCATTCTGAGCGGAGGGATATGGTCAATGATGCAGCATTTGAGTTGATTAGTAGTGTGATTAGCTGCTCTGAAGTGTCTTGCTACTGGTAAATTAATTCGTTCTTTCAAATCAGTACTGGTGTTAAGGCTTTTCTTGATGGAGGAGCAATGTTGGCATTATCTCTCATCATTCTGCTGGTCTTGCTAACATAAAGTAGATTACACGGACATATCAAAACATACACCACGAATCTGCTGTTACAGTCAAGTCAGTGTTTTATGGTGTACTTTTTATTGATCCTTGGGTTAAAAAAAATTATTACACACCAACAAAAATTGACAGTTGGAGCATCCCGTGCAGTGGAATACTCCTGTCTTTAATTTCAACCAAGATGTCTTGGATATCATACTTTTCTTTGAATAGTCCGTGACTACCAATAAGTCTTTCAGGTTCGATCCACGTTTATATGCAAATCGGGGATAATCAACTATATTCTTGGCTAAAGCTGGATCACTAGTGATTAGATGCCAATGCTCCAAAATCTTCTTCTGAATAAAGCATGAGGCAGTGGTGTACATACTGCAAAAATTTAACTTGTCTGGACCTAGTCTCCATGGGCACTTTTTTAGTTAGAAGGTCTTCCCTCCTAATTTGTCTGATTCTAGTAAGAGCTTCTTCCACTTCCGCCTTCAAATAGCCCTCTCCAGAAATCTTTGGCTCATTGCTTCCAAGGCTGTGGGTAACAGGGCTTGATTGAAAGTTATGCGCATATCGTGGAGTAGCTGTGAGAATGGCAGTCCTCTCTTCAGAGGATCTGGATGGAAGCTGGTTGACAGTAGTAGACAATTCCAGTCCAATGTTTTGCTATATATGGAGGTAGAGATCTCATTTCCCATCTTGTCAATGGATACGTCCAAAAAATTAATGTGGCACCTGCTAAATGTGAGGCTGAACCTAATAGATCCCGGTCTGCTGTTAAGATAGTCAATAAATTCCAGTAATTTAGATTCACCAACCTGCCAGATAAAGACCAAGTTGTCAATGTATCTTACATAAAACAACAGATGTTTCCCAAAACATTGATTGACAATTATGTGGGTACATTCATACTTCATCATGAAGATGTTGGCATAATATGGGGCCATATTAGACCCCATCGTGGTCCCTTGTTTTTGTAAGAAAAAGGCATTCTCAAAAAGGAAATAATTTTTATGAAGAATCAAATGTATGAGAAGTGTGAGGTATTCCGCTAGGGGCCCAAAGAAATTGGCATTATTGGAAATCATATTCCGGCAGGCCTGTATGCCCTGTTCATGTAGGATATTCGTATACAGGCTGGAGACATCACGTGTTACCAGTAGGGCATCCTGTGGAATCTCATTATGGTGTTTCAACCTCATCAAAAAGTCAGTGGTGTCTTCAATGAAGCTATACATGTGTCTCACGACGGGTTGCAGATAAAAGTCCACCAACTGGGAGAGTGGCTGGCACAGGGATCCCCTTGCCGAGATGATTGGCCTTCCCGGCGGCTGGGTCAAAGACTTGTGTATCTTTGGCAAGGTGTTGTTATGCACACCAGTGCCTGCAGGAATGTACTGGTGTCTGAACTGTTATGCACACCAGTGCCTGCAGGAATATACTGGTGTCTGAACTGTTATGCACACCAGTGCCTGCAGGAATGTACTGGTGTCTGAACAGATAGGGATGCAAAACAAATGAACTCACAGACAGACTGGGGAATATGACATTACGTACACAGAAGGTGATAGGGTAACAAAATAAACACAAAGTGAACAGAGAAGCCCAGAGGCTAAGAAACTGGGTGTCTCCCTAGTATTAAGAATGCTCAGATGGAAAAAGCAAGATGTTGTGTTTTAATACGTAGAGAACCCGAAATGTTGTTGCTAAGGGCAACAGCAAAACCCTAAAGGGTTACCAACGGGTGTGGCAGTAAACTCCTTGGTCAGAGATGGAATGATAGACACAAGGAGAGTCTCCACAATCCTAATCCTCACTTGCAGGGCACAGGTTCAGCTTACTGCCACTAAACTGACACCTGAACACCTTGCACAGTGAGACAGGATTTAGGCAGGCAAGTCTGAGAATACAGCCGCAAACTTGCTAAGTTCACAGAGTAGCAAAAGAACCCCAGCAAGTTAAACGACTGACTCCAGTCTTACTGCTAGGTCTGGATTGGCAGAGTGTAGTACCAAATCCCAAGGCCTATATGCAGTAAGCAACAACAAATACAAAGCTACACAGTACTGGCTAACTTTCAGGAACTAACTAACCAACAAAGATTCAGCAGCATCTGCTTAACCTGAGAAGAGGCCTTATATAGCAGGTGCTGTCCACGCCCCACTCAGACCTCACAGACTGTGAGCACAAAAACCAGCACCGGATCCCCTGCCGTGCACAGAGCCTGTAACCACTGCACAGCAAAAGACCCGAACCGGAGTATCAGCTGCGCTCAGGTTACTCCGCTAGCACTTGTCTCCTGGTTGCCATGACGACGTGGCAGCACAGGGCAGGAGACCCTAACAGGTGTACAAGATAGGTGTCATAGGGTGTGACTGTTAGAAAATCCACTGTACTGGAGCTGATATAGCAATTATTGACCCCTAAGTTAATTGCAGCATCTATCTCTTTCTAATAGTTATTCGTGGGGTCATGGTTGAGTCTCTGATAACAATTTGTGTCAGCAAGTTGTCTCATCCTTGTAGTATTCATAGTACAGAAGCACGATCCCACCTCCCTTGTCGGCTGCTCTGATGACCAGATTAGAGTCTTCCCATAATGTTTTTATCGCTCTTTATTCTTGTACTAGGATGTTATGATAGGAGATCTTCTGTTGCTCCACAAGGGGTCTGTGTCTCGTGATAAATGCACCAGCCAGTCAAGCTCCTAACTGTCAATTTTCATATTGAAGTTGATTGGCTGGTTCTTTTATCATCTTGAACTTATCACTGGTTTATCACTTCCTTATGCCTTCTCCAGGTTAATACATCTGCCCCATAGTTCTTTTATTAACTTTGATTCAAAAGCTGGCCCTTGATCCATTAAGATGTTAGTAGGATATCCATATGGTGGTACAAAAGTGCACCAAAATATCTCTGCTACAGTCTTGGCAGTTAAGTCTTAACCACTGTAAATTTGGTGAAATGATCTATAATTGTTAAAGCATGTAGATATCCTGCATGACTGGATTCCAATTTTACATGGTCAATGCATACAATTTCTAGTGGTTGTCAGCTGAAAATAGGAGATAAAGATGCCTTTTGGCTTGAAAGTGCCGGTCGACGAAGAGCATAGGCAGTACATCGTTGGCACCAGTCCTCAACATCCTGATGCATGTTAACCCAATAAAATTGCTTCTCAAGTTTACTTCTGTCTTTTCAACACTGAAATGTCCAGACTGGTCATGATAACTGCACAATATGAAATCCACCAAGGTAGCTGGAACCACTACTTGAGTCACTAGTAGATGAGTCTTTGGATCAATGCTTCTCCGTATCAAATAAATCCAGTTGGTCTCTTTGCCACCATAACTTCAAGAGTTCTCCTGAAGACTCATGTCTCCCTGGTCTGGTTAACTCATATTGAGTCAATAGTTATTCCTTTATGCCATTCTGCCATTGCACTCAATCAACACTTGTTTTTCCACTGTATTGTTCTTGACTCTCCATGGATTCTTAGGTTATTGCACCCTGCTGGTATGTCTGTGCTGTATGACTAAAGACAAATATTTTAGCCTGTTCCTATAGATCTACTTCTTCTTCCCTGTCTTCTGGCATTGTCAGTTGGGATAACGTATCAGCATTGCCATTACTATATATGCTTCAGTAGACAATTCAAAAATGGTAATTTGCCAGATGTGACGACCATCTCTGTTCTAAGGGCCCTAATCTAGCAGTGGATTGATGGGCCAATGGATTGCTATCTGTTACAGCTACAGTATGAATGGTGAAGCAGCTAAATAATCTTTAAACTTCTCTGTCACAGCCCAACTTCAATTTGAATGAAAACTCCTGATCTGCGGCTATTACTGCCGAACTAATGATTTGACCCAAATAGTGTACTTTTGGTTTAAGTAGATGAGATTTTGAGGGCTTTAACTTAAATCCAAACTGATTCAACTGCTCGAAAAACTTAATGTAAGTGTTGTTAAAGTTCTTCATAGGTCTTTGGAAAAATTATAATGTCATCTAGTTACAGCAATACCATCCTGAAATTCCTGTGGCCAAGGCAATGTTCCATCACTCTCTGTAACATGGCTGGTGCATTACATAATCCAAATGGCATCTGGTTAAACTCATACAGACCCATTGGGGTTATGAGTGCTATTTTCTCCTTATCAACTTTGGCAAGTTGTATTTGCCAATATCCACTTGTTAAGTCTAGAGTTGAGAAGAATTTGGCTGATTTAAGCACAGAGAGAGACTCTTCTATCCTTGGTAAGGGATAAGCATCCTTATGGCTCACCTCACTAAGCCTCCGGTAATTAACACAGAAATGAAGGTGTCCATCTTTTTTCTTCAACAACACTGTCAGAGCAGCCCACAGGCTGTAACTCTCCTGTTTAATTCCATTGGCCTTCATGTCTTCCAGCATCTGGCGTACTGACTGGTACAATGCTGGTGTTAATGGCCGTTTTCTTTTTTCAATGTGGGGGGGCATCTCCGGTGTTGTTAAGTATGCCGTATCTTGGTGACGAGCCCAATATCAGTTAGATGATGACTAAATGCTTCCAAATCGTTCTTCACAACTTCAAATCTCCTTGTATTTGATCCTTGGCCCTTCCGTTAGAGTCTGATACACTTCGGCCATGGTGTCTCCTTGCTCTGCAGCAAATTTTGGATGAAACACATTCTGAAAACAAGTGTAAAGCCAACTAGGCAATAGGTTGGGTGTCAATACAATTTCACAGCGTGGTTATGAGAATTCAACACGCGGACAGGTACCCTTCCATTGTCCACAATGACCAGAGCACCAGATTATACGACCTCACTCCTATCTGAAATCAGACAGGGTTCAATTAAGGCTTCATACTTCTGTCCACCCGGCCTGCACCGAGCTTTTCCCTAAAAGTTTGTTTCTGAAATAGGTTTTAATTTAACAGGTTTACTGTCAGCCAGCCTGACCTTTCCTACTGTTCCAGCATTACTGATAAATTGCTGATGTCCTCAAAGTACCTTTATTGCATTTTGCAGGACTGCCTGTTCTTGGTATGCTACTTTAGATAGCTAACTCTTAAGGATGGTGACTTATTAATCTGGACAATTCTGTAAAATATTCATCCCAAGGATGACAGGGGGCATGTTTGGGTCTGAGGTCTCTGTAACTATACATCCTAGACAATTTAGATAAGTAATCCCTATCTGAAGTTCAGCCTCCCAATAACCGGCACAAGCTTTCCCGAGTCCATTGCTTGCAATCAGTTGGAGCCATGAAGGTGAATGTGACAATAGTTGCCCTTCTTCCCAATTCTGCTTGAAAGTATTAAACTGAATGGTAGTTATCTGTGACCCTGTGTCCACCATAGCTATCACTTCTCGTTCATCGATAGAAATAGTAATAGTTAGACACTGTCCTATATGACGGAGACCGCATTCTGCTGGGTCAGAGTCTACTTCACCTGCTACCCCTGAAGATTGGCTCCTGGCATCGGGGTGCTGGATTTTAAAGGCTCTGCTTGATTGAAGTGTTGTTCTACATGAAAATCAGTTGGCCCTGTGAATCAAATCGATCAGTTGGTCTCCTTCGGCTACCACTGGTTAGTTCCATCTTTTCATTAGAGTTCCTCAGGATTGAACACTTTCTGCCAACTGATGCATCTTTTTGCACATCTTCGACATTCCCATGGTTAAGTCTTCTAATTGGCTTTTGAGATTATGTACCCTTAACCTACATTGGGGTCTGAACACTCTGTACGGCTGAGTCCTTTACCTTCAGCAAATTGTTTTTACTGGCAGAATCTCTTTCAGGTAAATGTAAGACTTCCTGAAACACTGGCATTTCTGGAAATGACACTTCTTGGAAAACATTGGAACCTATTACTTTAACATCTTAAGTTCCAAGACAGTGCGTAACTCAAAGGTGGTAGCCAGTCGCTGAAAAATCAGTTACACATTCTGCCTTTCCTCAATGGGTCAAGAGGTTACCTCTCTAAGGGCCGAACCTTTAAGCTCCCATATTAGTATATCCACTTGTTGCTGTTCACGTAGTGGATATAAACCTAACATTTATATAATTTTGTTCTTGAGCTCTCTTAAGATATTCCCCTCAGAACCTTGAACATTCCCACTTTACGTTGGAAGACATAGGTCCCTGAAGTAATAGGGCAATGTAATTGGGTTTAAGCTGGCCATAGGTGGGCATGGGTTTGTAGAATCACCTGCAGTTTGTTCATCTGATGACATTGTAGGTTCAAATCCTGTTCTTAGTGACACCAAATGTGACACTTATGAGAAAGTGTCACGTTGAATTCAATTTACAAGTAAGTATAATAGGTTCCTCAGGTCTCTGTTCTCACTGGCTTCCCTTATCATAGCCTGGGGATCAAATTACTCACAGAAACCGGAGGGCAATTAAGTATCGTAGTGCAATGTAGGACACAATTACATTTTTAAAATACCATTTGCACAGCCATTGATGACAAAATTTTAAGATTAGAATTTTATTGCGCTGGAACACTTCCGTGTAACTTCTTACTTTACTGTGAAAACTTTAGAGTAGTAAACAGGTAAACAGTATTCACATTATACGCAACAGTGGCGTCACAATGTTGGTCTAGGAGGGAGGGTGGCCCGCACTCGGGTGTCACCTGCCAAGAGGTGACACCTAAGTGTCGGTTCCTGTGACCCTCTAGAAGCCAGCACAGCAGGCAGCAAGTCTCCGGGGGCAGGCCGCATCTCACAGAGTAATGAGAAGGAGGGTTGGGGCACACAACCCTGCCCCTCACACGAAGCCACACCCTACACCATGAAACCACGTCCCTTTTACGGCTGCGCCGGGTGCAATTTAGGCAGGTAACGTCTCGGATACTTAACATATGTTGCTAACATAAAAACACATTGCAAAAACACATTTAGTAAATAATAATCCTATTAAACTAAAACACAAGGTTGGGGAAGCACTCACATTAACAATATAACAATTAACTTTTCAGTTGGGGCCCCTTTGTAACCTCTGTAATGTTTGAATAAGTATATATATATATATATATATATATATCATAGTTATCATGCATTTGATATGGATCTCAGTTGCATCTTCACTCCTGACTGAGTAGTATTCATATGTAGAATAAGTATTCCGTGGGTGTATCTCGGGCATGCTGTCAGAATAGTGGGCTATTAGGATGGGAGCGTATGCAGAGATTCAACCACTTTCTGTCGGACCACTTACACCTGGGAAAGGGCTGGTGCGAATGTGTGGTGGTGATGATGACACCTGCTTTTACCATCAGAGGGCAGGGGGCAGTGTGGTCTCATAGATGCAGCTAACTCGGATACGGATGGGCAATTGCAAATTTTTCTCATTGCATAAAGTGCTTGGAATTATGACCCATTTCCCTGTGAGCCTGAATCAGGCCTGTAGAGTGCTACGTGTTTGTTACAGGCATGGTGTAAATAAATAATGTCATTTTTGTCTTCTAGTATGAAAGAAAACAAACATCTGCTACTTTGTGTGTCAAATTCAAAAATTAATTCCCAGTATGGTATGTTAAAGTTATCTTCTTCCTTACCCTTTTAAAAACATTTTAAGCCATTATAGTTTTCAGTCTAGTGAAAATGATCAATATAATTGTTTTTGTATTTATAGGGAGGTAAAATTGAAGAGCTGCAGCAAGCGGTAAGACATCATTTCACTGCATTAGATTTGTACATGGTATTTAAAACACAGTGGTGACCACTTAGGAAATGTGCTTACTGCACATTGCAACGTACTGCATAGGGCAAATCATGTGCAAGGAGGTGGAAAAATCTTAGTGAGGTGCACTAATATTATTGTTTATTTACAAGGCACCATAACTATCTGCAGCAATGGGAGGCGCCATAACTATCTGTACAATGGGGGGCAAGATAGATACAAGAAAGGGTGATACAGAAATGGGGTGGATGAAGGGTGTGCCCAGGATTGGACTGGCCCACAAGGGTACAGGGGAAACCCCTGTGGGCCCTACTGCCTGGGGCCCCTTATCCTCCTCTAGGGATCAGGTTCCAGATTGTGCACTTAGATTATACATATCTTACCTTATACTGCACAGGACTATGGTGTATTTTCTATAGTGTATTTCTGGTATTAAACTGGTACATTATGCATGTGCTAGCAGTAATTTTCTAAAAATATTTATCAAGGAGCCCAACTCACGCACTCTCTACTGGTTAGGCAAACCAATATGGCAGCTGGCCACACCCCTAAGCATGGGCTCCTACCACTGCATTCCCTTGGTGGGCCTTTCCTGCCCCAGTCTGACACTGGGTGTGCCCATACAAGTCTGAAGAGTTGAGGGGTTCTGTGTACAGTCTCCGTGACCCTCACTTTCGCTCCCCGGCACAGTTGCCAAAATGACTTTGCACAGCTCTGTCCCTGGCTGCGGCGGCTGACAGCTCCGGGCTGCATGCGAGATCTTGCGATAGTAGCGAGATTTCGCACATGCGCACTGGAGCCAGCCGGGCAGGGTGACACAGCGCACCAGCACTAACCTGATGTTTTGTGCTCTAGTGGTGATCACCAGAGATGGGAGTTTTCACTCCTCTGCTTTGGCAGACAAAATGTTAATACATCTTGTCTATGTACCTTCCTGCTTGAACTCTATGTTGCTATAAATTATAATACATCTTCTTTGTTGATTCAGGTAATAAAATAGCTGTCTCCTCTTATTATTCAGCAGCACATGACTTTATTAAAAATAAGTCTGAACTGAAACATTTATTTAGCTAACAAAATGTGCAATTTTATTTGTAGATCATATGATTGGTTATAGGATGTAGAAGATGACATGATGCATTGTTGCACAACACAAGTAATTGTATACTACTGCTGATTGGGGCATTTAATTAAAGCAAATTAAACTCTTCAATATTTTTTCTTGTCGATATAATGTATCAAATAATGTTTTAAATATTCTAAAATGTATTACAAAAGGCCCGTACACACTGGCCGATATATCGGCCATTCTCTTGAACGGCCGATATATCGCGGGTGCGTCGGCCAGTGTGTACGGCCAATACGTCTGTGAACTCCGTCGGTCACAGACGTATCGTGTCGGCCGCGCAGCACAGCCGACGGCCAATATACCTACCGATATATTGGCGCGTCGCTGTGTGTGTACGGGGCGGTCGACCGACCGCCCGTACACATGTTGCGGCGGCCGGCAGTGATTGACAGCTGAACCGGGCGGGCGTGTGTACATGCCCGCCCAGTTCATGACATCAGTCCCTGACGGATCGGGCAGTGTGTATGCACAGCACACTGCCTGATCCGTCCATGGATATATCTGCAGATCAATTCATCTGCAGATATATCTTTCCAGTGTGTACCCACTTTTAGGCAGTCAAGCATACTAAACATAGTTATTTATTTTTTATTATTTATTGTGAACAGGTAATGAGATATCTTCAAGAGTATAACAATGAATTGCCAGCAGTGATGAAGATTTTTAAAGACTGCATGACAGAGTTGCTGAGTATCGCTGATGACATAGACAAGTTCCATAAAGGAGTCACCATTGCCAGTGTTACAGGAAGTTCAGTTGGAATAGCAGGCGGTCTCACCTCCATTGTAGGCCTAGTGCTGGCCCCTGTAACACTGGGTGCATCTCTGGCTGTCAGTGCCATTGGCATTAGTATGGCTGTGGCTGGGGGGGTCACAGGTGCAACAGCTTCTATTGCTGATACTGTACATACAAAAAAAAAAATGCAGCAGACTGGAAGAGATTGTTAAGGAACTTAATATGAAGCTGGCTATACTAGAGGAGATTAAACAAAATATTGAATGCACATTTCGTGATCTTGAGACTGTTCTGGGTGTCGAACAAATGGAAAATGGGGGCAAAATTGGTGGGAGGGGGGCATTTGTGGCAGTTGAATTAAGCAGATTGCATAAATTGGGCAGAGTAACTGCTGCTGTCACTAGAGGCACCCAGCTAGTAGCAGAGGGGGGCGCAGGCACTAAGACTTGTGTCTGGAGTGTTTGCTGCACTCTTCATAGTGGTTGACTCTGTTTTTATTGTAAAGGGGGCAACAGATCTGCACAAAGGGTGTAAAACAGAGGCCGCTGCACAGATACGAGAGATTGCTCATAACCTACAAAAAACACTTCATGATCTGAAAGAACAAGATAAAATGCGAAGCAGTGAATATGACAGATTGTTACAATATAGAAAGTAATCCAGGCTGTATTCAAACGTAAATACTTCCAATCCATATGTTACATGCATTCACATTTCTTGATCATGTACGTTGAGTTTTTGTGATTTTCACCAACTGTAATGTAATCATTTCTAGAAAATATCTTTAGAATATTCTACACAGCAGAGGTTGTGGCTACAGATTTTATTGAAACTAAAATTCAGCACCAATAACTGTAATGCATATCACATTATTAAGGTAATTAAGCGACAAATCACTTTTACTTGTATCTCAATAATGAATTATTGAAACCGCTTATAATACCATTGCAACAATAAAATATTTTCTCACTGCATGCTGTCGTGCTTCACATACATTATGCAGTTATTTATCTACGTAATTTACCGTACAGGTGCAGATTTAGCATTTTATTTTAGGGTGTGTGTGTGTGTGGGGGGGGGGTTAAAAATTATTCCTGATTCCTCCCATTCTTCACATACAGTATTACTCTTCCCACTTCCAATCCTGCCTTACCCTATACTGCTCATTCTCTGATAGTTGTATCAGAGGTTTTACAGAAAACTTTTGTCTGTGGCTCTATCCACCACTCCAGTTATAGTGTGTTCCAGATTATGACCAAAATGGATGATTTCTGAAAATATAAGCAAAACATTTGCTTTTTAGGTACCATGTGGTAGGATGTCAAAATTCTTTGTAACCAAGGGCCTAAGTCAGAGTTGATCACAGCAGCAAATTTGTTAGGAGGTGGTTAAAACCATGTGCACTGCAGGGGGGGGGGGGGGGGGGGGGGCAGATGTAACATGTGCAGAGAGAGTTAGATCTGGGTGGGGTGTGTTCAAACTGAAATGTAAATTGCAGTGTAAAAAAAAGCAGCCATTATTCACCCTGCACAGAAACAAAATAACCTATCCAAATCTAACTCTCTCTGCAAATGCTATATCTGCCACACCTGCAGTGCACACGATATTGCCCAATATGTCATCAAGGAAAGTTGGAAGTCCTGGACACTTATAAACTAGAGGCAATTCGGTGTTTCTTTCAAGGTTACCCGCAGTCCCAAATAATCCCCACTTGCTTAACGCGTTGCGGACGCAGTAGTCCTTCATCAGAAGCATAGTGGTGGTGTAAGAGTCCAGGGTACTAATTCACTGACACCCCCCCCCCCCCCCGTAAAGCCGCCATTTCAAGCCATCTGCGGAGTGACACCCGCGACGGAAGTCCTCCTACCGGAAGCGGAAGTCTGCCATGCGTTCCAACGCCGCTTTACCGGAAGTGGAAGTCTGTTATGCATTCCTCTGAAGTATTACTGGAACCGGAAGTACACGATCATGCATTCCACCACTGTTTGCAGCAGAAAATTATGTTCTTCATAATCCTTATGCGTTCCACAAGCACATGTGGCAGCGCAAAGCTGTCAATCTCAGCATAGGAGGTGTTAAAAGTTGAAGTCCAATTAAAAGTCCATCATAAAAAAGAAGCATCAAAGAAACAAGTATCAGAGTCTAATAGAAGCATAAATATACGTTATGGCAAGAACTTACCGTTGATAGCGGTATTTCTCCAGTATTTCTCCTAAGTCCACAGGATAACAATGGGATATGATGAAGCGACAGTGGATTGGCACCAATCGATCAAAGCTTTCCGGCCTCCCAGCATGAAATGGGCCCGTCCATATATCCCCACCTCCTTGCTCAGACAAATCATTTGTATTCCAAAGCACAAGGCAGGAGCATCATGTAGAGCCCTAATCAGGCAAGAAGAACACACATGTACACCCTTCCGTACAAGAAGGAAGAGGTTAGTGAGTAAAAGGATCCTCAAATCAAGTGCGTCGGTGTGGGATCCCTGTGGGAAATACCGTTATCAACGGTAAGTTCTTACCATAACATATATTTCATCGGCAGGGTCCACAGGTTATCCACAGGATAACAATGGGACTTCTCAAAGCAATTTAGTGGTGGGGACGCTCCTGATTGGACAGGAGAACCATTCGCCCGAATTCAGTGTCATGAGAGGCAAAGGTATCTAAGGCATAATGTCTAATGAATGTGTTAATGGAAGACCATGTGGCTGCCTTACATATCTGTTCTGCTGAAGCACTACGCTGTGCTGCCCATGAGGGACCTATCTTACGAGTAGAGTGAGCAGAGACATTAGCCGGAACAGGGAGATCAGCCTGAGAATATGCTTCTGAAAACGTCATCCGAAGCCATCTTGCCAGCATTTGTTTACTAGCAGGCCATCCTCTATCCGTAGAGAATGAAGAGAGGATCTGTCTTTCTGATGGCAGTGGTACAATCCACGTAGATGCTTAATGCACGGACCACGTCCAGCGATGCATCTCCCGCAGAAAGTCCCGATACCTGAAAAGCCGGGACTACAATCTCTTCATTAAGGTGGAATTTAGACACCACCTTCGGAAGATACCCAGATCTAGTTCTGAGAACTGCTCTATCTGGATTAAAAATATCAGAAATGGGGAATGACATGATAATGCCCCTAAATCTGATACTCTTCTAGCTGATGCCATAGTCAGTAGAAAGAGCGCTTTAGCGGTCAACCATTTAAGATTCACTTTATTAAGTCGTTCAAATGGGGCAACTTGAAGGGCTTTCAGGACTAAACATAAGTCCCACGGCACTGTAGGCGGAACAAACGGAGGTTGAATGCACATACTGTAGATTGGCAATTTTCTTTTGGAACCATACAGTCAATGCAGACACTTGCACTCTCAAGGAAGCCACCTTCAAACCTTTATCCATTCCTGCCTGAAGGAATGCTAGGACCCTGGAAACTCGGAAAGATTTAGGGTCCACCTTTCTTTCACTGCACCACTGAATATAGGTTTGCCATATTTGGTGATAAATATGGGCTGAGGAAGGTTTCCTTGCTCTGAGCCTTGTTTGAATTACCTGTTGTGAGAATCCTCTTGACTTCAGGATAGAGGTTTCAAGAGCCACGCCGTCGAAGACAGTTGATCCAGATGTCTGTGATAACAAGGACCCTGCGTCAGTAGGTCTGGATGTTGAGGGAGCAGAAATGAAGCATCCATCGACATTCTCTGCAGATCCGTATACCAATGCCTTCTGGGCCAAGTTGGAGCTATTAGTATCACGGCACCCTTTCCTTGCTTTATCTTTCTCACCACCCTGGGTAATAGAGTGGTTGGAGGGAACACATAAGCCAGTTGAGAGTCCCATCTCACTGACAAGGCGTCCACAAAAATCGCTGTGGGATCCTTTGTTCTTGACCCATATGCGAGCACTTTGTTGTTCAGACGGGATGCCGTGAGCTCTATCTCTAGCAACCCTCATTTGTCTACTAGAAACTGGAAGACCTCCGGGTGTAGAGCCCATTCACTTGCTTGAATGGTGTGTCGACTGAGAAAGTCCACTTCCCAGTTTAGGACTCCCGGAATAAACACTGCGGACAAGGCTGGATGATGAAGTTCTGCCCACTTTAGTATGTGACTTACCTCCTTCATTGCTTTTTGGCTGCGAGTTCCTCCCTGATGGTTGAGGTATGCTATTGCCGTCGCATTGTCCGAGCGGATCTGGACTGTTTTTTCTCGAAGAATGTCCTTTGCCTGAATCAGTGCCATGTATATTGCCCAAAGTTCCAACACATTTATTGGCAGGCAACTTTCTTCTTTGGCCCATCGCCCCTTGAAATACAGCCTTTCGAACACTGCTCTCCAGCCCTGGAGACTGGCATCTGTTGTCAGAATTTCCCAATCTGATATCCAAAAGGGTCTCCCCTTTTCCAGATGGGACGTCTGTAGCCACCAGGCTAATGACCTTCTTACTTTTATCGAAAGTACCATAGTCTGAATTTTTATCGTCTGATGTAATCCATTCCATTTGGCAAGAATCAGACGCTGCAGAAGCCTTGAGTGGAATTGTGCATACTCCACCATGTCGAATGTTGACACCATCAAACCCATCACTCGCATTGCTGCATGAATGGATACCGTTTGACTGTATAGCAAGTCTTGAATCATTGACTGAACCTTGGACATCATGTTCCGAGGTAAAAATACTCTCTGCAGACCTGAATCCAGTATAGCCTCCAAGTGAGTCATCTGTTGTGACGGAAGTAGAGACGATTTTGCCCAATTTATGAGTCACCCGTGCCTCTGCAGACATGTTATTGTGTGTTGGAGATGACATAGGAGCAATTCCTGTGACTGTGCCAGGATTAAAAGATCGTCAAAATATGGAAATATTCTTATCCCCGCTGGTAGAGATAAGCTGCCATAACTACCATTATCTTGGTAAATACTCTGGGGGCTGTGGCTAACCCAAAGGGTAGGGCCTGGAACTGAAAATGCTGTTGGAGGATGGGACAGTGCTATAGGAACATGTAGGTAAGCATCCTGTATATCCAGGGATACCATATAATCCTCTTCCTCCACGGCCAAGACTTTGGAACATAATGTCTCCATGTGAAACTGAGGTACCCAAATGTATTTGTTTAGCATTTTGAGTTTGAGAATGCACCAAAATAACCCATTTGGCTTCTGAACCGAAAACAGGTTGGACTAAAAACCCTGTCCTCGTTGTACAGGGGGAACTGGAATGACTACTCCTGACTGAAGCAATTTCTGAACTGCTTCTTGCAAAGCCCTGGCCTTCGTCTCTACCCGAGACAGGCTGGTACAAAAAAAACGTTCAAGGAGGATGCTTCTTGAAGGGAAAGAATAACCTAGAGATACCACTTCCTGCCCCCTGCCAGATCTGTGCAAACTGAAGAAGTCGGCCCCCTACCCTGGGGTCCCCCACGTGGAGGGCCGCACCATCAGGCTGTTGGCTTGTCTTCTAATTTGGAAGCCGGCGCTCTGGTAGCTCAATGCTTTTTTGACTTTCCAGACTTCTTGTATTGGGGCTGCTTGTGATCACTTTTTCCCCTAGCTTTTCCTTGAGACCGAAAGGGCCGAAAAGCCGGACCTTTAGATTTGAAGTTGTATGTGGAAGGAAACTTGACCTTTTTGGAGTCTGCTTCTGACTCCACAATATCTGTCAATTCTTTACCAAAAAGAATATTTCCAGAAAAAGGCAAAGATTCCAAAACCTTCTTAGATTCTGAATCAGCTTTCAAAGTACGTAACCAAACTGCTCTGCGAGCAGCTATTGTTGTAGCTGATGCCCTGGAGGCAATAGTACCCCTATCTGATGCTGCTTCTTCCAAGAATATTGCACCCCATTTTATATGAGCTACATGGGATTTTTGCTCTCTAGAAGCTACTGAAAAATCCCCCTCCAATGTATCAACCAAGGCAGCCACTGCCTTTGCCATCCAAGCTGAAGCCATGGCTGGTCTTATGACTGCCACATACAGGGAAAATATGGATTTTAGAAAACCATCCACTCTCCTATCGGTGACATCATTTAATGATGTTGAAGGCAAAAGGTAATAAATATTTTAGCACTAATCGAATTACATGTGCATCTACTTTAGGAGCCACCTCCCTTTTTAAACAATCCCCAGCTGGAAGAGGATAATTGGAATCCCATTTTTTAGGATTGCTAAACTTTTTATTGGGTGTAGCCCAAGCCTCTTCCATGATTTACGTCAGCTGATCTGACCCTGGAAACTCAGTCTTAACTGTTTTGGGACGTTTAAACACAGGTGCCTTGGTTTTTTAACACAGGCTCTGCTGAATCCTCTTAGGATAGAATGGCTTTCATTGCTCTTACTCAGCTATATCCACTGAGCTGAAACCTTCTTCCTCCTCTTTGTATGCCGAAGTAGAATTAATTGAGCTTTCATCTTCCGATGAATCCTCCACTGCCTCATGAGTAGTCTGTGAAGGTGAAGAATTACTTACCATCGGTTTATCAGCTTTTGAAAAGCTGCTGGTGGAAGTGATATATACGTTATGGTAAGAACTTACCGTTGATAACGGTATTTCTCCTATGTCCACAGGTTTCCACAGGATAACACTGGGATATGATGGAGCGACAGCGGATTGGCACCAAACGATCACAAGCATTCTGGCCTCCCAGGATGCATTGGGCTCGTCCATATAATCTCGCCCGCCGACTCAGTCAAATCAGTTGTTTCCAAAGCATTTAGGCAGGAGCATTATGTAGAACCCTATTCAGGCGAGAAGAACACACATGCACACCCTTCCATGCAAGAGGTTAGTGAGTATAAAGATTCTCAAATCAGGTGCGTCAGGGTGGGATCCCTGTGGAAACCTGTGGACATAGGAGAAATACCATTATCAACGGTAAGTTCTTACCATAACGTATATTTCTCCGGCTGGGTCCACAGGTTATTCACAGGATAACATTGGGACTTCCCAAAGCAAATTTTTAGTGGTGGGGGCGCTCCTGATTAGACAGGACATCCTTTCACCCGAATTCAGTGTCATGAGAGGCAAAGGTATCCAAGGCATAATGATTGGTAGACAGCAGAACTGGACAATTGTCACAGATCTGCTAATCCGGCGCTAATTATAAAGGATCAAAATTTATTTTATAATATTAAGTGAATAAATATAAAAAATGTGAATAGGCAGCTAAGTAAGAGCAACTTGCTAGGTCGCTTAAGATTATGTAAAACAAAAGAAGAAAAGATTTACTCTGCGCCAAAAAACACTTTGTGATACCAGTGTGCAGCCTGTCATGTATAATGATTGACTCAGTACGACTTCAATTATAAATAACCACTTTTATATTTGGTCTGTTAAGATTAGCAACATAAAACACATACATACATAAACTTTGTAGCAATAAATTGCTCTCTAGACGGACAGTATAAACAATATACTATATATTCTAAAAATATCTCATTGGCTCTGGTAAGAATTGAATTATTCAGCACTGGCGTCCCAGTATCAGAATAAATAAAAATTAAGTAAAATAAAAAGTCCCGCAAATATGATAATACAGTCTCTTAATGGATAATATGTATTAATTATAATGAATGATTACCAATGTGCTGGTTCCTGAGTTGTTTTAGAAACAGGGTCCGTTTTATAATAAATTGCACATGTGTAGGTGATTAATAGAATAGAGTTACCGTTCCATTCGCAAAAAGCTCCCCTGATTGATGGCTTTGTCAGGCGGTTTCTGTAATTAATTCACACCACGGGTAGTAGACCCCACTGCGGAGGACATTAGCAGACACCCGGTAAGTACAAGTGGAATGGCAGGTGAAATTGGAGCCGCTGCGGGCAGCCATATGCGGTAATTGGCTGGTACTCGCCGGCTTTGATGGCAATGATGAAACTTTGACGTGAAATACTGCAGGATACCGCCGGCTTTGAGCACCAGACTGCTGCCTCTCGGGGTGTAATCTGCGGCTGGCAATCAGCTGGAGCACCCGGCGTGCAGCGTGCAGGGAGAAGCTTGTGGCTGTGTATAGCAGTAGGTCCGTTCCACGGACAAATCAGACCAGACAGAGACCAATGTGGAGTGGGCATAATGTCTAATGAAAGTGTTAATGGAAGACCATGTGGCTGCCTTACATATCTGTTCTGCTGAAGCACCATGTTGTGCTGCCCATGAAGGATCTACCTTACGTGTAGAGTGAGCAGAGACATAAGCCGGAACAGGGAGATCAGCTTGAGAGTATGCTTCTGAAATCGTAATTCGAAGCCATCTTGCTAGTGTCTGTTTAGTAGCAGGCCATCCCCTCTTGTGAAATCCGTAGAGAATGAAGAGAGAATCTGTCTTTCTGATGGCACTGGTACGATCTACGTAGATTCTTAATGCACGGACCACGTCCAGCGACGCTTCTCCCGCAGAAAGTCCCAATACCTGAAAAGCCGGGACTACAATTTCTTCATTAAGGTGAATCTTAGAGACCACCTTAGGAAGATAACCAGACCTACTTCTGTGAACTGCTTTTTATCTGGATAAAAAATCAGAAAAGGAGATTTACATGACAGCGCTCCTAAATCTGACACTCTTCTAGCTGATGTCATAGTCAGTAGAAAGAGTACTTTAGCTGTCAACCATTTAAGATCCACTTTCTTAAGTGGTTCAAATGGAGCCCCTTGAAGGACTTTGAGGACCAGACTTAAATCCCAAGGTACTGCAGGAGGAACAAAAGGTGGTTGAATGCGCAGCATTCCCTGGAAAAAAGTACGCACATCTTGTAAAGTAGCAATTTTCTTTTGAAACCATACAGTCAATGCTGAAACTTGAACTCATCAGTAGATCTGGACATTGAGGGAGCAGTATTGGAGCATCCATCGACATCCTCTGCAGATCTATATGCCAATGCCTTCTGGGCCAAGCTGGAGCTATTAGAATCACGGCACCCCTTGCTTGCTTTATTTTCCTTTGCACCTTGGGCATCAGGGAGATTGGAGGAAACAGATATGCCAGATGAAAATCCCATTTCACTGACAGATCGTCCACAAGGATCGCTCCGGGGTCTTTTGTTCTTGACCCGTATGCCGAAACTTTGTTGTTCAGACTGGACTCCATGAGATCTATCTCTGGCAACCCCCACTTGTCTACTAGAGTCTGAAATACTTCCAGGTGTAGAGCCCATTCGGTTGCACGAATGGTGTGTCGACTGAGAAAGTCAGCTTCCCAGTTTTGGACTCCTGGAACGAACACTGCGGACAATGCTGGAAGATGAAGTTCTGCCCACTTTAGTATGTGACTTACCTCCTTCATTGCTCTTTGGCTGCGAGTTCCTCCCTGATGGTTGAGATACGCTACTGCCGTTGCATTGTCCGAGCGGATCTGGACTGGTTTTCCTTGCAGAATGTCCTTTGCCTGAATCAGTGCCATATATATGGCCCGGAGTTCCAACAGATTTATTGGCAGGCAACTTTCTTCTGTGGTCCATTGGCCCTGGAACCACAATTTTCCAGACACTGCTCCCCAGCCCTGAAGACTGGCATCCGTTGTCAGGATCTTCCAATCTGATATCCAAAAGGGTCTCCCCTTGTCTAGATGGGATGCCTGTAGCCCCTATCTGTTTGATACATAGACAGTGTCTAGTAAGACAGTCAATAGATAGACACCATATATTAGACAGACATTAGGTCGACAGGGTCAAAAGGTCGACAGGGTCAAAAGGTCAACAGGTCAGAAGGTCGACATGGTCAAAAGGTCGACATGAGAATGGTCGACATAAAAAGATAGACAAATGTTTTTTTTAATGTAACATGTTTTGGGATTATTTCATACTTTCTCTATCCATGTCGGCATAGAGTTGCACATGTGTAGGTGATTAATAGAATAGAGTTACCGTTCCATTCGCAAAAAGCTCCCCTGATTGATGGCTTTGTCAGGCGGTTTCTGTAATTAATTCACACCACGGTAGTAGACCCCACTGCGGAGGACATTAGCAGACACCCGGTAAGTACAAGTAGAATGGCAGGTGAAATTGGAGCCGCTGCGGGCAGCCGTATGCGGTAATTGGCTGGTACTCGCCGGCTTTGATGGCAATGATGAAACTTTGACGTGAAATACTGCAGGATACCGCCGGCTTTGAGCACCAGACTGCTGCCTCTCGGGGTGTAATCTGCGGCTGGCAATCAGCTGGAGCACCCGGCGTGCAGCGTGCAGGGAGAAGCTTGTGGCTGTGTATAGCAGTAGGTCCGTTCCACGGACAAATCAGACCAGACAGAGACCAATGTGGAGTGGGCATAATGTCTAATGAAAGTGTTAATGGAAGACCATGTGGCTGCCTTACATATCTGTTCTGCTGAAGCACCATGTTGTGCTGCCCATGAAGGATCTACCTTACGTGTAGAGTGAGCAGAGACATAAGCCGGAACAGGGAGATCAGCTTGAGAGTATGCTTCTGAAATCGTAATTCGAAGCCATCTTGCTAGTGTCTGTTTAGTAGCAGGCCATCCCCTCTTGTGAAATCCGTAGAGAATGAAGAGAGAATCTGTCTTTCTGATGGCACTGGTACGATCTACGTAGATTCTTAATGCACGGACCACGTCCAGCGACGCTTCTCCCGCAGAAAGTCCCAATACCTGAAAAGCCGGGACTACAATTTCTTCATTAAGGTGAATCTTAGAGACCACCTTAGGAAGATAACCAGACCTACTTCTGTGAACTGCTTTTTATCTGGATAAAAAATCAGAAAAGGAGATTTACATGACAGCGCTCCTAAATCTGACACTCTTCTAGCTGATGTCATAGTCAGTAGAAAGAGTACTTTAGCTGTCAACCATTTAAGATCCACTTTCTTAAGTGGTTCAAATGGAGCCCCTTGAAGGACTTTGAGGACCAGACTTAAATCCCAAGGTACTGCAGGAGGAACAAAAGGTGGTTGAATGCGCAGCATTCCCTGGAAAAAAGTACGCACATCTTGTAAAGTAGCAATTTTCTTTTGAAACCATACAGTCAATGCTGAAACTTGAACTCATCAGTAGATCTGGACATTGAGGGAGCAGTATTGGAGCATCCATGGACATCCTCTGCAGATCTATATGCCAATGCCTTCTGGGCCAAGCTGGAGCTATTAGAATCACGGCACCCCTTGCTTGCTTTATTTTCCTTTGCACCTTGGGCATCAGGGAGATTGGAGGAAACAGATATGCCAGATGAAAATCCCATTTCACTGACAGATCGTCCACAAGGATCGCTCCGGGGTCTTTTGTTCTTGACCCGTAAGCCGAAACTTTGTTGTTCAGACTGGACTCCACGAGATCTATCTCTGGCAACCCCCACTTGTTTACTAGAGTCTGAAATACTTCCAGGTGTAGAGCCCATTCGGTTGCACGAATGGTGTGTCGACTGAGAAAGTCAGCTTCCCAGTTTTGGACTCCTGGAACGAACACTGCGGACAATGCTGGAAGATGAAGTTCTGCCCACTTTAGTATGTGACTTACCTCCTTCATTGCTCTTTGGCTGCGAGTTCCTCCCTGATGGTTGAGGTACGCTACTGCCGTTGCATTGTCCGAGCGGATCTGGACTGGTTTTCCTTGCAGAATGTCCTTTGCCTGAATCAGTGCCATATATGTGGCCCGGAGTTCCAACAGATTTATTGGCAGGCAACTTTCTTCTGTGGTCCATTGGCCCTGGAACCACAATTTTCCAGACACTGCTCCCCAGCCCTGAAGACTGGCATCCGTTGTCAGGATCTTCCAATCTGATATCCAAAAGGGTCTCCCCTTGTCTAGATGGGATGCCTGTAGCCCCTATCTGTTTGATACATAGACAGTGTCTAGTTAGACAGTCAATAGACAGACACCATATATTAGACAGACATTAGGTCGACAGGGTCAAAAGGTCGACAGGGTCAAAAGGTCAACGGGTCAGAAGGTCGACATGGTCAAAAGGTCGACATGAGAATGGTCGACATAAAAAGATAGACAAATGTTTTTTTTTATGTAACATGTTTTGGGATTATTTCATACTTTCTCTATCCATGTCGGCATAGAGTTGGTTATAAACCTTGTGGCGAGCGCAGCGAGCCACCATGCCCGAAGCGTAGCGAGCGAAGCGAGCCCCGCGAGGGTATGCCTTTCTACAATTGGGGGTCCCAGATGATAAAAATATCCACACAAACCACAAAAATGCAAAAAACATGTCTACCTTTTCCATGTCGACCATTTTCATGTCAACATTTTGACCCTGTCAACCTTTTCCATGTCGACCTTTTGACCCTGTCGACCTTTTGACCCTGTCGACCTAATGTCTGTCTAACATATGGTGTCTATCTATTGACTGTCTAACTAGACACTATCTATCTTTCATACCGGAACCCCTGTAGCCACCAGGCTAATTACCTTTTTACCTTTACTGGAAGTACCATCATTTGTTTCTTTATTGCCTGATGTACTCCATTCCATCTGGTCAGCAGTGGCGTAACTACTGCCCCCGCAGTCCTCGCGGTGGCTTGGGGGCGAGGGGCTGCGGGGGCGCCACTGACTTTGCACAGATTGACATGCGGACGAGCGCATGTCAATCTGCGGTCTCCTTCCCTCCGCTGCTATAAGGAGGGACACGGAGCGCACAGCGCGCACCTCTCCTGTGTCCCTCCCTGGCTCTCCGGCCAGTCTAATAAAGGAAGTGCCGTTCGTGAGCTCTGATTGGCTCACGAACCGGCACTTCCTTTATTAGACCGGACGGAGAGCCAGGAGGGACACGGGAGAGGCGCGCGCTGTGCGCTCCGTGTCCCTCCAACACAAAGGAGCGGAGGGGAGCAGGCACTGTGTGGGAATATCTGGCACTGGGGGCATATACCTGGCACTGTGGGGGAATATCTGGCACTGGGGGCATATACCTGGCACTGTGGGGGAATATCTGGCACTGGAGGCATATACCTGGCACTGGGGGGGAATATCTGGCACTGGGGGCATATACCTGGCACTGTGGGGGAATATCTGGCACTGGGGGCATATACCTGGCACTGTGGGGGAATATTTGGCACTGGGGGCATATACCTGGCACTGTGGGGGATATGTGGCACTGGGGGGGGATATATTTGGCACTGGGGGCATGTACCTGGCACTGTGGGGGAATATCTGGCACTGGGGGCATATGTGGCACTGGGGGGATATATTTGGCACTGGGGGCATGTACCTGGCACTGTGGGGAAATATCTGGCACTGGGGGCATATGTGGCACTGGGGGGGTATATTTGGCACTGGGGGCATGTACCTGGCACTGTTGGGGAATATCTGGCACTGAGGGCATATACCTGGCACTGTGGGGGAATATCTGGCACTGGGAGTACGGCCCTAGCAACAAGCACTACCCCCTAGCAACGAGCATGACACCCAGTGCATGAAACCCCTGGCAACGAGCATGACACCCAGTGCATGAAACCCCTGGCAACGAGCATGACACCCAGTGCATGAAACCCCTGGCAACGAGCATGACACCCTGAGCATGAAAACCCCTGGCACCGTGCATGGAACCAAAGGCATGAAACCGCTGGCAACGAGCATGACACCCAGTGCATGAAACCCCTGGCAACGAGCATGACACCCTGAGCATGAAAACCCCTGGCACCGTGCATGGAACCAAGAGTATGAAACCCCTGGCAATGAGCAGGTAATTTAAAAGTAATTAGAAGCCTTACTGTAGAACTTAATGTGTAATGGGCATTACGGTGTGTGGCATAATGTATCACGGACATTGCGGTGTGTGTCATAATGTGTCAGGCATTACGGTGTGTTGTATACTATATCACGGGCATGGTGGTATGTGGTATAATGTCTCAGGATCATTGTGGTGTGTGTCATACTGTGTCACAGACATTGTATGTGCTATAATGTATCAGGGGCATTGCAGTGTGTAGCATAATGTATAACGGGCATTGCGATTCCTGTCATAATGTGTCACAGGCATTACGGTGTGTGGCATAATGTGTCTGGGGCATTACAGTGTGTGCATATTGTGTCATGTGCATTATTGTGTGTGGCATAATGGCTAAGGCCATTGCAGTATGTGGAATAATGTATACTGGGCATTACTATAAGGAGGAAAAATGACAAATAATGTAAGGGGCATGAATCAGGATTATTTTTCTTTCCTGTGGTGGCTAACGTCTGGGCGTGCAGGTTGCAAAACTGGGGTATAAGGTAGCCTTTTCCTGCAATGCCACGTCCCTTTACGCGAAGCCACGCCCATTTCAACTAAGCCACACCCCTTTTTTGGCTATAGCGCGTGCATATTTGTCCATTTACTAGTGCCAAGTATGGGGGGGGAGGGGCGCCAAAGAATTTTTTGGCTTGGGGGAGAAAAATTTCTAGTTACGCCACTGCTGGTCAGAATCAGATGTAGCAAAGGTCTTGAGTGGAATTGTGCATATTCCACCATGTCGAATGTTGACACCATCAACCCCATCACTCGCATTGCCTTGTGAACTGATATTGTTTGACTGTGCAACAATTCCTGAATCATTAACTGCACCTTGGATATCTTTTCCAGAGGTAAAAATATTTTCTGCAGACTTGAATCCAAAACAGCCCCTAAGTGAATCATCCGTTGTGACGGAATCAGAGATGACTTTGCCCAATTTATGAGCCATCCATACAAGTTATTGTCTGTTGGAGATGGTTCAAGAGCAATTCCTGGGATTGTGCTAGGATTAAAAGATCGTCGAGGTATGGAAAAATCCTTATCCCCTGCTTGCGGAGATAAGCTGCCATAACCACCATGATCTAAATGGTAATGCCTGGAATTGAAAATGTTGTTGGAAGATAGCGAACCTGAGGTAACACTGATGGGACAATGCTATTGGCACATGCAGGTAAGCATCCTGTATATCCAGAGATACCATGTAATCCCCTGGTTCCATGGCCAAAACTATTGAGCGTAACGTTTCCATGTGGAACCTTGGAACCCAAATGTATTTGTTTTACATTTTGAGATTGAGGATGGGCCGAAATTACCCATTAGGTTTCTGGACCAAAAATAGGTTGGAGTAAAACCCCTGCCCCCATTGTGCCGGGGTACTGGAATAATTACCCTTGACTGAAGCAATTTCTGCACTGCTTCTTGCAGTGCTCTGGCCTCCATCTCTGTATGATGGGCTGGTGCAAAAAAACCTTTGAGGAGGCTGCTTCTTGAAAGGGAAAACATAACCCAGAGATACGACTTCTTGCACCCAAGCGTCTGTTGTCGACTGCTGCCATATGTGTGCAAACTGAAGAAGACGGCCCCCTACCTTGGAATCCCCCAAGTGGAGCCCCGCACCATCAGGCTGATGGTTTCTGTTCTGGTTTGGAGCTGGCCCTCTAGTGGCCCATTGCTTCTTTGCTTTACCAGACTTATTGTACTGTGTTTGCTTTGATTAATTTTTACCTTTTGTTTTACCTTGCCACCGAAATGGCCGAAATCCCTAGCCCTTAGGCTTAGGGTTATAACTGGCAGGAAACCTGACCTTCTTGGATTCAGCTTCTGACTCCAGACTATCTGTTAGTTCCTTACCAAAAAGAATATTCCCAACAAAAGGCAAAGCTTCCAGAACCTTTTTGGATTCTGAATCAGCTTTCCATGTACATAGCCAAATTGCTCTGCGAGCAGCTACCGTTAAGGCTGATGCTTTAGAATCAATTGTACCCATATCCATTGCTGCTTCCTCTAGGAATAGCGCAGCTTGTTTCATATGAGCTAAATGTGACTCCTGCTCCCTAGTAGGTGCTGAGAGCCCATTTTCCAGTTCTTCAGCCCATTCCACTATTGCTTTTGCCATCCAGACTGAGGCCATAGCTGGCCTTATGACTGCCCCTGACAGAGAAAATATGTTTTTCAAAAAACCATCAACTCTTCTGTCTGTGACATAATTTCATGACATAGATGGCAAAGGCAAAATAGATTTTCGCACTAATCGAATGACGTGCGTATATACCTTAGGAGGCACTTCTCTTTTTAAACAGTCCTCAGTTGGAAAAGGGTAGTAAGAATCCAATTTTTTTGGAATTCTATATTTCTTTTTGGGCGTAGCCCAAGGTTCCTCCATAATTTCTGTCAGTTCCTCTGACCCTGGAAACTCAACCCTAACTGTTCTGGGACATTTAAACACAGGTGCCGAAAGGTTAGCAGAACAGTGCTGAAATTTTTTCATGCAGTTTCAGAGTGGCTGCAGACCTACTCCTTCCTTGCGATCAATTCAGTCTGTTTAGTTCCTGCTTTGACGTCACAAACACGCCCTGCGTTCGGCCAGCCACTCCACCCCCCGTTTACACAGGCACGCCCGCGTTTTCACCTGACACGCCTGCGTTTTTTAGCACACTCCCGGAAAATGGTCAGTTACCACCCAGAAACTCCCACTTCCTGTCAATCACTCACCGATCAACAGAGCGACGGAAAAGAGTCGCTAGACCTTGTGTAAAACTACATACTTTTGTGTGAAAGTACGTCGCGCGTGCGCACTGCAGCCCGTAGGCATGCGCAGTTTTGCCGTTTTTACACCTGATCGCTGCGCTGCGAAAATCGGCAACGAGCGATCAACTCAGAATAAGGGCCCTAGTACAGGGATCTGCCTTGAATTTTGCTGAAACCTAAAACAATTTGCACACAAACCATCCTGAACCAGATCCTGAGAGGATAATACAGTTTTGCAAGACAAACATTATATGAGTGTTGGTGTTGCTGTGAGTGTACCTTCCTCACCTTTGCCGCTCTTAGACATGATAAATAGTCAGCACTTTCACAGTCTACTACACTATTTGTGACTGTAATCACTTTAAACTTTCTAAAGTGACATACACTCTGACCCTACCCATGCACCAGCATTGAGGATCAGAAAAACAAACTGACAGACATATAGTAAAGTCAGCAATCACACTAGCAGTCAGTCACATGTTATACATTAGTATAATTAGCAATATGAGCACATCATCAACTACAAAATAAATTTTTAAGTATGTAGGAGAACATATTACTGATCATGCTTAAACAGATCTAACGTATTCAGATGCAATGCGACAGAAGCAACAGTAAATGTATACAGACTCATATGCAATAGGCACTTATCTAACTATACGTACTCAAAAGGTAGATAGAGACTTAGTGCTGTATAGCCCGTACTCAGTAGAGTGGGATGCAGGGAGACTCACCTCGCTTCCAGGATTGATCAATACATTAGCGAACGCTGAGTGGATCCAGACGCTACTAGTGTACACTGTCGCTCCATGAACCTATAGTGAACACAGACGCACCGGTCACACAGCCGCCTATGCTGTGATCGGGTCCCCTCACGCACAGCGTCTGGGACGGAAGCGAGGAAACAGTTCATGGTGGGAGACTTGGAGGAAACTGGTCATGAACTGGGGGGAGGGGCGACCAGGAGAGCGTCTGACTCCCCCTGCTGACATCATCCCTAAGGATCGTGGCCTCATGCTATTCCTGGAGCCTATGATCCCTAAGGCCTAGCGCTGGTGCACCCACAGTGGCAGCCGTAGCAGCTACTGTTTGGTAGTCTCCTCCCAAAACAGTGCGGCTGTGTCCGTATTCCATCTAGCAAAGCGAAACCGATGCCTTACCCTTCCCCCGTGCTCCGGCCACAGCCTGGTAATGTCTGCTGGACCTGCTTGTACATCCGACACAGATGCCCGCCGAAACAGCACTGTACTCATGGGTAAGCGTTGTCGCGACCCGGCAGAGAGTTGTTGGAGCGAATCTTTCTAATATACGTATAGGACACTGTTTAGAAAGATCACTCAAAAAACTAGCAAGACTATAAAAATAAAATAAGAAAGCTTAGGGCTGCTAAAAAGCAGCAGCCCTTGTGACCATGGTCCGGCTCCTGCCGCACCAAACAAAAAACTGATTTGCCTGAGCCAGGAGGCGGGGATATATGGACAGGCCTGTTGCTGCTGGGAGGCCGGAAAGCTTTGATCGATTGGTGCCAATCCTCTGTCGCTTCATCATATCCCATTGTTATCCTGTGGATAACCTGTGGACCCTGCTGGAGAAAAGACAAATATCAAAGTACAATAAGAACATCCACGTTCATAAAAAATATATAAAAAATAAAGCAAAAAAAACACTACAATTCAAATTCTCCATTTAGACCTCTTGGTACCAACGTTTTTAATGTATACATCCACCTCATCTTGGCTTTGGCCAACCTAATTTCCTCATCTTTATTCCTCCATGATGGATTAATACCTTGAATCCCCAAAAGGCTATAATAGCGCTAGGATTGGAATTATGTACTTTTTTTTTTTTAAATGGGCGGACACTGTGTGCATTTCCAACCCTTTCTTTATATTATAAGTGTGTTCAGCCAATCTCACCTTTAGATTCCTGCTAGTTTTGCCTACATATACTAACCCGAATTTACATTCTAAATCGTACACAAAATTTTTCGTATTGCAGGTTAAAAATTATTTTATTGGATAGGTATTATCGTTCACAATGAATTCTTTAATTTTACTAGGTCCTTATAGTGGTGGCCTACATGAACGTCAGTGTTGGCGTGAACACTGATGTGGCAGTAACTTTTCATGGGCCCGTTCTAATCCTCCCCTCTTCTATTGTGACTAGAGATGAGCGCCAGAAATTTTTCGGGTTTTGTGTTTTGGTTTTGGGTTCGGTTCCGCGGCCGTGTTTTGGGTTCGAACGCGTTTTGGCAAAACCTCACCGAATTTTTTTTGTCGGATTCGGGTGTGTTTTGGATTCGGGTGTTTTTTTCAAAAAACACTAAAAAACAGCTTAAATCATAGAATTTGGGGGTCATTTTGATCCCAAAGTATTATTAACCTCAAAAACCATAATTTACACTCATTTTCAGTCTATTCTGAATACCTCACACCTCACAATATTATTTTTAGTCCTAAAATTTGCACCGAGGTCGCTGTGTGAGTAAGATAAGCGACCCTAGTGGCCGACACAAACACCGGGCCCATCTAGGAGTGGCACTGCAGTGTCACGCAGGATGTCCCTTCCAAAAAACCCTCCCCAAACAGCACATGACGCAAAGAAAAAAAGAGGCGCAATGAGGTAGCTGTGTGAGTAAGATTAGCGACCCTAGTGGCCGACACAAACACCGGGCCCATCTAGGAGTGGCACTGCAGTGTCACGCAGGATGGCCCTTCCAAAAAACCCTCCCCAAACAGCACATGACGCAAAGAAAAAAAGAGGCGCAATGAGGTAGCTGTGTGAGTAAGATTAGCGACCCTAGTGGCCGACACAAACACCGGGCCCATCTAGGAGTGGCACTGCAGTGTCACGCAGGATGTCCCTTCCAAAAAACCCTCCCCAAACAGCACATGACGCAAAGAAAAAAAGAGGCGCAATGAGGTAGCTGTGTGAGTAAGATTAGCGACCCTAGTGGCCGACACAAACACCGGGCCCATCTAGGAGTGGCACTGCAGTGTCACGCAGGATGTCCCTTCCAAAAAACCCTCCCCAAACAGCACATGACGCAAAGAAAAAAAGAGGCGCAATGAGGTAGCTGACTGTGTGAGTAAGATTAGCGACCCTAGTGGCCGACACAAACACCGGGCCCATTTAGGAGTGGCACTGCAGTGTCACGCAGGATCTCCCTTCCAAAAAACCCTCCCCAATCAGCACATGATGCAAAGAAAAAGAAAAGAAAAAAGAGGTGCAAGATGGAATTGTCCTTGGGCCCTCCCACCCACCCTTATGTTGTATAAACAAAACAGGACATGCACACTTTAACCAACCCATCATTTCAGTGACAGGGTCTGCCACACGACTGTGACTGATATGACGGGTTGGTTTGGACCCCCCCCCAAAAAAGAAGCAATTAATCTCTCCTTGCACAAACTGGCTCTACAGAGGCAAGATGTCCACCTCATCATCACCCTCCGATATATCACCGTGTACATCCCCCTCCTCACAGATTATCAATTCGTCCCCACTGGAATCCACCATCTCAGCTCCCTGTGTACTTTGTGGAGGCAATTGCTGCTGGTCAATGTCTCCGCGGAGGAATTGATTATAATTCATTTTAATGAACATCATCTTCTCCACATTTTCTGGATGTAACCTCGTACGCCGATTGCTGACAAGGTGAGCGGCGGCACTAAAGACTCTTTCGGAGTACACACTTGTGGGAGGGCAACTTAGGTAGAATAAAGCCAGTTTGTGCAAGGGCCTCCAATTTGCCTCTTTTTCCTGCCAGTATAAGTACGGACTGTGTGACGTGCCTACTTGGATGCGGTCACTCATATAATCCTCCACCATTCTATCAATGTTGAGAGAATCATATGCAGTGACAGTAGACGACATGTCCGTAATCGTTGTCAGGTCCTTCAGTCCGGACCAGATGTCAGCATCAGCAGTCGCTCCAGACTGCCCTGCATCACCGCCAGCGGGTGGGCTCGGAATTCTGAGCCTTTTCCTCGCACCCCCAGTTGCGGGAGAATGTGAAGGAGGAGATGTTGACAGGTCGCGTTCCGCTTGACTTGACAATTTTGTCACCAGCAGGTCTTTCAACCCCAGCAGACTTGTGTCTGCCGGAAAGAGAGATCCAAGGTAGGCTTTAAATCTAGGATCGAGCACGGTGGCCAAAATGTAGTGCTCTGATTTCAACAGATTGACCACCCGTGAATCCTTGTTAAGCGAATTAAGGGCTCCATCCACAAGTCCCACATGCCTAGCGGAATCGCTCCGTGTTAGCTCCTCCTTCAATGTCTCCAGCTTCTTCTGCAAAAGCCTGATGAGGGGAATGACCTGACTCAGGCTGGCAGTGTCTGAACTGACTTCACGTGTGGCAAGTTCAAAGGGCATCAGAACCTTGCACAACGTTGAAATCATTCTCCACTGCGCTTGAGACAGGTGCATTCCACCTACTATATCGTGCTCAATTGTATAGGCTTGAATGGCCTTTTGCTGCTCCTCCAACCTCTGAAGCATATAGAGGGTTGAATTCCACCTCGTTACCACTTCTTGCTTCAGATGATGGCAGGGCAGGTTCAGTAGTTTTTGGTGGTGCTCCAGTCTTCTGTACGTGGTGCCTGTACGCCGAAAGTGTCCCGCAATTCTTCTGGCCACCGACAGCATCTCTTGCACGCCCCTGTCGTTTTTTAAAAAATTCTGCACCACCAAATTCAAGGTATGTGCAAAACATGGGACGTGCTGGAATTTGCCCATATTTAATGCACACACAATATTGCTGGCGTTGTCCGATGCCACAAATCCACAGGAGAGTCCAATTGGGGTAAGCCATTCCGCGATGATCTTCCTCAGTTGCCGTAAGAGGTTTTCAGCTGTGTGCGTATTCTGGAAAGCGGTGATACAAAGCGTAGCCTGCCTAGGAAAGAGTTGGCGTTTGCGAGATGCTGCTACTGGTGCCGCCGCTGCTGTTCTTGCGGCGGGAGTCCATACATCTACCCAGTGGGCTGTCACAGTCATATAGTCCTGACCCTGCCCTGCTCCACTTGTCCACATGTCCGTGGTTAAGTGGACATTGGGTACAACTGCATTTTTTAGGACACTGGTGAGTCTTTTTCTGACGTCCGTGTACATTCTCGGTATCGCCTGCCTAGAGAAGTGGAACCTAGATGGTATTTGGTAACGGGGGCACACTGCCTCAATAAATTGTCTAGTTCCCTGTGAACTAACGGCGGATACCGGACGCACGTCTAACACCAACATAGTTGTCAAGGCCTCAGTTATCCGCTTTGCAGCAGGATGACTGCTGTGATATTTCATCTTCCTCGCAAAGGACTGTTGAACAGTCAATTGCTTACTGGAAGTAGTACAAGTGGGCTTACGACTTCCCCTCTGGGATGACCATCGACTCCCAGCAGCAACAACAGCAGCGCCAGCAGCAGTAGGCGTTACACGCAAGGATGCATCGGAGGAATCCCAGGCAGGAGAGGAATCGTCAGAATTGCCAATGACATGGCCTGCAGGACTATTGGCATTCCTGGGGAAGGAGGAAATTGACACTGAGGGAGTTGGTGGGGTGGTTTGCGTGAGCTTGGTTACAAGAGGAAGGGATTTACTGGTCAGTGGACTGCTTCCGCTGTCACCCAAAGTTTTTGAACTTGTCACTGACTTATTATGAATGCGCTGCAGGTGACGTATAAGGGAGGATGTTCCGAGGTGGTTAACGTCCTTACCCCTACTTATTACAGCTTGACAAAGGGAACACACGGCTTGACACCTGTTGTCCGCATTTCTGTTGAAATACCTCCACACCGAAGAGCTGATTTTTTTGGTATTTTCACCTGGCATGTCAACGGCCATATTCCTCCCACGGACAACAGGTGTCTCCCCGGGTGCCTGACTTAAACAAACCACCTCACCATCAGAATCCTCCTGGTCAATTTCCTCCCCAGCGCCAGCAACACCCATATCCTCCTCATCCTGGTGTACTTCAACACTGACATCTTCAATCTGACTATCAGGAACTGGACTGCGGGTGCTCCTTCCAGCACTTGCAGGGGGCGTGCAAATGGTGGAAGGCGCATGCTCTTCACGTCCAGTGTTGGGAAGGTCAGGCATCGCAACCGACACAATTGGACTCTCCTTGTGGATTTGGGATTTCGAAGAATGCACAGTTCTTTGCTGTGCTGCTTTTGCCAGCTTGAGTCTTTTCATTTTTCTAGCGAGAGGCTGAGTGCTTCCATCCTCATGTGAAGCTGAACCACTAGCCATGAACATAGGCCAGGGCCTCAGCCGTTCCTTGCCACTCCGTGTCGTAAATGGCATATTGGCAAGTTTACGCTTCTCCTCCGACAATTTTATTTTAGGTTTTGGAGTCCTTTTTTCTCTGATATTTGGTGTTTTGGATTTGACATGCTCTGTACTATGACATTGGGCATCGGCCTTGGCAGACGACGTTGCTGGCATTTCATCATCTCGGCCATGACTAGTGGCAGCAGCTTCAGCACGAGGTGGAAGTGGATCTTGATCTTTCCCTAATTTTGGAACCTCAACATTTTTGTTCTCCATATTTTAATAGGCACAACTAAAAGGCACCTCAGGTAAACAATGGAGATGGATACTAGTATACAATTATGGACTGCCTGCCGAGTGCAGACACAGAGGTAGCCACAGCCGTGAACTACCGTACTGTACTGTGTCTGCTGCTAATATAGACTGGTTGATAAAGAGATGTCTATGTAACTATGTATGTATAAAGAAGAAAGAAAAAAAAACCACGGTTAGGTGGTATACAATTATGGACGGACTGCCTGCCGAGTGCAGACACAGAGGTAGCCACAGCCGTGAACTACCGTACTGTACTGTGTCTGCTGCTAATAATATAGACTGGTTGATAAAGAGATGTCGTAGTAGTATGTATGTATAAAGAAGAAAGAAAAAAAAACCACGGTTAGGTGGTATACAATTATGGACGGACTGCCTGCCGAGTGCAGACACAGAGGTAGCCACAGCCGTGAACTACCGTACTGTACTGTGTCTGCTGCTAATATAGACTGGTTGATAAAGAGATGTCTATGTAACTATGTATGTATAAAGAAGAAAGAAAAAAAAACCACGGTTAGGTGGTATACAATTATGGACGGACTGCCTGCCGAGTGCAGACACAGAGGTAGCCACAGCCGTGAACTACCGTACTGTACTGTGTCTGCTGCTAATATAGACTGGTTGATAAAGAGATGTCTATGTAACTATGTATGTATAAAGAAGAAAGAAAAAAAAACCACGGTTAGGTGGTATACAATTATGGACGGACTGCCTGCCGAGTGCAGACACAGAGGTAGCCACAGCCGTGAACTACCGTACTGTACTGTGTCTGCTGCTAATATAGACTGGTTGATAAAGAGATGTCTATGTAACTATGTATGTATAAAGAAGAAAGAAAAAAAAACCACGGTTAGGTGGTATACAATTATGGACGGACTGCCTGCCGAGTGCAGACACAGAGGTAGCCACAGCCGTGAACTACCGTACTGTACTGTGTCTGCTGCTAATATAGACTGGTTGATAAAGAGATGTCTATGTAACTATGTATGTATAAAGAAGAAAGAAAAAAAACCACGGTTAGGTGGTATACAATTATGGACGGACTGCCTGCCGAGTGCAGACACAGAGGTAGCCACAGCCGTGAACTACCGTACTGTGTCTGCTGCGACTGGATGATAAATGATATAAAAAATATATATATATCACTACTGCAGCCGGACAGGTATATATTATATATTATATAATGACGGACCTGCTGGACACTGTCTGTCAGCAGAATGAGTTTTATTTTTATAGAATAAAAAAAAACAACAACACACAAGTGAAGTCACACGACGAGTGTTTAACTTTTTCAGGCAATCACAATATAAGTATACTACTAACTATACTGGTGGTCAGTGTGGTCAGGTCACTGGTCAGTCACACTGGCAGTGGCACTCCTGCAGCAAAAGTGTGCACTGTTTAATTTTAATATAATATTATGTACTCCTGGCTCCTGCTATAACCTGTAACTGGCACTGCAGTGCTCCCCAGTCTCCCCCACAATTATAAGCTGTGTGAGCTGAGCAGTCAGACAGATATATAATATATATAGATGATGCAGCACACTGGGCTGAGCCTGAGCAGTGCACACAGATATGGTATGTGACTGAGTCACTGTGTGTATCGCTTTTTTCAGGCAGAGAACGGATATATTAAATAAACTGCACTGTCTGGTGGTCACTCACTATATAATATTATGTACTCCTGGCTCCTGCTATAACCTATAACTGGCACTGCAGTGCTCCCCAGTCTCCCCCACAATTATAAGCTGTGTGAGCTGAGCAGTCAGACAGATATATAATATATATAGATGATGCAGCACACTGGGCTGAGCCTGAGCAGTGCACACAGATATGGTATGTGACTGAGTCACTGTGTGTATCGCTTTTTTCAGGCAGAGAACGGATATATTAAATAAACTGCACTGTCTGGTGGTCACTCACTAGTAAACTCTCTGCACTCTCTACACTTCTACAGTACTCCTCCTAGTCCTAAGCTCCAGTAAATCTCTCTCTCTTATAATCTAAATGGAGAGGACGCCAGCCACGTCCTCTCCCTATCAATCTCAATGCACGTGTGAAAATGGCGGCGACGCGCGGCTCCTTATATAGAATCCGAGTCTCGCGAGAATCCGACAGCGTCATGATGACGTTCGGGCGCGCTCGGGTTAACCGAGCAAGGCGGGAGGATCCGAGTCTGCTCGGACCCGTGAAAAAAACCATGAAGTTCGGGCGGGTTCGGATTCAGAGAAACCGAACCCGCTCATCTCTAATTGTGACCCGTGGATACATGCTGACTACTGCTGGTGGCTTTGCAGGATGATCAATCTCCAGTCGGCATCCTCTGAGCTCCAATTCTGAGCGTACGGGACCCGCACACGCGATCTCCCTGTGAAATGCTCGGGAGACGCTGCACTACTCACCCTTTGGATGCTGGCCCCGCTATTGTCTGGCGAGGAGCGAGGGATCGTTGGGTTGGTGGTAGTTGCCAGAAAGCGGAGATCCTCATCGGTCTGACTCGGATCGTATGTTTGATACAGTTCTGCGGCCCTGACTCTGGAGTCTGCACCTCCTCCCGGTTCCTGCTGCTAGACTGCGCTGCAGACTACACACAAGTGGCTGGCAGGACCTACAAACAAGGCAGCGCTTGATGAATACTTCAAAGCTCCTACCTCCTGCTAAATTGTACCTACGGGCTTAAGTCTCCTTAAGATTGCTATGTCCTCCTGGAACTAATATTGTCTGTGGTAACCTTCTTTCTCTACTACCAACCTAGCTTTTTTTTTTTCTCCCAACTTGGTCCCTAACCCCCTATTGTGTTACCCATCCCCCACCTGCTTCTTTTTTCCCACCCCTTCCATTTTTTGACCTTGTCTTACTTCCCCTTCTTCTGATTCCTCTCTATAAGGGCTAGTAATTTTTTTATTTATTTGGAGACCTATAAAACTCACCCCGTCTCTATCACAACTGTCAGCTTTATAAGTGAACTTTATGGGGATACTGTGCTTTAAGGGGCGAAGGTAGCCAAAGATGGCCACCAAAGCCAGATAAGGGGGAGGGGAGCAAGGCAGCTCATGGGGGCAATGGAGGGAGACCCCCAGGCAGGGGGGATGGTGGGGAGGTAGCAGCCAGCACACCGGTCCCCCTTTTAGCACCTGGCTGATCATAACGCCCAGTGAGGGTTAGAGGATTTAATTGCAGGGGAGTGGGCAGCAGGAGGTTTATATGCTGGGAGTCGGGGGGGCTGAGTGCATTCACCCCCCAGCAAGGACAAGACACAGAACAACAGCAGCAGCTACCTCCAGCCAGAACAAAGAAACAAGTCAGATTCCAGGCAGCAAGGGTGTTTTGGTCTGCATCCACATCTAATAAACAGCAGAGGCATCGGATTACATCCAGCCACATCCAGGCAGGAAAGCAGGGACACATCATACAGTGAGAGGGCATGGAGGTTAATCACACAGCCCCAGCAGTCCAGGGCATCAATCAGGCAGCACGGAAATGCACATAGGCGTGCACAGCACATATTATTAGGGGGTGCACCATCGGAGGGGTGTGTCTAGCACCGCCTTTTGGGCGTGTCTAGCACCATCTATTGACGGTCAACGCAATATAAAATATCCACCCTTGTACCAATCCTAATAAAGCAGATACAGATGTTGTGGTGTGCACCAAACAAACACCCCTGATGGTACTCACTGCAATTACAATGCTCCTCCTCAGCCTGGTCTGGCTCCCCCTCTCTTTCCCCTGCAAGCTGCAGCAGCTTACTTACAAGTCAGTCACTCACTGACACTGACAGTCACAGACTAGTACTGCTGCTGTTGGAAAAACGAGTGACCTGTCAATGTTGCTGCTGACCGCCTGCCAGTATTGAATTTGTCTTCCTAAGAGGAACGCTGGCTGCATGCTGCTTCTCATCAGTGGCTGGCGTTGGCATAGCATAGAAGGAGAGAGGTGCGGGTGTGGCGGGTGTGATGGGTGGGCGTGCGAGCAGCATGATGTAATCACATCACATCATGCTGTTTTTGTACATGGAGGTGGAGCCGGGAGTTTGAAAGCCGGTGGCAGTGGCACCCTTGATTAACCCAGGCGCCCGGTCAGTAATGCAGTCCTGACAGGCTGCAGCGCAGAGGGGACAGTAATCAGCCTGCTCGGCGATTGCTGCATCAGGCATGTGAGATTGGGGTGCCAGACATTAGGGGGTGCCTGTGCGCACCAGGCACCCCCCCTGCGCACACCTATGGGAATGCAGGAGGTCGGCCTGAGCGGAGGAGAAATCAACCCACTCGGTACATAGAGCATGTGGGCAGCATACACAGAGGCACTTCCCGTCCAGGGAGCATGCAGCCCAGCAAGAGGAAAGGGAGCAAAGGGGCGCCACCTGGTGGTCGGAGAGTGGAAGGACGGACACAGGCAGGGCATCCGAGCAAGAGAGCGGTGTGAAGAGGGGTAAGCAGTGCCAGGGACAAGGATGCAGCTGCAGAAGCGGAGAGCCAGCACATGCTGGTGGACATGTTGGCAGAGGGCACGGAGTCGGATGGGCATGAATTAGGGGAGGAGGAGCGGGGCAGCAGTATGGTGCTGCAGGAGAAAAAACAGCCATCCACAGGATCGTATCGTCAGCAGCGCTCGCCTACATCACGGGCAGCCAACCCCCACGTATCGAGGCACAGGGGAGGTAGCGGAAGCAGCAGAGGCAGCCGAGCAAGGTCACCAGAGATGAGGGGAAAGTGGGTCTTTCTTGTAGAAACCCGGAAATACAACAGCCCTACACGGCAGCCAGGATTCACCCCCAGCCACCAAGGATATATGGAGCATCACCGGGCGACATCAGAGGACAACAGATCCTGGGAGGGTAGGCAGGGGTTCTTCACCCATTCCCCCCGGTTGATCTCCCCCCCCAGGAGAGGTTACCACGACCTTACAACCCCCTCCAGCGGACAACAGGCGATGCAAGATTTTCTGACGGAAGCCAGAGGAGGGGGGACGGCGAACCAAAGCGTACCCAAGAGCATCGCGGCACTGGCCTCTTCCAGCCAGGAAGCAACACAGTCGGGCGCCGCGGCAAGCACAGCAGAGGGGCTGAGGACAGAGGCCGTCGCCCAGGCAAGCGCGGCGCTGGGAAGCAACGGATCGCCATCACACAGGAACGGTGAGTTAACTATTGCGTGTAATGCTTATGCTGTAAATGACATGTTAGTGCAGGGTAATAGCGCACAAAGTTTTGCAGTTTCCAATTTAGCACAGGGCGGTTTGCATAGCATTGTGCAGAGCTCAGGGGCATTGGGGGCTAATGTTAGCGAGCAGCCTGAAGGGGGGGAAGTGAGTGTGGGTCAGAGGATGATGAGAAGTGTAAAGAGCTAAAGGAGTGGCTACGCTTGGCACGTGAGAATATTAAGAAAAAGTAGTTGGCAGCCCGAGGGGCTGACGCGGTATTGAGCAGAATAGGGCAAGCTGAGACGGTTAAGTCGGGTTTCTTGCAGCAGGGAGGAGCGATAGACCATGAACTAGACGCGCTAGACTCGCACCTACCCATGCGGCTCAGGAAGGAGATTGCAAAGGGAGACTTTATCGATATATGTTCCCTTACTGAGGAAGGCTGGATGGAGAAGGAAAGATGTAGTGAGAAAGGGAGTTGGCAGAAAGAGTCCTATAAAACTATTGAGCACTGGGTAACTGGCATGTTGGCGTACTCAGGCTGTTATGTGGCCGCGTACCCTGACATGGCGATGAATATGTTGAAGTACATTAACCTCATCTACTCCATGTATAAGGATCAAGGGGGACAAGCTTGGCGCAAATATGACGAGGCGTTCAGGCTCAGAGCGCAGGGACAGAAGCCAATTAAGTTTGGCGTGAGAGACATTGGGCTATGGTTTAAAGCGCAGGCTAGGGGCGCAGTCGAGAAGGGTAGCGCGACGCAAAAGCTAGCAGGGAGGCCTGGCACGGCCAAGCAAGACAAGCTTAAATGCTATGCCTTTAATGATGCGCGTTGTACCAGACCCTCCTGTAGATTTAAACACGCTTGCATCCTCTGTAACGGGAGTCACCCAGCAAAAGAGTGCTTTAAGCAGAAAGGATAGCAAGGTGAGACGGTATCCGGAGCGACTGTCTCTGGCAAAAGCAACTAGCCCAGTGAGGCTAGGGGGAATCTGGGAGTGGCTGTCCAGATACCCCAGGCGGGCAGAAGCCAAGCTGCTACAGGAGGGCTTCCTGGGGGGTTTTAGGATCCCCATAAGGAAGCCCGTCGCCCCAAGCACATGCACCACGAACCTGCATTCCATCTGCACGCAGCGAGAGGCGGCACATGAAAAAATTGTTAAGGAATTGGCCCTAGATAGGATGGCGGGTCCGTTCAAGCCCCACCGCTGCCAGGCTTAGTAATTTCCCCTTTGGGCCTAGTACCGTAGAAAGCAGTAGGGAAGTTCAGGCTCATTGAGCACCTATCTTTCCCGGAAGGGGAGTCAGTAAATGACGCCCTAGACGAGGAGCAATGTTCGGTGCAATACCAGCCATTTGATCAAGCGATTGCTATGGTTAAAGGGCAGGGGAAAGGAGCATTGTTAGCAAAGCTAGACATTGAATCAGCATTTAGATTGCTCCCCCTGCACCCAGACAGTTTCCATCTCATGGGGTATTGTTTTGACGGTTATTTTTTCATAGACAAGTTCCTGCCCATGGGCTGCGCCATATCCTGCGCATTGTTCGAAACATTCAGCTCATTCCTGCAATGGTGCCTGGAGGTGCGCACAGGGCGCAAGGCGGTGGTGCATTACTTAGATGATTTTCTCCTGGCAGGTCCAGCGCAATCAGATCAATGCGGGCAGTTGCTGCAGGAGCTAGAGCGTATGCTAGGCGAATTCGGGGTTCCAATTGCCACGGAAAAGACGGAAGGCCCAAAAACAGTCATTTCTTACCTGGTCATAGAGAATGGAGTGCCGACTTCCAGCAGAGAAGGTGCAGAAGCTAGGCTACGAAGTAGGGGCATGCGCCAGGGCTAACAAAGTCACCCTAGAGAGGATGCAATCGTTGCTAGGCCTCCTCAATTTTGCCTGCCGGTTAATCCCCATGGGTAGAATTTTCAAGAGACGATTAGAGAGGGCCACTGCTGGTGTGAAGAGAAGACACCAACTCATACGCATCAGCAGGGACCTGACAGATGATTTGTTGGTATGGGAGGGGTTTTTGCAGCACTTCAATGGGGTGCGCATATGGCCTAAGGCTGCGCAGTCAAGCCGCGTGTTGGAGTTGTTCACGGACGCGGCGGGGGCCACAGGTTTTGGGGCATATTGGCAAGGCGAATGGTGTGCAGAGTCATGGCCAGACAGGTGGAAGGAGAAAGGCCTCACAAAGAACCTGGCAGCCTTATAGTTATTTCCCATAGTGGTAGCGGTAGGCATCTGGGGCCAGAGGCTCGCGAACCGACGTATTCAGTTTTGGTGCGACAACATGGGAGTGGTGCAAGCAATAAACAATCAGTCTGCTTCGTCACCCCCGGTAGTAAAATTACTGCGAGGTTTAGTGGCGGTATGCCTCCGCCACAACATCACGTTCAGGGCAAAGCATGTGCTCGGCAAGCAGAATGTGATCGCAGATGCGCTGTCGCATCAAAAATGGGAGCTATTTAGGGCAGCAGCACCACTTGCGCAGGAAGAAGGCTTAACATGCCCCTCTCATCTTTGGCAGATAGTCGAGCCTGTCTAGGCGAGCTGGTGGAAAGGTCCCTGGCACCCAAGACGTGGAAAGCCTACAGGGCAGCTTGGGGGAAGTGGCAGCAATTTCAGGGGAGAGGAGCCTCACAAGGGCAAGACCCCTTGTGCCAGTTACTGTCCTTTCTGGGTAAGATGAGGCAAGAAGGGGTGTCGAAAGCCTCGGCCAGCACCACACTAGCAGGTATTTCCTTCTTTTCTATTATAATATACTGAGAGACATTGGCTGCAAACCTTGTCGTTTATTTTCTCTCACTGTTTCAAGCCTGTCAGTTAGTATTGTATCACAACCTTCAACGTGTCAAATGCGCTGCGTGGTGTACTACATGGAACAGAAGCTTTGAGTCTTCTCTGCAGAGTCTTAAGTTTATCCCATTTTCTACAACTGAACTGTTTAGACTGTCTTGAATATCTAAATATTTTGTTCAGCAACGATACAGTTGACAGAGTTATGGTGTGTAAACTAGAGATGAGCGCCGGAAATTTTTCGGGTTTTGTGTTTTGGTTTTGGGTTCGGTTCTGCGGCCGTGTTTTGGGTTCGACCGCGTTTTGGCAAAACCTCACCGAATTTTTTTTGTCGGATTCGGGTGTGTTTTGGATTCGGGTGTTTTTTTCAAAAAACCCTAAAAAACAGCTTAAATCATAGAATTTGGGGGTAATTTTGATCCCAAAGTATTATTAACCTCAAAAAACATAATTTACACTCATTTTCAGCCTATTCTGAACACATCACACCTCACAATATTATTTTTAGTCCTAAAATTTGCACCGAGGTCGCTGTGTGAGTAAGATAAGCGACCCTAGTGGCCGACACAAACACCGGGCCCATCTAGGAGTGGCACTGCAGTGTCACGCAGGATGTCCCTTCCAAAAAACCCTCCCCAAACAGCACATGACGCAAAGAAAAAAAGAGGCGCAATGAGGTAGCTGACTGTGTGAGAAAGATAAGCGACCCTAGTGGCCGACACAAACACCGGGCCCATCTAGGAGTGGCACTGCAGTGTCACGCAGGATGTCCCTTCCAAAAAACCCTCCCCAAACAGCACATGACGCAAAGAAAAAAAGAGGCGCAATGAGGTAGCTGTGTGAGAAAGATAAGCGACCCTAGTGGCCGACACAAACACCGGGCCCATCTAGGAGTGGCACTGCAGTGTCACGCAGGATGTCCCTTCCAAAAAACCCTCCCCAAACAGCACATGATGCAAAGAAAAAAAGAGGCGCAATGAGGTAGCTGTGTGAGTAAGATTAGCGACCCTAGTGGCCGACACAAACACCGGGCCCATCTAGGAGTGGCACTGCAGTGTCACGCAGGATGGCCCTTCCAAAAAACCCTCCCCAAACAGCACATGACGCAAAGAAAAAAAGAGGCGCAATGAGGTAGCTGACTGTGTGAGTAAGATTAGCGACCCTAGTGGCCGACACAAACACCGGGCACATCTAGGAGTGGCACTGCAGTGTCACGCAGGATGTCCCTTCCAAAAAACCCTCCCCAAACAGCACATGACGCAAAGAAAAAAAGAGGCGCAATGAGGTAGCTGACTGTGTGAGAAAGATAAGCGACCCTAGTGGCCGACACAAACACCGGGCCCATCTAGGAGTGGCACTGCAGTGTCACGCAGGATGTCCCTTCCAAAAAACCCTCCCCAATCAGCACATGATGCAAAGAAAAAGAAAAGAAAAAAGAGGTGCAAGATGGAATTATCCTTGGGCCCTCCCACCCACCCTTATGTTGTATAAACAAAACAGGACATGCACACTTTAACCAACCCATCATTTCAGTGACAGGGTCTGCCACACGACTGTGACTGATATGACGGGTTGGTTTGGACCCCCCCCAAAAAAGAAGCAATTAATCTCTCCTTGCACAAACTGGCTCTACAGAGGCAAGATGTCCACCTCATCTTCACCCTCCGATATATCACCGTGTACATCCCCCTCCTCACAGATTATCAATTCGTCCCCACTGGAATCCACCATCTCAGCTCCCTGTGTACTTTGTGGAGGCAATTGCTGCTGGTCAATGTCTCCGCGGAGGAATTGATTATAATTCATTTTAATGAACATCATCTTCTCCACATTTTCTGGATGTAACCTCGTACGCCGATTGCTGACAAGGTGAGCGGCGGCACTAAACACTCTTTCGGAGTACACACTTGTGGGAGGGCAACTTAGGTAGAATAAAGCCAGTTTGTGCAAGGGCCTCCAAATTGCCTCTTTTTCCTGCCAGTATAAGTACGGACTGTGTGACGTGCCTACTTGGATGCGGTCACTCATATAATCCTCCACCATTCTATCAATGTTGAGAGAATCATATGCAGTGACAGTAGACGACATGTCCGTAATCGTTGTCAGGTCCTTCAGTCCGGACCAGATGTCAGCATCAGCAGTCGCTCCAGACTGCCCTGCATCACCGCCAGCGGGTGGGCTCGGAATTCTGAGCCTTTTCCTCGCACCCCCAGTTGCGGGAGATTGTGAAGGAGGAGATGTTGACAGGTCGCGTTCCGCTTGACTTGACAATTTTGTCACCAGCAGGTCTTTCAACCCCAGCAGACCTGTGTCTGCCGGAAAGAGAGATCCAAGGTAGGCTTTAAATCTAGGATCGAGCACGGTGGCCAAAATGTAGTGCTCTGATTTCAACAGATTGACCACCCGTGAATCCTTGTTAAGCGAATTAAGGGCTGCATCCACAAGTCCCACATGCCTAGCGGAATCGCTCCGTGTTAGCTCCTTCTTCAATGCCTCCAGCTTCTTCTGCAAAAGCCTGATGAGGGGAATGACCTGACTCAGGCTGGCAGTGTCTGAACTGACTTCACGTGTGGCAAGTTCAAAGGGCATCAGAACCTTGCACAACGTTGAAATCATTCTCCACTGCACTTGAGACAGGTGCATTCCATCTCCTATATCGTGCTCAATTGTATAGGCTTGAATGGCCTTTTGCTGCTCCTCCAACCTCTGAAGCATATAGAGGGTTGAATTCCACCTCGTTACCACTTCTTGCTTCAGATGATGGCAGGGCAGGTTCAGTAGTTTTTGGTGGTGCTCCAGTCTTCTGTACGTGGTGCCTGTACGCCGAAAGTGTCCCGCAATTTTTCTGGCCACCGACAGCATCTCTTGCACGCCCCTGTCGTTTTTTAAAAAATTCTGCACCACCAAATTCAAGGTATGTGCAAAACATGGGACGTGCTGGAATTTGCCCATATTTAATGCACACACAATATTGCTGGCGTTGTCCGATGCCACAAATCCACAGGAGAGTCCAATTGGGGTAAGCCATTCCGCGATGATCTTCCTCAGTTGCCGTAAAAGGTTTTCAGCTGTGTGCGTATTCTGGAAAGCGGTGATACAAAGCGTAGCCTGCCTAGGAAAGAGTTGGCGTTTGCGAGATGCTGCTACTGGTGCCGCCGCTGCTGTTCTTGCGGCGGGAGTCCATACATCTACCCAGTGGGCTGTCACAGTCATATAGTCCTGACCCTGCCCTGCTCCACTTGTCCACATGTCCGTGGTTAAGTGGACATTGGGTACAACTGCATTTTTTAGGACACTGGTGAGTCTTTTTCTGACGTCCGTGTACATTCTCGGTATCGCCTGCCTAGAGAAGTGGAACCTAGATGGTATTTGGTAACGGGGGCACACTGCCTCAATAAATTGTCTAGTTCCCTGTGAACTAACGGCGGATACCGGACGCACGTCTAACACCAACATAGTTGTCAAGGACTCAGTTATCCGCTTTGCAGTAGGATGACTGCTGTGATATTTCATCTTCCTCGCAAAGGACTGTTGAACAGTCAATTGCTTACTGGAAGTAGTACAAGTGGGCTTACGACTTCCCCTCTGGGATGACCATCGACTCCCAGCGGCAACAACAGCAGCGCCAGCAGCAGTAGGCGTTACACGCAAGGATGCATCGGAGGAATCCCAGGCAGGAGAGGACTCGTCAGACTTGCCAGTGACATGGCCTGCAGGACTATTGGCATTCCTGGGGAAGGAGGAAATTGACACTGAGGGAGTTGGTGGGGTGGTTTGCGTGAGCTTGGTTACAAGAGGAAGGGATTTACTGGTCAGTGGACTGCTTCCGCTGTCACCCAAAGTTTTTGAACTTGTCACTGACTTATTATGAATGCGCTGCAGGTGACGTATAAGGGAGGATGTTCCGAGGTGGTTAACGTCCTTACCCCTACTTATTACAGCTTGACAAAGGGAACACACGGCTTGACACCTGTTGTCCGCATTTCTGGTGAAATACCTCCACACCGAAGAGCTGATTTTTTTGGTATTTTCACCTGGCATGTCAACGGCCATATTCCTCCCACGGACAACAGGTGTCTCCCCGGGTGCCTGACTTAAACAAACCACCTCACCATCAGAATCCTCCTGGTCAATTTCCTCCCCAGCGCCAGCAACACCCATATCCTCCTCATCCTGGTGTACTTCAACACTGACATCTTCAATCTGACTATCAGGAACTGGACTGCGGGTGCTCCTTCCAGCACTTGCAGGGGGCATGCAAATAGTGGAAGGCGCATGCTCTTCACGTCCAGTGTTGGGAAGGTCAGGCATCGCAAACGACACAATTGGACTCTCCTTGTGGATTTGGGATTTCAAAGAACGCACAGTTCTTTGCGGTGCTTTTGCCAGCTTGAGTCTTTTCAGTTTTCTAGCGAGAGGCTGAGTGCTTCCATCCTCATGTGAAGCTGAACCACTAGCCATGAACATAGGCCAGGGCCTCAGCCGTTCCTTGCCACTCCGTGTGGTAAATGGCATATTGGCAAGTTTACGCTTCTCCTCCGACAATTTTATTTTAGGTTTTGGAGTCCTTTTTTTTCTGATATTTGGTGTTTTGGATTTGACATGCTCTGTACTATGACATTGGGCATCGGCCTTGGCAGACGACGTTGCTGGCATTTCATCGTCTCGGCCATGACTAGTGGCAGCAGCTTCAGCACGAGGTGGAAGTGGATCTTGATCTTTCCCTAATTTTGGAACCTCAACTTTTTTGTTCTCCATATTTTATAGGCAGAACTAAAAGGCACCTCAGGTAAACAATGGAGATGGATGGATTGGATACTAGTATACAATTATGGACGGACTGCCACGGTTAGGTGGTATAAAAAAACCACGGTTAGGTGGTATATATTATAATAATAATACAATTATGGATGGACGGACTGCCTGCCGACTGCCGACACAGAGGTAGCCACAGCCGTGAACTACCGCACTGTACACTGGTTGATAAAGAGATAGTAGTATACTCGTAACAACTAGTATGACACTATGACGACGGTATAAAGAAAGAAAAAAAAATACCACAGTTAGGTGGTATATATTATAATAATAATACAATTATGGATGGACGGACTGCCTGCCGACTGCCGACACAGAGGTAGCCACAGCCGTGAACTACCGCACTGTACACTGGTTGATAAAGAGATAGTAGTATACTCGTAACAACTAGTATGACACTATGACGACGGTATAAAGAATGAAAAAAAAACCACGGTTAGGTGGTATATATTATAATAATAATACAATTATGGATGGACGGACTGCCTGCCGACTGCCGACACAGAGGTAGCCACAGCCGTGAACTACCGCACTGTACACTGGTTGATAAAGAGATAGTAGTATACTCGTAACAACTAGTATGACACTATGACGGTATAAAGAATGAAAAAAAAACCACGGTTAGGTGGTATATATTATAATAATAATACAATTATGGATGGACGGACTGCCTGCCGACTGCCGACACAGAGGTAGCCACAGCCGTGAACTACCGCACTGTACACTGGTTGATAAAGAGATAGTAGTATACTCGTAACAACTAGTATGACACTATGACGACGGTATAAAGAAAGAAAAAAAAATACCACGGTTAGGTGGTATATATTGTAATACAATTATGGATGGACGGACTGCCTGCCGAGTTCCGACTGCCGACACAGAGGTAGCCACAGCCGTGAACTACCGCACTGTACTGTGTCTGCTGCTAATATAGACTGGTTGATAAAGAGATAGTATACAATACATACAACAATATACTACTATACTGGTGGTCAGGCACTGGTCACCACTAGTCACACTGGCAGTGGCACTCCTGCAGCAAAAGTGTGCACTGTTTAATTTTAAATTAATATAATATTATGTACTCCTGGGGGCTCCTGCTATAACAACCTGCAGTGCTCCCCAGTCTCCCCCACAATTATTATAAGCTTTGCCTTTTATACATTGATGTGCAGCACACTGGGCTGAGCTGAGTGCACACAGACTGAGTCACACTGTGTGACTGGCTGCTGCTGTGTATCGTTTTTTTTCAGGCAGAGAACGGATATAGCAGAGAACGGATATATTATATTAAAATAAATAAAAGTTAACTAACAACAACTGCACTGGTCACTGTGGTAAACTCTGTCTGACTCTGCACAATCTCTCTCTCTCTTCTAATCTAATTTCTAATGGAGAGGACGCCAGCCACGTCCTCTCCCTATCAATCTCAATGCACGTGTGAAAATGGCGGCGACGCGCGGCTCCTTATATAGAATCCGAGTCTCGCGAGAATCCGACAGCGTCATGATGACGTTCGGGCGCGCTCGGGTTAACCGAGCAAGGCGGGAGGATCCGAGTCTGCTCGGACCCGTAAAAAAAACATGAAGTTCGTGCGGGTTCGGTTTCAGAGAAACCGAACCCGCTCATCTCTAGTGTACACACGGTGAGATTTTTTCTTCCGATTCTGACTATATAGTCAAAATCGGAAGAAAAGTTAGTGCAGATCGCAAGGTGACAGTCACCTTGCGATCCCGATTCGATGCCGATGCGCGGTCCCGCGCGGTCGGCATCGAAAGAAAAAATAGACTGTGCAGGCAAGTCAATTTTGGCTTTCTCTATAGTAGAGATAGCCAAAATCGGGACTTAGCCAAAATCGCACATAGCAAGTATCGCAAGCACACTTATTATGTGCTTTCGATACTGGCTAAGTGCCGACCCGGCCCCTGTCGCATAGTGAGAATCGGGCATACCCCGAATCTCACCGTGTGTACACACCTTTAGTAGCACTTTCCAGTCTGAAATTGGTAGGATTAACAGCCCTCCCCGATCTGTAATATCTGTGATGTAAGTGTACTTTTAAGGCACTAATGCCACCTGGTGTCTATTCTTTGTATTGAATCTGCAATTTTGTCCTATACTTTTATACGGTTGCATTACTACTGCACCTGTTATATTGAATGAATGCGTCAATTTATACGCCACATATTAACAGAAAAGGGTAAACAAAAAAAACCCAACAAACATATTCTCACAGCCTATTACACTGTTTTGACATTCTTAACATTTGCGTTTTCAATACATGCTGATTACTCACTAATGTTTATATGTGCTGCTGACACCCTGTGCCGTACAGCTTTTATTGGGTGCATTTCTCTTCCATCAAACAGTATTTACCCTTATATGTGGATACAGTTCATCATTATTACATTACTTAGATTATTCGTTTTTAAGCATTGTTTCTCCTTGCCTGGGTTTGTTAAGCTTATTTGAATAACTCATTAAGCAAGTACCCTACCTGTTTTACCAGCTTTAAATATTTGGAAATATCACTAAGATTGCTCCGCATTAACAGATTTATTCCCTTAGTGTTTAAATATTGAAAAAGAGTAGTCGTCCTGCACTACCGTAAACAATATGTAGATAAGTTTCAGGATGTATGGATAGAAACCAACAATAAAGAGTTAATTAGGTGGAAAAAGATCCTTTATATTAAAGAGTAACGCTGTTGGCGGTGCACCCCAGAGGAAAATATAACAATTACATCACAAGAAAGGGTATCCCAAGGAAAGAGACTTGGGATAAAGAAGTTTACCTCTTTGTGGGGGCACTCATTTGAAATATTTCATATTTATTACTTAAAATTTAACTTTTAATAAATCATTTAAAATTGTGTATAGGTAATTTCAAATCACCCTTAAGAAAGAACTGTATAATACGCCCATCTTTCCAGCAGCTGCTAAAAAGATGAGCGTATTATACAGTTCTTTCTTAAGAGTGATTTGAAATTATCTATACACAATTTTAAATGATTTATTAAAAGTTACATTTTAAGTAATATATATGAAATATTTCAAATGAGTGCCCCCACAAAGAGGTAAACTTCTTTATCCCAAGTCTCTTTCCTTGGGATACCCTTACTTGTGATGTTCAAATATTGACAAAGTTGTTGTTTTTTTACTTTCTACAGTGGGATATCCGTATATGACGTCTCATATCTCATTTTATATAATACTTACATTGAGACCATTTCGTCTATTACGAAATTATACTGATCCGCATAGTGATAACTATTACTTCTTCCTGGATTAGTCTTATTTACTGCATTGGGTTTTGTCACAAATCTCTCAACAGCCCTATTGTTAACTCTGCTAAATTACGAAGTTTTAGCCTACACTTCTAAGTTCTACATTCTGATACGCTGTGCCATGTGAAGTAGGATGTTAGCCTTATAAAAGGGGGGCTAAGGGTTCTTTATCAGTGATAGCATGTGAACACATTGTAAACTACAAGTGTTAACTTTGTTTTTATTTACTTACCCTCAACTGAGTGATTGCGGAAACTTACTCTTCCTGGCAGGCCCTGGGTAGGGCATGGATAAATTTGTGGACAAATTACCGGTTTCACACCAGTCTCCTTCCACCTCAGCCATGGTGAGAAACAAAAACAAGGGAGATAAGAATCTCCCAACACCTTCTGCATCTGTTTCAGGTGACTCACAAAACTCCCATGCAGGTAGTTCCAGTGGAATCTCTTCCATTGGCTGATATGGTAAAAGAAATTTCCAAAATCATTTTAACCCTTCTTAACAAGCGTCTTGAGGATTTAAATACTAAATTGGATACTGCACTGACTAGGCTTGACTCCCATTCCATTTGCCTAGACACGCTAGAACAAAGAACTAGCGATGTCGAGGATTCCCTCCATACAGTTAAACAACAGGGGCGTTCACAATCCAATGTTATCCAAGCCCTCCAAGATAATCTCTGATATATAGGAATCCCAGAGTCAATTTCTGACTCTCAATTAATTGATTTTCTCAGTATTGACCTCCTGTCAGCTACGGGCTTACGTGGAGATTTCCCCGTGCCTCAGATTGAAAGAGCCCATAGAGTTGGCCCAGTCCAAAGAAATGCCCAGGGCAGATATAGACCGGTTGACCGGTTACAGAGTTAAGGAAAAAATCTTAGCTCAATACCGTAGATCACAGCCGATAACAGTTAAAGATCACAGAATTTTTCATACGTCCTAGAGGATGCTGGAGTCCACTTCATGACCATGGGGTATAGACTGTTCCGCAGGAGCCATGGGCACTCTTAAGACTTTTCAATGAGTGTGCACTGGCTCCTCCCTCTATGCCCCTCCTCAGTTTTAGAAATGTGACCAGGCAGACTGGATGCACTCTGAGGAGCTCTACTGAGTTTCTCTGAAAAGAAATATGTTAGGTTTTTTATTTTCAGGGAGAACTGCTGGCAACAGACTCCCTGCTTTGTGGGACTGAGGGGGCAGAAGTAGGAACCAACTTCCTAAAGAGTTTCATGGCTCTGCTTCTGGCTGGCAAGACACCATTAGCTCCTGAAGGGAATTGAATGCTAGCTGTGCCTAGATGCTCACTCCCACAGCACGCCGTCACCCCCCTCACAGAGCCAGAAATCAGAAGACAGGTGTTAGAAGACAGATCTTCAATCAAGAAAGTGACGGCTAAAGGTACCGCGTGGCTGGTGGGAGCGCGTGCGACCTGTTGCCCACACATACACAGGCACTGCAGGGTGCAGGGCGCGGGGGGGAGGCGCCCTGGGCAGCATGAAACCAATGGAAACTGCCATAAATAAGGGGCATAAGTTGCTGAGGCACAGTCCTACCCCCCGCCAGTATAAAAAATTACCTCATAAAAGCTGAGGAGAAACACACCATTGAAGAGTGGAGCTTCCTCCTCAGTCAGCCAGCACACTGCTCAGTGCCATTTTCTCTCTCTCCTCAGGCTGCAGAGACAACGCTGGTCCTCCTCCACTACTGATACACTAGTATCAGGATGCAAAACGGGGGGGGCGCACAGTGAATTTGGTGCTATATAATTGTGTGATTACCATTATAAAAGCGCTGAATGTCAGTGAACATTTTGTGTTCACAGACATTGTGTTACTGGCGCTGGGTTATGAACTGGCAAATCCTATCTGTGTCCCTCTGACAGATTTCACTGTGGGTCTGTCCCCTATATGTCCCGGAGTGTCTGTGGTGTGGTTGTGCACGTGTGTGACATGTCTGTGGCAGGGAACTCTGTGGAGACATGTTAGGGACACAGAGGTGTAATATGACACCAAGAGCCTGACTGGGTGAAAGGTTACATGATAGTGTGAATCATATCAGTAAGAGGTTGGACTGAATCTCATACAGGAAATGAAAATAATCTGTTGAAGATGTGATTTTTAATAGTTCTGCTTTTCATCCACAGGGACCTTTCTGGGTCACATACAAATTTGCACAAGTAGTACAAACTGATACCGACATGGACTCTGATTCCTGTGTCAACACTAGTGATTCCAGGGGAATAGGTCCTAAGTTAGCAAAAAAGCATTCAAAACATGTTTTAGCTATAAAGGAGGTGTTAGAAGTTACGAAGCCCCCTCTTTTACCACAAGGAGAGGGTTTACTTTAGTAAAGAAGTAATGTAATTTTCCCTCCACCTCAGGTCTGATTTAACCTGAAAAGAAATGTCAGATTCCCAAAAGGAATTCAGGCAGCTTACCTTTTTCCAAAAAAGGTGGGAGTCACCCCGCATTTTAGACAGGGCCCTGTCATAAAAGAGAAAAGGTGTTTCTCCCTGCACCTGGAATGGCTTACTTAAGGAGCTGACAGACCGCAAGTGAGTGAGGTGATCTATTGATGTGGCCAATGGGACACTACTCAGGCCTACCATTGTCTGTGAGTGGGTGAGTAGTGCTATTTAAAAGTGGTCAGAAAACTTGTCATTAGACATTGACACAATAGATGGAGACGAGATACTCCTAATGTTAGGTCATATCAAAGACGCTGCTGCGTACGTACTAGAATCCATGAAATATATTGGTTTCTTGGGATCAAGAACCGCTACCATGGCAGTATCGTCTCGGAGGGCGTTGTGGATTCGCCAGTGGAATGCTGATGCAGATTCCAAAAGAAATATGGAGGCTCTCCTGTATAAAGGTGAGGCCTTGTTTGGTGATGGGCTGGATGCGTTAGTCTCGGCGGCTACCGCAGGTAAGTCGGCATTCTTGCCTTATGCTCCTACACCGGTGAAAAAGACATCACTCTCACATACAGTCCTTTCAGCCCAACAAATACAAATAGGCCAAAGGTCTCCTCTTTTTTAGCAGGTAGGAGAAGGGGAAAAGGAAAGAAATCTGCAGCGTCTCCCGGATCGCAGGAGCAGAAGTCCACTCCTGCTTCTGCCAAATCTGCAGCATAACGCTGGGGCTCCCTTGCGGGAGTCCGCTCGGGTGGGAGCACGTCTGAAACTTTTCAGACAAATCTGGATTCAATCTGGCCTAGACCAATGGGTATTACAAATAGTGTCCCATGGGTACAAACTAGTGTTTCAAGACATCCCCCCATGCCAATTTTTTAAATCGACCTTGCCAGCTTCTCTTCCGGGAAGAGAGGCAGTAACAACGGCAATTCAAAAATTATGTCAGGATCAGGTCATTGTACTGGTACCCTTGGCACAGTAAGGAGAAGGTTTTTTATTCAAGCCTCTTCGTAGTTCCGAAGCCGGACGGCTCGGTCAGACCGATTTTAAACCTGAAAAATCTGAATCTCTACCTGAAAAGGTTCAAATTCAAGATGGAATACCTGAGGGTAGTGATTTCCAGTCTGGAAGAGGGGGACTTCATGGTGTCAGTAGACATAAAAGATGCTTACTTGCATGTTCCCATTTATCCTCACCAAGCTTATCTGAGATTCGCAGTACAGGATAGCCATTACCAGTTTAGACGTTGCCGTTCGGACTCTCCACGGCACCGAGGGTATTCACCAAGGTGATGGCGGAGATGATGGTCCTCCTTCGTTAAAAAGGAGTCAATATAATTCCTTATCTGGATGATCTCCTGATAAAAGCGAGATCCAGGGAACAGTTGGTGCAGAACATAGCACTCTCCCTGTCAATACTCCAACAACACGGTTGGATCATGAATATTCCAAAGTCGCAGTTGGAACCGACGACAAGATTGTCCTTTTTAGGGATGATTCTGGACACAGAAGTATGGAGAGTATTTCTTCCAGTGGAAAAGCCTCTGGAAATCAAGAAAATGGTCAAACAAATATTGAAACCAACAAGCGTGTCGATCCATCAATGCATTCGGTTGTTGGGGAAAATGGTAGCGGCCTACGAGGCCATACAGTTTGGCCGATTTCATGCCAGAGTACTCCAGTGGGACCTGTTGAACAAGTGGTCCGGATCCCACCTACACATGCACCGGAAAATAATCCTGTCCCCCAAAGCCAGGATTTCGCTCCTGTGGTGGCTACACAGTTCTCACCTACTAGAGGGATGCAGGTTTGGGATTCACGACTGGGTCCTAATAACCACGGATGCAAGTCTCCGAGGCTGGAGAGCTGTCACACAAGGGGAAAGCTTCCAAGGAAAATGGTCAAGTCAGGAAGCCTGCCTTCACATAAACGTTCTGGAATTGAGAGCCATTTACAATGGCCTTCTACAAGCGGTACATCTTCTTCAAGATCATCCCGTGCAGATCGGACAATGTAACAGCAGTCGCGTACATAAATAGGCAAGGCGGAACGAAAAGCAGAGCGGCAATGGCAGAGGTGACAAGGATTCTCCTCTGGGCAAAAAGACATGTTAGAGCACTGTCAGCAATTTTCATTCCGGGAGTGGACAACTGGGAAGCAGACTTCCTCAGCAGACATGATCTCCATCCAGGAGAGTGGGGCCTCCACCAAGAAGTCTTCGCAGAGGTGACAAGTCTTTGGGGAGTTCCTCAAGTAGACATGATGGCATCTCATCTAAACAAGAAGCTTCAGAGATATTGTTCCAGGTCGAGAGACCCTCAAGCAATAGCAGTGGATACACTGGTGACCCAGTGGGTGTTTCAGTCGGTATATGTTTTCCCTCCACTTCCACTGATTCCAAAAGTTCTCAAAATAATAATAAGAACAGGAGTTTGAGCAATCTTCATTGCCCCAGACTGGCCAAGGAGGGCTTGGTATCCAGATCTTCAGGAGTTGCTCATAGAAGATCCTCAGTCTCTTCCTCCTCGAGAGGACCTACTACAGCAGTGGCCCTGTGTGTATCAAAACTTACCGCAGCTACGTTTGATGTCATGGCTGTTAAGCGTCGGATCCTAGCCCGAAAGGGTATTCCCAAGGAAGTCAGGCCCACTCTTATTCAGGCCAGGAAAGGAGTAACGTCTAAACATTACTGTCACGATCCGGGTATCTGGACGCCATTTCTTACCCATCAGATGCCTCCTAAGGCTGGCTCAGCGCTCCAGGACCGGATCCCATCTGTTATCCTGATGTGTACATTCCTGTATCCTCTCCTGTCACTCTGGGACGCTGTCACAGTAAACGCCATATTACACCTGGCATGGCGTCTCCAGTGGCCTCCGCCGCCGTCCCTGAACTTCTGCATGCAGAGTGTCTGAGTGGCGATTATGTCAGCCGCGGCCTCCGCTGTGTCCGCGTGGTTGGATGTGCATCTGTCAGCCTGGCGCCTCCTGTCTCCGGTGGCCGGCGCCGCCATTACTGTTTTCATTACCACATGGATTACAAACCAAACTTCCCTCCAAGTGTCTGCATGGGCGCAGCCATCTTGGATTCTGTCAGCTGATCATTTCCACCAATCTGTTCTCAGTATTGATAATCTGCATAATTGCCTAGCCAATCCCTTCCTTGCTGCAGGTATAAATACACTGTGCCTGAGCAAGGAAGGCGTCAGTGCTTTGGTTGTCAAACCTAGTTCCTGTTTGTCTCTCTCCTGTGATTGTCTTCCAGGTTCCAGCTCCTGTCTCAAGACTTCCACCATAGAGACCCGCACCAGCATTCCACCTGCGGTGTAGCCTGACTCTCCAATCCATTGTGGATTCATCTGTTTCCAGCTACAACATTACCTGCTTCCAGCTCAGCTTCCAGCAGAGTACAGCTTCCCTTAAAGGGCCGGTGTCCTTTCTACACTTTACCACTCTCCACCGGTATTATTATTTCTCCGCTCTCAAGTTCTACATTTCAGTTCATATTTCATCGCTCCCAAGTTCATTTATTATTTAACTGGTTCCAGCCAGTATCCACTCCGTGCTAACAACAGTCTGGTTCCAGCCAGTATCCACAGCAGCTGTTTTATCTTCAGCAACCCAGCTTTTCCTGGAACACCAGCTGGCACAATCCTGGGTTATCTCCATTGCTACAGTCGGGCCTGGTAAGGACTTTCCATCTAGAAGATCATAAGAACTATCTCACACTACCAGTGCCCTGTGGCTCCTGCCATCCTGTAGTACCCAGGAACTGTATTTATTCTTTGCTGACTTTTACGTTTTCTTTTACTGCTGCTGTGTTGCGGAGTTGTCATAATAAACATCATTGACTTTTATCCAAGTTGTCGTGGTCACGCCTTCGGGCAGTTATTATTCATGTTACTTACATGTCCAGGGGTCTGATACAACCTCCCAGGTTCCGGTACATCTCAGCCCCTACAACTGAGGCTGCCTCCCGTCAGCTCAGGCCCTCAGTTGTGACAGTAAGCACTGACCTAATGAATCCAGCCGGAGACCAGGATCAAGCGGCCAGGCCGATGCAAGAACTGGCAGCCCGACTAGAACATCAGGAGGCTGCACAGGGCCACATCATCCGCTGTCTCCAGGATCTCTCTACTCGGCTGGATGGGATTCAGACAACTCTCCGTGGATCAGGCGCGTCTGGTGCGTCAACCACAGTGACTCCAGCTATAACCCCACCCACCTTACCCATTTCTGCTCCACGTCTTCATCTTCCAACGCCAGCAAAATTTGACGGATCTCCAAGATTCTGCAGGGGATTTCTCAACCAGTGTGAGATTCAGTTTGAGCTACAACCTGGCAATTTTCCCAGTGACCGTACAAAAATTGCCTACATTATTTCTCTTCTCAGTGGCTCAGCCCTTGATTGGGCATCACCGTTATGGGAGAGGTCCGACACCCTGCTATCTTCCCACACTGCCTTCGTGTCAACATTCAGGCGCATCTTCGACGAGCCAGGCCGGGTAACCTCAGCTTCATCCGAGATTCTCCGTTTACGCCAGGGGTCACGTACTGTAGGACAATATCTGATACAGTTCCAGATCCTGGCATCCGAACTGGCATGGAACGACGAGGCCCTGTATGCTGCATTCTGGCATGGCTTATCTGAGCGTATTAAAGATGAGTTAGCTACCAGAGACTTACCTTCTAAGTTAGATGAGCTAATCTCACTCTGCACGAAAGTTGATTTACGTTTCAGAGAGAGAGCAACTGAGCGTGGAAGATCATCTGCTCCAAAATCTTCTGCTCCTCCTCCTCGTCAACTGTCACCATCTAAAGATGAGCCCATGCAACTTGGCCGTTCCCGTTTAACTCCTGCTGAGCGCCGAAGACGTCTCTCCGAGTTTCTCTGTCTCTATTGTGCAGCTCCGTCTCACACCATTAATGCCTGTCCCAAACGTCCGGGAAACTCCAAATCCTAGCTCGCCAAGGAGAGGGCCGGCTAGGAGTAATGATCTCCTCTCCATCTCCTCAAGATTGTAATCTCCCAGTCTCGCTTCAAGTTGCTCAACGTTATCGGAACGTCATTGCCCTCCTTGATTCCGGAGCAGCTGGGAACTTTATTACCGAAGACTATGTTAAACGGTGGTCCCTACCCACCGAGAGACTTCCTTCGTCCATTTCTTTAACTGCCGTGGATGGCAGCAAAATTTTTGATGCAGTTATTTCTTTAAGGACTCTACCAGTTCGTCTGAGAGTGGGAGTTCTTCATTCCGAACTTATTTCTTTTTTAGTGATTCCAAGAGCCACACATCCTGTGGTCCTGGGCCTTCCATGGCTCCGTCTTCACAATCCTACAATTGATTGGACGACTACGCAAATCCTGGCATGGGGTTCCTCCTGTGCTGAGACATGTTTGTTTAAAGTATTGCCTGTCTGTTCTTCCTCCCCCAGGTCGTCTGATGTTCCACCTCCTCCATATCAAGATTTCACGGATGTGTTCAGTAAAGCTTCTGCTGATATCCTTCCTCCTCATAGAGAATGGGACTGTCCGATTGATCTCGTTCCAGGGAAGGTTCCACCTCGAGGCCGAACTTATCCGTTGTCTCTGCCTGAGACGCATTCTATGGAGGAATATATTAAAGAGAACCTAGCAAAGGGGTTCATTCGACCTTCTTCTTCTCCAGCCGGCGCAGGCTTCTTTTTTGTAAAAAAGAAAGATGGTGGTCTGCGGCCGTGCATCGACTACAGAGGTTTGAACGACATTACCATCAAGAACCGTTATCCTTTACCCCTGATTACTGAGCTCTTTGACAGAGTTAGCGGAGCTACCATCTTTACAAAGCTGGACTTGCGAGGTGCATACAATCTCATCCGGATCCGTGAGGGTGACGAGTGGAAGACCGCCTTTAACACCCGTGACGGACATTATGAGTACCTCGTCATGCCCTTCGGATTGAGCAATGCTCCAGCTGTCTTCCAGCATTTTGTCAATGAGATCTTCAGAGACATTCTATACCGTCATGTCGTGGTCTATCTAGACGATATCCTCATTTTTGCCAACGATTTAGAGGAACATCGTTTTTGGGTTAAAGAGGTTCTGTCCCGTCTCCGTGTCAATCATCTCTATTGCAAATTAGAAAAATGCGTCTTTGAAGTCAAGTCCATTCCGTTTCTAGGGTACATTGTGTCCGGTTCCGGACTAGAGATGGATCCTGAGAAACTACAAGCAATCCAAAATTGGCCGGTACCCTTAACCCTCAAAGGGGTCCAGAGGTTCTTAGGGTTCGCCAACTATTACCGAAAGTTTATACGAGACTTTTCCACCATTGTGGCGCCTATTACTGCTTTCACTAAGAAGGGTGCTAACCCGTCCAAGTGGTCTGAAGAAGCCATGCAAGCATTTCATCTTTTAAAACAAAGGTTCATCTCTGCGCCTGTTCTGAAACAGCCTGACATCGACTCTCCTTTCATCTTAGAGGTGGATGCCTCCTCCGTTGGAGTAGGAGCGGTGTTATCTCAGAGGGCTAAAGATGGCCATTTACACCCTTGCAGTTTCTTCTCCCGGAAGTTCTTCCCAGCTGAGCGCAACTATGCCATTGGCGACCAGGAGTTGCTAGCCATCAAGCTCGCTCTAGAAGAGTGGAGGTATCTGTTAGAGGGAGCTTCTCATTCAATCACCATACTTACAGACCACAAGAACCTTTTATACCTGAAGGGCGCACAATGTCTCAACCCTCGTCAGGCCAGATGGGCACTTTTCTTTTCCAGGTTCGACTTTAAACTCCAGTTCTGTCCGGGCTCTCAGAATCGCAAGGCCGATGCCCTTTCCCGCTCATGGGAGCAAGAAAATGAGTCAGAGTCTTCAGACAAGCATCCTATTATAAATCCGTTGGCATTCTCCACGGTAGGGATGGACTCTACGCCCCCATCAGGGAAAAGTTTTGTGAAGCCGATGCTAAGGAAGAAGCTCATGCATTGGGCCCATGCTTCCCGTTTTGCCGGACATACAGGTATCCAAAAAACCCTGGAGTTTATCTCTAGGTCCTATTGGTGGCCAACTCTGAAAAAGGACGTCTTGGAGTTTATTGCATCTTGCCCAAAGTGTGCCCAACATAAAGTATCCCGCCAGTCGCCTGCGGGGCAACTGGTTCCACTATCCGTTCCCCGTCGACCATGGACCCACTTGTCGATGGATTTCATTACAGACTTACCCATGTGCAACAAGTTCAATACCATCTGGGTGGTAGTTGACCGGTTCACCAAGATGGCACACTTCATTCCTCTCACCGGTCTTCCGTCAGCTTCCAAGTTGGCTCAAGTATTCATACAAGAGATCTTCCGACTCCACGGTCTTCCTGAAGAAATTATCTCAGATCGAGGAGTTCAATTCACAGCCAAATTCTGGCGAAGTTTATGTCAAGTCCTCCAAGTCAAGCTAAAGTTTTCCACGGCTTACCATCCTCAGACCAATGGTCAAACCGAGAGGGTGAATCAGGACTTGGAGGCCTTCCTCCGCATCTATGTGTCCTCCTCTCAAGATGACTGGGTTCAATTACTTCCCTGGGCCAAGTTCTGTCATAACAACCAGTATCATTCTTCATCTGCTTCAACACCATTCTTCACTAACTTTGGATTCCACCCTAAAGTCCCTGAGTTCCAACCGCTTCCAGCAACTTCTGTTCCCGCAGTGGATATCACCTTGCATCAGTTTGCCAATATCTGGAAGAGCGTACGATCAGCTCTGCTCAAGGCATCGTTCAGGTACAAGAAGTTTGCGGATAAGAAGCGTCGAGCAGTTCCTGCTCTCAAGGTGGGTGATCGGGTATGGTTATCCACGAAGAATTTGAGGTTAAGAGTTCCCAGTATGAAGTTTGCACCTCGCTATATCGGTCCTTTCAAGATTGAACAAGTCATCAATCCTGTTGCTTACAGACTCCAGTTGCCTCCCTTCTTAAAAATACCCAGGACATTCCATGTTTCCCTGTTGAAACCGCTGATCTTGAATCGGTTTCATTCCTCACTTCCTCCAACTCCGAAAGTCCAAACTCAACGAGGCGTTGAGTATGAAGTGGCCAAGATCCTGGACTCACGTCACCGTTACGGTCAACTACAATATCTTATTGACTGGAAGGGTTATGGTCCTGAGGAACGTTCATGGACCAATGCTTCTGATGTCCATGCTCCTGCCTTGGTCCGGAGATTCCATTCCAAGTTTCCTCAAAAGCCAAAGAAGTGTCCTGGGGCCACTCCTAAAGGGGGGGGTGCTGTCACGATCCGGGTATCTGGACGCCATTTCTTACCCATCAGATGCCTCCTAAGGCTGGCTCAGCGCTCCAGGACCGGATCCCATCTGTTATCCTGATGTGTACATTCCTGTATCCTCTCCAGTCACTCTGGGACGCTGTCACAGTAAACGCCATATTACACCAGGCATGGCGTCTCCCGCGGCCTCCGCCGCCGTCCCTGAACTTCTGCATGCAGAGTGTCTGAGTGGCGATTACGTCAGCCGCGGCCTCCGCTGTGTCCGCGTGGTTGGATGTGCATCTGTCAGCCTGGCGCCTCCTGTCTCCGGTGGCCGGTGCCGCCATTACTGTTTTCATTACCACATGGATTACAAACCAAACTTCCCTCCAAGTGTCTGCATGGGCGCAGCCATCTTGGATTCTGTCAGCTGATCATTTCCACCAATCTGTTCTCAGTATTGATAATCTGCATAATTGCCTAGCCAATCCCTTCCTTGCTGCAGGTATAAATACACTGTGCCTGAGCAAGGAAGGCGTCAGTGCTTTGGTTGTCAAACCTAGTTCCTGTTTGTCTCTCTCCTGTGATTGTCTTCCAGGTTCCAGCTCCTGTCTCAAGACTTCCACCATAGAGACCCGCACCAGCATTCCACCTGCGGTGTAGCCTGACTCTCCAATCCATTGTGGATTCATCTGTTTCCAGCTACAACATTACCTGCTTCCAGCTCAGCTTCCAGCAGAGTACAGCTTCCCTTAAAGGGCCGGTGTCCTTTCTACACTTTACCACTCTCCACCGGTATTATTATTTCTCCGCTCTCAAGTTCTACATTTCAGTTCATATTTCATCGCTCCCAAGTTCATTTATTTAACTGGTTCCAGCCAGTATCCACTCCGTGCTAACAACAGTCTGGTTCCAGCCAGTATCCACAGCAGCTGTTTTATCTTCAGCAACCCAGCTTTTCCTGGAACACCAGCTGGCACAATCCTGGGTTATCTCCATTGCTACAGTCGGGCCTGGTAAGGACTTTCCATCTAGAAGATCATAAGAACTATCTCACACTACCAGTGCCCTGTGGCTCCTGCCATCCTGTAGTACCCAGGAACTGTATTTATTCTTTGCTGACTTTTACGTTTTCTTTTACTGCTGCTGTGTTGCGGAGTTGTCATAATAAACATCATTGACTTTTATCCAAGTTGTCGTGGTCACGCCTTCGGGCAGTTATTATTCATGTTACTTACATGTCCAGGGGTCTGATACAACCTCCCAGGTCCCGGTACATCTCAGCCCCTACAACTGAGGCTGCCTCCCGTCAGCTCAGGCCCTCAGTTGTGACAATTACCACCGTATTTGGAGAAAATATGTGTCTTGGTGTGAATCCAAGAAGGCTCCTATGGAAGAGTTTGAGTTGGGACATTTTCTCCATTTTCTGCAGGCTGGTGTAGATGCGGGCCTTAGATTGGGGTCAATCAAGGTCCAGATTTCGGCCTTATCAGTTTTCTTTCAAAAACAATTGGCCTCCTTTCCAGAAGTTCAGACGTTCGTGAAAGGGGTTCTGCACATCCAGCCTCCATTTGTGCCTCCAGTGGCACCATGGGACCTCAATGTGGTGTTGCAGTTCCTTCCACGGGTTGGTTTGAGCCTCTACAAGAAATAGAGTTGAAGTTTCTCACTTGGAAAGTGGTGATGCTTTTGGCGTTGGCATCCGCAAGGCGGGTGTCTGAATTGGGGGCCTTGTCCCACAAGAGCCCTTACCTGATCTTCCATGAAGATAGGGCAGAGTTGAGAACTCATCAACATTTTCTTCCAAAGGTGGTTTCCTCTTTCCACATAAACCAACCTATTGTGGTGCCAGTTGCTACTGACACGTTCGCTGAGTCAAAGTCTCTAGATGTGGTTAGAGCTTTGAAGATTTATGTCGCTAGAATAGCTCGAATACGGAAAACAGAGGCTTTGTTTGTCCTGTATGCTCCCAACAAGATTGGGTGTCCTGCTTCCAAGCAGACTATTGCGCGCTGGATCAGAGGTACGATTCAGCAAGCTCATTCTATGGCTGGATTGCCGTTACCGATGTCGGTGAAGGCCCATTCTACTAGGAAAGTGGGCTCCTCCTGGGCGGCTGCCCGGGGGGTTTCGCCATTACAACTTTGCCGAGCAGCTACTTGGTCAGGGTCAAACACATTTGCAAAATTCTACAAGTTTGACACCTTGGCCGATGAGGACCTCAAGTTCGGTCAATCGGTGCTGCAGGGTCATCTGCACTCTCCCGCCCGTACTGGATCTTTTGTATAAACCCCATGGTCATGAAGTGGACCCCAGCAACCTTTGATACCTACCAGTAAATCCTTTTCTCCTAGTCCGTAGAGGATGCTGGGCACCCATCCCAGTGCGTACTTTACCTGCAGTTTTGTTATTAGAGTTACACAAGTTGTGTTATATTAGTTTCAGCATGTTGCTGTAATTTGTTCATGCCTGTTGGTGTGTGTTCTGTTGAATGCCATGTTGTGCGGCATGGTTGAGGTGTGAGCTGGTATGTATCTCACCACTAGTTTAAAGTAAATCCTTTCCTCGAAATGTCCGTCTCCCTGGGCACAGTTCCTATAACTGAGGTCTGGGCATAGAGGGAGGAGCCAGTTCACACCCATTGGAAAGTCTTAAGAGTGCAAATGGCTCCTGCAGGACCGTCTATACCCCATGGTCATGAAGTGGACCCCAGCATCCTCTACAGACTAGGAGAAAATGATTTACCAGTAGATATCAAAATCCTGTTTTTAATTTTCCAAGACTTCTCTGTGAATGTTTCTCAAAAGCGTAAAGCATTCTCAGAGATTTGTCGTTTCCTTCACGACCACGAACGGCATTTCGTCGTACTCTACACAGCCAAACTTCGAGTAATGATAGCCAGTATATTTTAATGATCCTCAATTGGCGAAACGCCACCTAATAGCTACTTGCTCACCATCTCGGTCACACATTTAATATGAGACCTTCTATTTGTTTGGTATATATTAGTGATGAGCGGGTTCAGTTCCTCGGAAACCGAACCTCCCCGAACTTCACCCATTTTACACGGGTCCGAGGCATACTCGGATTCTCCCGTATGGCTCGGTTAACCCGAGCGCGCCCGAACGTCATCATCCCGCTGTCGGATTCTCGCGAGATTCGGATTCTATATAAGCAGCCGCGCGTCGCCGCCATTTTCACTCGTGCATTGGAAATGTTAGGGAGAGGACGTGGCTGGCGTCCTCTCCGTTTATTAATAATATTTGTGCTTATTGCTTAATTGTGGGGACTGGGGAGCAGCTGTATTATATAGGAGGAGTACAGTGCAGAGTTTTGCTGACAGTGACCACCAGTATACGTTGTCTGCATGAAAAACACTCCATATCTGTGCTCAGTGTGCTGCATATATCTGTGCTCACACTGCTTTATTGTGGGCACTGGGGACCACCAGTATATTATATAGGAGGAGTACAGTGCAGAGTTTTGCTGACCAGTGACCACCAGTATACGTTGTCTGCCTGAAAAACACTCCATATCTGTGCTCAGTGTGCTGCATATATCTGTGCTCACACTGCTTAATTGTGGGGACTGGGGAGCAGCTGTATTATATAGGAGGAGTACAGTGCAGAGTTTTGCTGACAGTGACCACCAGTATACATTGTCTGCCTGAAAAACACTCCATATCTGTGCTCAGTGTGCTGCATATATCTGTGCTCACGCTGCTTTATTGTGGGCACTGGGGACCACCAGTATATTATATAGGAGGAGTACAGTGCAGAGTTTTGCTGACCAGTGACCACCAGTATACGTTGTCTGCCTGAAAAACACTCCATATCTGTGCTCAGTGTGCTGCATATATCTGTGCTCACACTGCTTAATTGTGGGTAGAGATGGCTACTGACTCACTGTCTCAACACAGTGACTCGAATCATCAGGAAGTGTGAACGATTCGAGTCACTCACTGTTTAATGAGTCGAGACAGCTGCAGCAGCAGCCTCTCTCATCCAGAGGGAGGAAACTCAGTGTGTCCTTCAGTCAGTGTCTTCTGCTGAGTGTCTTTATCTGTGATTGGCCAGAGGCTATACCAGGTGACACCCAGTGGGAGGGGGAAGGGAGCAGTCACGACTCACCAGTCATACCCCTTTTCCACCTACGTACCGTGTCCGATCCGGGATGTTTAACACGGCTACAACCCGTGTCGGCTCCCCCGTTTCCACTACACTTCGACACGGGTTATTCCCGTGTCTGATCTGTTTCCACCTAACCCGGGTAAGCTCTGTAAAAGCCTATTGCTGTCATTACAAATGGACTTTTTATTGTATCATCAAGATGATATCATCAAAAGGACCAAAACGGAGGGGTGGGGCCTGCTCACAGCATTGCAGCAATGGACGCCGGTGCAGTAGCTGTGTCTAGCATAGAGTCGCAGACTGTTTGCAGTTTACTGCTGCTTTCTGCTACAGACAGCTTGATGCAGCTTTTCACCTTGTGCTACCTACTGCAGAGCTGGAGAAAGAGAGCTCAATTCTTTGCAGAGAGGGCTACCTATCGACGCAAATATTTGAAAAGGAGGAGAGCGCGTATATCATCCACTGTTGTTATTTCTCTCATAACAATGAACTCTACACCAAGCCGAAGAATGTGGATGAGAGATCGTAGACATGGGGAAGCATTCATGCAGACTATTCTAGCATATCAAGAGGACCAGTGGATGGAAAACTTCAGGATGTCTCGCGCTACACTCGAGTATGTTTTGGAACTACTGTCCCCCGCAATAACCATGCAGACCACCAGGTTCCGGAAGCCCATTGAGCCAGCCAGGAGATTAGCGATTGCTCTCTGGTGGTATGCTACCCCTGGAGAGTATCGCACAGTTTCCAGTTTATTTGGAGTAGGGATTGGCACGGTCTGCAAGATTGTCTACCAGGTCACGCGGGCATTGCTGGATACCATGTACCATCGCTTTATTTCCTTGCCACAAGGACAGCGGCTAGATGCGACTATAAAAGGGTTTAAGAAGTGTGGCTACCCACAGTGTGCTGGTGCCATAGATGGGACCCACATCCCCATCATCGCCCCCCGTGACAACCCAGCAGACTATTACAATCGTAAGGGTTGGCATTCCATTGTTCTGCAAGCTGTAGTGGACCACAAATACTGGTAAGCACTGTTTCACTAATGTGTTTGAAATAGGCTTGGGCTGTTTTATGATAATGCATAAACCTTTATTTTTAGTTTCACAGATGTCTTCATAGGGTGGCCCGGACGGTCACATGATGCAAGGGTTCTCGCCAACTCCGATCTTTACAGTATTGCTGAGGACAAGCTTGGTGGATGGCTTTTCCCTCAAGAGGTAAGATTATTTACTACTTAAACTAATGTTCGCCCATAAACCAATAGTCAAGTTTTACCCCTGTAATAATATTAATGTTTTATTAACAGAAATCGGTGATCGTACATGGTGTGGACATCCCAGTCCACCTCATTGGTGATGCAGCATACCCATTACAGTGCTGGCTAATGAAGGGCTACACCCAGCATGTTCACTTATCCCCCGTACAGACATCACATACCCATGCCCTAAGTTCGGCCCGTATGGCAGTGGAGAATGCGTTTGGGCGTTTAAAAGGACGCTGGCGCTGCCTCATGAAGAGGAATGATGTGGACTTGAAAATAATGCCAGATATAGTAGCAGCCTGCTTCATTCTCCATAACATATGTGAGATTCAAAAGGAAAACTTTCTCCCCGAGTGGAATGTACATGATCATGGGGCGGGGGTCACTGTACATGATGCACCAGGCTTGGTGGGGGGCATGACGCTGCCAGCGAGTGCATAAGGGCCACCATTGCAGCTAATCTTCAAACAATGTTGCAGTAGAGAAGACAGACAAGTTTTTGTGTGCAACAAAAGGGAAGAATGTCTCCCAGCGCTTGGTTATATCGAGTGAACTCTATACAAACAGAATCATCAATAATCACACAATTCAAAGGAATAAAAATAAATTTTCTTTTATTAAAGATAAGCTATGGGGATTTCCATAAAAAGTGTCTTTTACTTTAGTCTAGAATATTAAAAATTATACAGTGACTCCTAATACCGGTATACTAAAAAAATAATAAGACAACAGGACAAACAACATAAATAACATGTACGATAGCGGTACGCTGTCTTTTAGCGATTTATCCACTAATCACTCATGGGTGAGTCTTAAGTCCCAAAGTATGTAAATTATTCCAAGATAAACCTCACTGAAAAGTGAGTCTTAAGTCCCAGGAATGAGGTAGTTTTCCACAATGATTTGTATCAACAAAGCAGTCTTAGTATACCTTCCATTCAGGTCACAATTTTCTGGGGTCAAATTGCACAGTTCCCTTTTATGCACAACCTGTGGAAAGTCACTTACTTCAAAACCGCAAAGAGACAAACGACGGGTGTCTGCCGGCAGACAAAAACACAGTGCCTCAGTGATCAACTAGTTTCGCCTGTCTCAGAGCGCATCCACTTAAATTACTAAGAAATTAAGAGGACGATTGTAGCCGTTATCATTAGGATAATAGATATAAAATATGACATGTCCGGCTAGGATGCCCCGCTAAAATCACCATGGATACGAATATACAAATGGAGACGTTGGGACGGAAGTTACAGAAGTAACCTAGACGACGTATGTAAAGAGAAAAGTCACGAGGACTGGAAGTGACGTGACGCATCAGCCAAGACGTGGCGGTGGTTGAAGAGAGGGTTGCTAAGCGACCGGCAACACAGATAGAGGAACCAGCCACAAGGACCGGAAATGACGTAGCGCAGCTGAACGCTGTGAGTATTTGGTCACTATAGAAACGGAAACCGCACGGGGGCTTAAATAGCGGGGATTAGGTGTACTCGGCTATCCTGAGGAAGCCTGCTGAGACAGGCGAAACTAGTTGATCACTGAGGCACTGTGTTTTTGTCTGCCGGCAGACACCCGTCGTTTGTCTCTTTGCGGTTTTGAAGTAAGTGACTTTCCACAGGTTGTGCATAAAAGGGAACTGTGCAATTTGACCCCAGAAAATTGTGACCTGAATGGAAGGTATACTAAGACTGCTTTGTTGATACAAATCATTGTGGAAAACTACCTCATTCCTGGGACTTAAGACTCACTTTTCAGTGAGGTTTATCTTGGAATAATTTACATACTTTGGGACTTAAGACTCACCCATGAGTGATTAGTGGATAAATCGCTAAAAGACAGCGTACCGCTATCGTACATGTTATTTATGTTGTTTGTCCTGTTGTCTTATTATTTTTTTAGTATACCGGTATTAGGAGTCACTGTATAATTTTTAATATTCTAGACTAAAGTAAAAGACACTTTTTATGGAAATCCCCATAGCTTATCTTTAATAAAAGAAAATTTATTTTTATTCCTTTGAATTGTGTGATTATTGATGATTCTGTTTGTATAGAGTTCACTCGATATAACCAAGCGCTGGGAGACATTCTTCCCTTTTGTTGTTCTAATAACGAAGAGGATAGTGGAATCCTCTTTTTGTTCTCCAGAGCAGCTGGAACTTGTCGAGTGAAGTAGGAATAAGCGCAGTCCCCTACCCCTTCTTTGTAAGTTTTTGTGTGCAAACAATTTTTGTTTATTTCGTTTTTCAGTTATAAAAATTTGGTTCAAAAGTTATGTTATTATATTTTTTCTTTTAAACAGTTGGCACACATTTTCTGAGGTAACAATATAAAATATTTAAGTGCAAACATGACACTGTAAAATTCCACATAACGCAAGGGGTCTTCATCATGTGTCCCTCCAGCTGTTGTGGAACAACATGTACCAGCATGTGTTGCTATGTGTTTCCACAACAGCTAGAGGGCCACATGGTGAAGACACCTGCCCTGAGGTAAAAGAGTAAAGTGCAAACAGGGCACTCTGTAAAAAAAAAACCCTAATGTTTGGTTTGGCAGGTATCGGGTTACCCCCAATATTTGGATCACACTGCCGCACATTTTCTGAGGTAACAATATAAAAGGTAGCCCCAATTTCTCTAACGTCCTAGTGGATGCTGGGAACTCCGTAAGGACCATGGGGAATAGCGGGCTCCGAAGGAGGCTGGGCACAGTTAGATTTCGTGCCCGGCCGAGGTTGGATGCACACTAGAGGCTCTCCTGAGCTCTTAGAAAGTTATAGTCTTAGAATTTGTTATTTTCAGTGAGACCTGCTGGCAACAGGCTCACTGCAGCGAGGGACTAAGGGGAGAAGAAGCGAACTCGCCTGCTTGCAGCCGGATTGGGCTTCTTAGGCTACTGGACACCATTAGCTCCAGAGGGATCGACCGCAGGCCCAGCCTTGATGTTCGGTCCCGGAGCCGCGCCGCCGTCCCCCTTACAGAGCCAGAAGCAAGAAGATGGTCCGGAAAATCGGCGGCATGAAGACTCTGTCTTCAACAAGGTAGCGCACAGCACTGCAGCTGTGCGCCATTGCTCCTCTCACACACTTCACACTCCGGTCACTGAGGGTGCAGGGCGCTGGGGGGGGCGCCCTGAGGCAGCAATAAAAACACCTTGGCTGGCTAAAATACCTCAATATATGGCCCCAGGGGCTATATATGAGGTAAATACCCCTGCCAGAATTCTATAAAAAACGGGAGAATAGGCCGCGAAAAAGGGGCGGAGCCTATCTCCTCAGCACACTGGCGCCATTTTTCCCTCACAGCTCGGCTGGAGGGAAGCTCCCTGGCTCTTCCCTGCACAGTAAGATGGAAAAGAGAGGGGGGGCATTAAATTTGGCACTGTATACAGTATATTATATAAAAGCTATTAGGGACATAACTCAGTTAGTCCCTGTATATATATAGCGCTCTGGTGTGTGCTGGCATACTCTTACTCTGTCCCCCCAAAGGGCTTTTGTGGGTCCTGTCCTCGTTTAGAGCATTCCCTGTGTGTCTGCGGTGTGTCGGTACGGCTGTGTCGACATGTTGAATGAGGAGGCTTATATGGTGACAGAACAGAGGCCGATATATGTGATGTCGCCCCCTGTGGGGCCGACACCAGAGTGGATAGGTGAAAGGTATTAACCGACAGTGTCAACTCCTTACATAAAAGGGTGGATGACGTAACAGCTGTGGGACAGCCGGCTTCGCAGCCCGCGCCTGCCCAGGCGTCTCAAAGGCCATCAGGGGCTCAAAAACGCCCGCTCTCTCAGATGGCAGACACAGATGTCGACACGGAGTCTGACTCCAGTGTCGACAAGGTGGAGACATATACACAATCCACTAGGAACATCCGTGACGTGATCCCGGCAATAAAAAATGTGTTATACATTTCTGACTTTAACCCAAGCACCTCTAAAAATGGGTTTTAGGTTTGGGGAGAAAAAACAGGCAGTGTTTTGTTCCCCCATCAGATGAATAAATGAAGTGTGTGAAAGCGTGGGTTCCCCCGTTAAGAAACTGGTAATTTATAAAAAGTTACTGATGGCGTACCCTTTCCCGCCAGGTGGATAAGTTACGCTGGGAGATATCCCCTAGGGTGGATAAGGCGCTCACACGTTTGTCAAAAAAGGTGGCACTGCCGTCTTAGGATACGGCCACTTTAATAGGTACCTGTTGATAAAAAACAGGAGGCTATCCTGAAGTCTGTATTTACACACTCAGGTACTAGACTGAGACCTGCAGATAGTGCTGCTGCAGCGTGGTCGGTGACCCTGTCAAACAGGGATACTAGTTGGCAAACATAAAAACATATTAAAGACGTCGTCTTATATATGGGGGATGCACAGAGGGATATTTTGCCGGCTGGCATCCAAAATAAATGTAATGTCCATTCTGTCAGGAGGGTATTAGAGACCTGTCACTGGACAGGTGATGCTGACTTAAAAAGCGCATAGAGAGCCTTATAAGGGTGAGGAATTATTTGGGGATGGTCTCTGGGACCTCGTATCCACAGCAACTGCTGGGAAGAAATAATTTTACCTCAGGTTTCCTCACAGACAAAGGTACAGTCCTTTCGGCTTCAGAAAAGCAAGCGGGTCAAATGGCGCTTCCTTTCTGTACAGAGACAAGGGTAGAGGGAAAAAAGCTGCACCAGTCAGCCTGTTCCCAGAATCAAGATTCTTCCCCCGCCTCCTGTGAGGCCACACCATGACGCGGGTGCTCCACAGGTGTAGCCAGGTACGGTGGGGGGCCGTCTCAAAAATTTCAGCAATTAGTGGGCTCGCTCACAGGTGGATCCCTGTTTCTTTCAAGTAGTATTTCAGGGGTACAAGCTGGAATTCGAGATGTCTCCCCCCAGCCGTTTCCTAAAATATGCCTTGCTGACAACTCCCTCAGGCAGGGAGGCTGTGCTAGAGGCAATTAATAAGCGGTATTCCCAGCAGGTAATACTCAAGGTGCCCCTACTTCAACAAGGACGGGGTTACTATTCCACACGGGTTGGGGTACCGAAACCGCATGGTTCGGTGTGACCCATTTTATATTTAAAATCCTTGAACACAAAAATTCAAGTTCAAGATGGAATCGCTCAGGGCGGTTATTCCAAGCCTGGACGAGGGGGATTACATGGTATCCTGGGACATCAAGGATGCTTACCTGCATGTCCCCATTTACCATCCTCGCCAGGAGTACCTCAGATTTGTGGTACAGGATTACCATTACCAAGTCCAGACACTGCCGTTTGGACTGTACATGGCACCGAGGGTGTTTTATCAAGGTAATGGCCGAAATGTTGATACTCCTTCAAAAAAAAAGGGAGTTGTAATTATCCCGTACTTGGACAATCTCGTTATAAGGGCGAAGTCCAAGGAGCAGTTGGTAGTCGGGGTAGCACTATTTTGGAAAGTGCTACAACAGCATGGTTGGATTCTAAACAGTCCAAAGTCACAGCTGGTTCCTATGACACGTCTACTGTTCCTGGGGATGGTTCTGGACATAAACCAGAAATAGTGTTTCTCCCGGAGGAGAAAGCCAAGGAGTTGTCATCTCTAGTCAGAGACCTCCTGAAGCCAAAATAGGTAGCGGTGCATCATTGCACGCGAGTCCTGGGAAAAATGGTAGCTTCCTACGAAGCAATCCCATTAGGCAGGTTCCATACAAGAACTTTTCAGAGGGACCTGTTGGACAAGTGGTCCGGATCGCATCTTCCGATGCATAGGCTGATAACCCTGTCTCCAAGGACCAGGGTATCTCTACTGTGGTGGCTGCAGAGTGCCCATCTTCAAGAGGGCCGCAGGTTCGGCATACAGGATTAGGTCCTAGTGACCATGGATTCCAGCCTTTGAGGCTGGGAGGCAGTCACACAGGGAAGAAATTTCCAGGGACTTTGGTCAAGTCAGGTTATTTCCCTACACATAAATATTCTGGACCTGAGGGCCATTTACAATGCCCTGAGGCCGGCAAGGCCTCTGCTTCAAAACCAGCCGGTACTGATCCAATAGGACAACATCACGGCAGTCGCCCATGTAAACCAACAGGGCGGCACAAGAAGCAGGATGGCGATGGCAGAAGCCACAAGGATTCTCCGATAGGCGGAAAATCATGTGTTAGCACTGTCAGCAGTGTTCATTCCCGGAGTGGACAACTGGGAAGCAGATCTTCTCAACAGACACGACCTCCACCCGGGAGAATGGGGACTTCCTCCAGAAGTCTTCCAATAGGATTGTACACCATTGGGAAAGGCCACAGGTGGACATGATGGCGTCCCGCCTCAACAAAAAGCTATAAAAGATATTGCACCGGGTCAAGGGACCCTCAGGCGATAGCTATGGACGCTCTGGTAACACCGTGGGTGTACCAGTCGGTTTATGTGTTCTCCCCTCTGCCTCTCATACCAAAGGTACTGAGAATAATAAGAAGGCGAGGAGTAAGAACGATACTCGTGGATGGCCAAGAAGAGCTTGGTACCCAGAACTTCAAGAATTTATATCAGAGGACCCATGGCCTCTGCCACTCAGACAGGACCTGCGGCAGCAGGGGCCCTGTCTGTTCCAAGACTTACCGCAGCTGCGTTTGTCGGCATGGCGGTTGAACGCCGGATCCTGAAGGAAAAGGGCATTCCGGAGGAAGTCATTCCTACGCTTACTAAAGCCAGGAAAGAGGTTACAGCAACTCATTATCACCGCATATGGCGAAAATATGTTGCATGGTGTGAGGCCGAAAGGGCCCCAACAGAGGAATTTCAACTAGGTCGATTTCTGCATTTCCTGCAAGCAGGAGTGACTATGGGCCTTAAATTGGGTTCCATTAAGGTACAGATCTCGGCTCTGTCGATTTTCTTTCAAAAAGAACTAGCTTCAGTACCTGAAGTTCAGACATTTATAAAAGGAGTGCTGCAGAGTCAGCCCCCGTTTGTGCCTCCTGTGGCACCTTGGGATCTCAACGTGGTGTTGAGTTTCTTAAAATCACATTGGTTTGAACCACTAAAAACCGTGGATCTGAAATATCTCACGTGGAAGGTAGTTATGTTATTGGCCTTGGCTTCTGCCAGGCGAGTATCAAAGTTGGCGGCTTTGTCTTGTAAAAGCCCTTATTTGATTTTCCATATGGATAGGGCAGAATTGAGGACTCGTCCCCAGTTTCTCCCAAAGGTGGTGTCAGCGTTTCACCTGAACCAGCCTATTGTGGTGCCTAGGCTACTAGGGACTTGGAGGACTCCAAGTTGCTAGACGTTGTCAGGACACTGAAAATATATGTTTCCAGAACGGCTAGAGTCAGAAAATCTGACTCGCTGTTTATCCTATATGCACCTAACAAGCTGGGTGCTCCTGCTTCTAAGCAGACTATTGCTCGTTGGATTTGTAGTACAATTCAGCTTGCACATACTGTGGCAGGCCTGCCACAGCCAAAATCTGTCAATGCCCATTCCACAAGGAAGGTGGGCTCATCTTGGGCGGCTGCCCGAGAGGTCTCGGCTTTACAACTTTGCCGAGCAGCTACTTGGTCAGGGGCAAACACGTTTGCATAAATTCTACAAATTTGATACCCTGGCTGAGGAGGACCTGGAGTTCTCTCATTCAGTGCTGCAGAGTCATCCGCACTCTCCCGCCCGTTTGGGAGCATTGGTATAATCCCCATGGTCCTTACGGAGTTCCCAGCATCCACTAGGACGTTAGAGAAAATAAGAATTTACTCACCGGTAATTCTATTTCTCGTAGTCCGTAGTGGATGCTGGGCGCCCATCCCAAGTGCGGTTTATCTGCAATACTTGTACATAGTTATGGTTAACTAAATCGGGTTATTGTTGAGCCATCTGTTGAGAGGCTCTATTGTTTCATACTGTTAACTGTGTTTCATATCACGAGTTGTACGGTGTGATTGGTGTGGCTGGTATGAGTCTTACCCGGGATTCAAAATCCTTCCTTATTGTGTACGCTCGTCCGGGCACAGTACCTAACTGAGGCTTGGAGGAGGGTCATAGTGGGAGGAGCCAGTGCACACCAGGTAGTCTAAGATCTTTCTAGAGTACCCGGCCTCCTTCGGAGCCCGCTATTCCCCATGGTCCTTACGGAGTTCCCAGCATCCACTACGGACTACGAGAAATAGAATTACCGGTGAGTAAATTCTTATTATCTGGATCCCACTGCCCATTTTCTGAGGTAACAATATAAAAGTTTAAAGTGCCAACAGGGCACTCTGTAAAATTAAAATAATGTTTGCATTTGTAGGTATCAGGGTTGAGGATACAGTGCAAACAGAACCTTAAAACACAAACATTGTTTTATAACCCGCCGCTCTAAGGCAGTTGTCTATATATCCGAAATTCTGAGGATTGCGGGATTTGTGTTGGGGGATTTGAGGGAGGCTCATAGTTGTATGGACCATATGGGTGCTGTGGGTAGGCTGTGTCTTGCTGTTGTGTTTGTGTGGTATTCCCTATGGTACGTGCAAACGTGCGTTCAAAAAATGTCATCTGCATGGTCGTTAACTGCCTCATAAAAGTTTGATGCATTTCTTTTTCTGACGCAAGAAATCTCTCAAGCCGTGCATCTTCCTGGGCATTGAGCTCACTATCCGCCTCACGCAGGTGATCCACGATAATGGACTTCATTGCTCTGACCGTTTGTTCAGTTTTGTTCAATTTCTTTTTCCGCTGTGGAACGTTGTAGACTGTGAAGGAGATGAAACAGAATGTAAGCAACAATATAAAAATAGCAGTGGTAGCATATACGTGTTTGTGGCCTTCTCCCACCTGCACACTAGCTATACTCTGCAACATTACCATGGTTCTATTAAAAAATAGCAGTGGTAGCATATACGTGTTTGTGGTCTTCTCCCACCTGCACACTAGCTATACTCTGCAACATTACCATGCCTTTACATAGATTCTGTATAGGGACTGCTGCAACTGTATTTGTAATGGTAATACTTACTATTTAAGCGCAAAGTCGTGGTCTTGGGGGGTTGCGACGTCTCCGCCTGAGACTGTGGTACGTCCTCAATAGTGGCACTGATGGAATCATCATTGACGGTCGAGTCTTCGAAACTGCTGTCCGATATAAGCAGCGGGGATGATGGGCTGCATTGTGAGCTGGGAAGGCTGTGCTGTGTTTCGTCACAGTCCTCGTCGACTGACATCTGGCGACTGGCAGAGCTGGATGATGATAGTGCTATGGGATTTGTTATCGCAGTTGTGCCGAAGACACTATAGCATAGGTCATAATATGCCCATTCAATACGCCCAGCACCACTTTTCTTTAGAGATGAGCGCCTGAAATTTTTCGGGTTTTGTGTTTTGGTTTTGGGTTCGGTTCCGCGGCCGTGTTTTGGGTTCGAACGCGTTTTGGCAAAACCTCACCGAATTATTTTTGTCGGATTCGGGTGTGTTTTGGATTCGGGTGTTTTCTTCCAAAAACACTAAAAAACAGCTTAAATCATAGAATTTGGGGGTCATTTTGATCCCAAAGTATTATTAACCTCAAAAACCATAATTTACACTCATTTTCAGTCTATTCTGAATACCTCACACCTCACAATATTATTTTTAGTCCTAAAATTTGCACCGAGGTCGCTGTGTGAGTAAGATAAGCGACCCTAGTGGCCGACACAAACACCGGGCCCATCTAGGAGTGGCACTGCAGTGTCACGCAGGATGTCCCTTCCAAAAAACCCTCCCCAAACAGCACATGACGCAAAGAAAAAAAGAGGCGCAATGAGGTAGCTGTGTGAGTAAGATTAGCGACCCTAGTGGCCGACACAAACACCGGGCCCATCTAGGAGTGGCACTGCAGTGTCACGCAGGATGGCCCTTCCAAAAAACCCTCCCCAAACAGCACATGACGCAAAGAAAAAAAGAGGCGCAATGAGGTAGCTGACTGTGTGAGTAAGATTAGCGACCCTAGTGGCCGACACAAACACCGGGCCCATCTAGGAGTGGCACTGCAGTGTCACGCAGGATGGCCCTTCCAAAAAACCCTCCCCAAACAGCACATGATGCAAAGAAAAAAAGAGGCGCAATGAGGTAGCTGACTGTGTGAGTAAGATTAGCGACCCTAGTGGCCGACACAAACACCGGGCCCATCTAGGAGTGGCACTGCAGTGTCACGCAGGATGTCCCTTCCAAAAAACCCTCCCCAAACAGCACATGACGCAAAGAAAAAAAGAGGCGCAATGAGGTAGCTGACTGTGTGAGTAAGATTAGCGACCCTAGTGGCCGACACAAACACCGGGCCCATTTAGGAGTGGCACTGCAGTGTCACGCAGGATGTCCCTTCCAAAAAACCCTCCCCAATCAGCACATGATGCAAAGAAAAAGAAAAGAAAAAAGAGGTGCAAGATGGAATTATCCTTGGGCCCTCCCACCCACCCTTATGTTGTATAAACAAAACAGGACATGCACACTTTAACCAACCCATCATTTCAGTGACAGGGTCTGCCACACGACTGTGACTGATATGACGGGTTGGTTTGGACCCCCCCCAAAAAAGAAGCAATTAATCTCTCCTTGCACAAACTGGCTCTACAGAGGCAAGATGTCCACCTCATCTTCACCCTCCGATATATCACCGTGTACATCCCCCTCCTCACAGATTATCAATTCGTCCCCACTGGAATCCACCATCTCAGCTCCCTGTGTACTTTGTGGAGGCAATTGCTGCTGGTCAATGTCTCCGCGGAGGAATTGATTATAATTCATTTTAATGAACATCATCTTCTCCACATTTTCTGGATGTAACCTCGTACGCCGATTGCTGACAAGGTGAGCGGCGGCACTAAACACTCTTTCGGAGTACACACTTGTGGGAGGGCAACTTAGGTAGAATAAAGCCAGTTTGTGCAAGGGCCTCCAAATTGCCTCTTTTTCCTGCCAGTATAAGTACGGACTGTGTGACGTGCCTACTTGGATGCGGTCACTCATATAATCCTCCACCATTCTATCAATGTTGAGAGAATCATATGCAGTGACAGTAGACGACATGTCCGTAATCGTTGTCAGGTCCTTCAGTCCGGACCAGATGTCAGCATCAGCAGTCGCTCCAGACTGCCCTGCATCACCGCCAGCGGGTGGGCTCGGAATTCTGAGCCTTTTCCTCGCACCCCCAGTTGCGGGAGAATGTGAAGGAGGAGATGTTGACAGGTCGCGTTCCGCTTGACTTGACAATTTTGTCACCAGCAGGTCTTTCAACCCCAGCAGACCTGTGTCTGCCGGAAAGAGAGATCCAAGGTAGGCTTTAAATCTAGGATCGAGCACGGTGGCCAAAATGTAGTGCTCTGATTTCAACAGATTGACCACCCGTGAATCCTTGTTAAGCGAATTAAGGGCTGCATCCACAAGTCCCACATGCCTAGCGGAATCGCTCCCTTTTAGCTCCTTCTTCAATGCCTCCAGCTTCTTCTGCAAAAGCCTGATGAGGGGAATGACCTGACTCAGGCTGGCAGTGTCTGAACTGACTTCACGTGTGGCAAGTTCAAAGGGCATCAGAACCTTGCACAACGTTGAAATCATTCTCCACTGCACTTGAGACAGGTGCATTCCATCTCCTATATCGTGCTCAATTGTATAGGCTTGAATGGCCTTTTGCTGCTCCTCCAACCTCTGAAGCATATAGAGGGTTGAATTCCACCTCGTTACCACTTCTTGCTTCAGATGATGGCAGGGCAGGTTCAGTAGTTTTTGGTGGTGCTCCAGTCTTCTGTACGTGGTGCCTGTACGCCGAAAGTGTCCCGCAATTTTTCTGGCCACCGACAGCATCTCTTGCACGCCCCTGTCGTTTTTTAAAAAATTCTGCACCACCAAATTCAAGGTATGTGCAAAACATGGGACGTGCTGGAATTTGCCCATATTTAATGCACACACAATATTGCTGGCGTTGTCCGATGCCACAAATCCACAGGAGAGTCCAATTGGGGTAAGCCATTCCGCGATGATCTTCCTCAGTTGCCGTAAGAGGTTTTCAGCTGTGTGCGTATTCTGGAAAGCGGTGATACAAAGCGTAGCCTGCCTAGGAAAGAGTTGGCGTTTGCGAGATGCTGCTACTGGTGCCGCCGCTGCTGTTCTTGCGGCGGGAGTCCATACATCTACCCAGTGGGCTGTCACAGTCATATAGTCCTGACCCTGCCCTGCTCCACTTGTCCACATGTCCGTGGTTAAGTGGACATTGGGTACAACTGCATTTTTTAGGAGACTGGTGAGTCTTTTTCTGACGTCCGTGTACATTCTCGGTATCGCCTGCCTAGAGAAGTGGAACCTAGATGGTATTTGGTAACGGGGGCACACTGCCTCAATAAATTGTCTAGTTCCCTGTGAACTAACGGCGGATACCGGACGCACGTCTAACACCAACATAGTTGTCAAGGACTCAGTTATCCGCTTTGCAGTAGGATGACTGCTGTGATATTTCATCTTCCTCGCAAAGGACTGTTGAACAGTCAATTGCTTACTGGAAGTAGTACAAGTGGGCTTACGACTTCCCCTCTGGGATGACCATCGACTCCCAGCGGCAACAACAGCAGCGCCAGCAGCAGTAGGCGTTACACGCAAGGATGCATCGGAGGAATCCCAGGCAGGAGAGGACTCGTCAGACTTGCCAGTGACATGGCCTGCAGGACTATTGGCATTCCTGGGGAAGGAGGAAATTGACACTGAGGGAGTTGGTGGGGTGGTTTGCGTGAGCTTGGTTACAAGAGGAAGGGATTTACTGGTCAGTGGACTGCTTCCGCTGTCACCCAAAGTTTTTGAACTTGTCACTGACTTATTATGAATGCGCTGCAGGTGACGTATAAGGGAGGATGTTCCGAGGTGGTTAACGTCCTTACCCCTACTTATTACAGCTTGACAAAGGGAACACACGGCTTGACACCTGTTGTCCGCATTTCTGGTGAAAAACCTCCACACCGAAGAGCTGATTTTTTTGGTATTTTCACCTGGCATGTCAACGGCCATATTCCTCCCACGGACAACAGGTGTCTCCCCGGGTGCCTGACTTAAACAAACCACCTCACCATCAGAATCCTCCTGGTCAATTTCCTCCCCAGCGCCAGCAACACCCATATCCTCCTCATCCTGGTGTACTTCAACACTGACATCTTCAATCTGACTATCAGGAACTGGACTGCGGGTGCTCCTTCCAGCACTTGCAGGGGGCGTGCAAATGGTGGAAGGCGCATGCTCTTCACATCCAGTGTTGGGAAGGTCAGGCATCGCAACCGACACAATTGGACTCTCCTTGTGGATTTGGGATTTCAAAGAACGCACAGTTCTTTGCGGTGCTTTTGCCAGCTTGAGTCTTTTCAGTTTTCTAGCGAGAGGCTGAGTGCTTCCATCCTCATGTGAAGCTGAACCACTAGCCATGAACATAGGCCAGGGCCTCAGCCGTTCCTTGCCACTCCGTGTGGTAAATGGCATATTGGCAAGTTTACGCTTCTCCTCCGACAATTTTATTTTAGGTTTTGGAGTCCTTTTTTTACTGATATTTGGTGTTTTGGTTTTGACATGCTCTGTACTATGCCATTGGGCATCGGCCTTGGCAGACGACGTTGCTGGCATTTCATCGTCTCGGCCATGACTAGTGGCAGCAGCTTCAGCACGAGGTGGAAGTGGATCTTGATCTTTCCCTAATTTTGGAACCTCAACATTTTTGTTCTCCATATTTTAATAGGCACAACTAAAAGGCACCTCAGGTAAACAATGCAGATGGATGGATTGGATACTAGTATACAATTATGGACGGGCTGCCGAGTGCCGACACAGAGGTAGCCACAGCCGTGAACTACCGCACTGTACTGTGTCTGCTGCTAATATATAGACTGGTTGATAAAGAGATAGTATACTCGTAACTAGTATGTATGTATAAAGAAAGAAAAAAAAAAACCACGGTTAGGTCACTGGTATATACAATTATGGACGGGCTGCCGAGTGCCGACACAGAGGTAGCCACAGCCGTGAACTACCGCACTGTACTGTGTCTGCTGCTAATATATAGACTGGTTGATAAAGAGATAGTATACTCGTAACTAGTATGTATGTATAAAGAAAGAAAAAAAAACCACGGTTAGGTCACTGGTATATACAATTATGGACGGGCTGCCGAGTGCCGACACAGAGGTAGCCACAGCCGTGAACTACCGCACTGTACTGTGTCTGCTGCTAATATATAGACTGGTTGATAAAGAGATAGTATACTCGTAACTAGTATGTATGTATAAAGAAAGAAAAAAAAACCACGGTTAGGTGGTATATACAATTATGGACGGGCTGCCGAGTGCCGACACAGAGGTAGCCACAGCCGTGAACTACCGCACTGTACTGTGTCTGCTGCTAATATATAGACTGGTTGATAAAGAGATAGTATACTCGTAACTAGTATGTATGTATAAAGAAAGAAAAAAAAACCACGGTTAGGTCACTGGTATATACAATTATGGACGGGCTGCCGAGTGCCGACACAGAGGTAGCCACAGCCGTGAACTACCGCACTGTACACTGGTTGATAAAGAGATAGTAGTATACTCGTAACAACTAGTATGACGACGGTATAAAGAATGAAAAAAAAACCACGGTTAGGTGGTATATAATACAATTATGGTTGGACGGACTGCCTGCCGAGTGCCGACACAGAGGTAGCCACAGCCGTGAACTACCGCACTGTACACTGGTTGATAAAGAGATAGTAGTATACTCGTAACAACTAGTATGACGACGGTATAAAGAATGAAAAAAAAACCACGGTTAGGTGGTATATAATACAATTATGGTTGGACGGACTGCCTGCCGAGTGCCGACACAGAGGTAGCCACAGCCGTGAACTACCGCACTGTACACTGGTTGATAAAGAGATAGTAGTATACTCGTAACAACTAGTATGACGACGGTATAAAGAACGAAAAAAAAACCACGGTTAGGTGGTATATATTATAATACAATTATGGATGGACGGACTGCCTGCCGAGTTCCGACACAGAGGTAGCCACAGCCGTGAACTACCGCACTGTACACTGGTTGATAAAGAGATAGTAGTATACTTGTAACAACTAGTATGACGACGGTATAAAGAACGAAAAAAAAACCACGGTTAGGTGGTATATATTATAATACAATTATGGATGGACGGACTGCCTGCCGAGTTCCGACACAGAGGTAGCCACAGCCGTGAACTACCGCACTGTACACTGGTTGATAAAGAGATAGTAGTATACTCGTAACAACTAGTATGACTATGACGACGGTATAAAGAAAGAAAAAAAAAACCACGGTTAGGTGGTATATAATACAATTATGGATGGACGGACTGCCTGCCGAGTGCCGACACAGAGGTAGCCACAGCCGTGAACTACCGCACTGTACTGTGTCTGCTGCTAATATAGACTGGTTGATAAAGAGATAGTATGCAATACTACTAATATACTGGTGGTCAGGCACTGGTCACCACTAGTCACACTGGCAGTGGCACTCCTGCAGCAAAAGTGTGCACTGTTTAATTTTAATATAATATTATTTATCATGTACTCCTGGCTCCTGCTATAACAACCTGCAGTGCTCCCCAGTCTCCCCCACAATTATAAGCTTTATATACAATACATTGATGTGCAGCACACTGGGCTGAGCAGTGCACACAGACTGAGTCACTGTCTGACTGTGTATCGTTTTTTTCAGGCAGAGAACGGATATATTAAATAAAACAAACAACTGCACTGTCTCTGGTGGTCACTGGTCACTGTGGTCGTCAGTCACTAAACTCTGTCTGCACTCTGCACTCTCTTCTAATCTACAGTATCACAGCAATCTCTCTCTCTCTCTCTCTTCTAAATCTAATCTAAATGGAGAGGACGCCAGCCACGTCCTCTCCCTATCAATCTCAATGCACGTGTGAAAATGGCGGCGACGCGCGGCTCCTTATATAGAATCCGAGTCTCGCGAGAATCCGACAGCGTCATGATGACGTTCGGGCGCGCTCGGGTTAACCGAGCAAGGCGGGAAGATCCGAGTCGCTCGGACCCGTGAAAAAAAAAGTGAAGTTCGTGCGGGTTCGGATTCAAAGAAACCGAACCCGCTCATCTCTACTTTTCTTGCGGTTATGGTCGTGTACTTTGGTGAATTGTCTGCGTAGTGCCTTCAATTTGTTAACAACTTGTTGCTGGGTTTTTTGGATGCCCCTTTCTGCCAGCATAAGGGATATGTTCTTGTAGACGATAGCATCCTTAACTGTTCCAGTCACCTGCCTTCTAATTTCTTCCTCTCGCCGAATATTAAGCAGCTCTTTGATCTCTGTGTCTGACCAGGTATGGCTAGCCATGTTGCTGTGCTGGAGCTTCTGCTGCTGTATATTGTCTGTTTGTTTGGAAGCTGCTGCAATAAAAATATCTGTATGTACCCAGCGTGACTTCAGAGTGTTTTGTTTGCAAGCTGCCTCAATGCCTGCATGTGCCCAGCGTAGTGTTGTTTGCTGCTGCGGTGCCTGCATGTGCCCAGCGTGTCTCCCAGGGATGATATCATCTTCCAGTGCCCCAGAAGCACCAATCAGCGTCTCAGAGCGTTACTCGGGTCTGAAAACACGTGTAATGACCGTTTCCACTGCACCGCTCTCCGTGTCATTACCGTGTTCTACCCAGGTAAATAGCCGGGTTGGATTCCCGGGTCACTCAACCCGTGTTGACCCGTTTCCACCTACTAAAAACTAGAGATGAGCGGGTTCGGTTCCTCGGAATCCGAACCCGCCCGAACTTCATGTTTTTTTACACGGGTCCGAGCGACTCGGATCTTCCCGCCTTGCTCGGTTAACCCGAGCGCGCCCCGAACGTCATAATCCCGCTGTCGGATTCTCGCGAGGCTCGGATTCTATCGCGAGACTCGGATTCTATATAAGGAGCCGCGCGTCGCCGCCATTTTCACACGTGCATTGAGATTGATAGGGAGAGGACGTGGCTGGCGTCCTCTCCGTTTATAGAGAAGAGAGTGAGACTAGAGTAGAGAGAGACACAGTATTTACTTTAGTAATTTTGGGGAGCATTAGGAGGAGTACTACTACTTGCTGAAGTGATAGTGTGACTGTATATCTGACTTGTGGGGGAGACAGTAGGGAGCAGTTAGAGTCTGAGAGCAGGAGTACATATTTTAACGTACAGTGCACACTTTTGCTGCCAGAGTGCCACACTGCCATTGTGACCACACTGACCACCAGTATATATATTGTGATTGTCTGCTTAGGAGTACTACTTGCAAGTTGCTGATAGTGTGACCAGTGACCTGACCACCAGTTTAATTAATCACCACCAGTTTAATATATATATATATATATATATAATTGTATATAATATATATATAATTGTATACCACCTACCCGTGTTTTTTTTTTTTTTCTTTCTTCTTGATACATACTACTATAGTAGCTTACTGTAGCAGTCTGCGGTGCTGCTGAGCTGACAGTGTCCAGCAGGTCCGTCATCAGTCATTACATAATAAATATATATACCTGTCCGGCTGCAGTACTAGTGATATTATATATATATATATTAATTTCATCTCATTATCATCCAGTCTATATTAGCAGCAGACACAGTACGGTAGTCCACGGCTGTAGCTACCTCTGTGTCGGCAGTCGCTGGTCCATCCATAATTGTATACCACCTACCCGTGTTTTTTTTTTTTTTTCTTTCTTCTTGATACATACTACTATAGTAGCTTACTGTAGCAGTCTGCGGTGCTGCTGAGCTGACAGTGTCCAGCAGGTCCGTCATCAGTCATTACATAATAAATATATATACCTGTCCGGCTGCAGTACTAGTGATATTATATATATATATATATTAATTTCATCTCATTATCATCCAGTCTATATTAGCAGCAGACACAGTACGGTAGTCCATGGCTGTAGCTACCTCTGTGTCGGCAGTCGCTGGTCCATCCATAATTGTATACCACCTACCCGTGGTTTTTTTTTTCTTTCTTCTTGATACATACTACTATAGTAGCTTACTGTAGCAGTCTGCGGTGCTGCTGAGCTGACAGTGTCCAGCAGGTCCGTCATCAGTCATTACATAATAAATATATATACCTGTCCGGCTGCAGTACTAGTGATATTATATATATATATATTAATTTCATCTCATTATCATCCAGTCTATATTAGCAGCAGACACAGTACGGTAGTCCACGGCAGTAGCTACCTCTGTGTCGGCAGTCGCTGGTCCATCCATAATTGTATACCACCTACCCGTGGTTTTTTTTTTTTCTTTCTTCTTGATACATACTACTATAGTAGCTTACTGTAGCAGTCTGCGGTGCTGCTGAGCTGACAGTGTCCAGCAGGTCTGTCATCAGTCATTACATAATAAATATATATACCTGTCCGGCTGCAGTACTAGTGATATTATATATATATATATTAATTTCATCTCATTATCATCCAGTCTATATTAGCAGCAGACACAGTACGGTAGTCCACGGCTGTAGCTACCTCTGTGTCGGCAGTCGCTGGTCCATCCATAATTGTATACCACCTACCCGTGGTTTTTTTTTTCTTTCTTCTTGATACATACTACTATAGTAGCTTACTGTAGCAGTCTGCGGTGCTGCTGAGCTGACAGTGTCCAGCAGGTCCGTCATCAGTCATTACATAATAAATATATATACCTGTCCGGCTACAGTACTAGTGATAATATATATATATATATTAATTTCATCTCATTATCATCCAGTCTATATTAGCAGCAGACACAGTACGGTAGTCCACGGCTGTAGCTACCTCTGTGTCGGCAGTCGCTGGTCCATCCATAATTGTATACCACCTACCCGTGTTTTTTTTTTTTTCTTTCTTCTTGATACATACTACTATAGTAGCTTACTGTAGCAGTCTGCGGTGCTGCTGAGCTGACAGTGTCCAGCAGGTCCGTCATCAGTCATTACATAATAAATATATATACCTGTCCGGCTGCAGTACTAGTGATATTATATATATATATATATTAATTTCATCTCATTATCATCCAGTCTATATTAGCAGCAGACACAGTACGGTAGTCCACGGCTGTAGCTACCTCTGTGTCGGCAGTCGCTGGTCCATCCATAATTGTATACCACCTACCCGTGGTTTTTTTCTTTTTATTTCTTCTTGATACATACTACTATAGTAGCTTACTGTAGCAGTCTGCGGTGCTGCTGAGCTGACAGTGTCTAGCAGGTCCGTCATCAGTCATTACATAATAAATATATATACCTGTCCGGCTGCAGTACTAGTGATATTATATATATATATATTAATTTCATCTCATTATCATCCAGTCTATATTAGCAGCAGACACAGTACGGTAGTCCACGGCTGTAGCTACCTCTGTGTCGGCAGTCGCTGGTCCATCCATAAGTATACTAGTATCCATCCATCTCCATTGTTTACCTGAGGTGCCTTTTAGTTGTGCCTATTAAAATATGGAGAACAAAAATGTTGAGGTTCCAAAATTAGGGAAAGATCAAGATCCACTTCCACCTCGTGCTGAAGCTGCTGCCACTAGTCATGGCCGAGACGATGAAATGCCAGCAACGTCGTCTGCCAAGGCCGATGCCCAATGTCATAGTACAGAGCATGTAAAATCCAAAACACCAAATATCAGTAAAAAAAGGACTCCAAAATCTAAAATAAAATTGTCGGAGGAGAAGCGTAAACTTGCCAATATGCCATTTACCACACGGAGTGGCAAGGAACGGCTGAGGCCCTGGCCTATGTTCATGGCTAGTGGTTCAGCTTCACATGAGGATGGAAGCACTCAGCCTCTCGCTAGAAAACTGAAAAGACTCAAGCTGGCAAAAGCACCGCAAAGAATTGTGCATTCTTCGAAATCCCAAATCCACAAGGAGAGTCCAATTGTGTCGGTTGCGATGCCTGACCTTCCCAACACTGGACGTGAAGAGCATGCGCCTTCCACCATTTGCACGCCCCCTGCAAGTGCTGGAAGGAGCACCCGCAGTCCAGTTCCTGATAGTCAGATTGAAGATGTCAGTGTTGAAGTACACCAGGATGAGGAGGATATGGGTGTTGCTGGCGCTGGGGAGGAAATTGACAAGGAGGATTCTGATGGTGAGGTGGTTTGTTTAAGTCAGGCACCCGGGGAGACACCTGTTGTCTGTGGGAGGAATAGGGCCGTTGACATGCCTGGTGAAAATACCAAAAAAATCCTCTTCGGTGTGGAAGTATTTCACCAGAAATGCGGACAACATTTGTCAAGCGTGTGTTGCCTTTGTCAAGCTGTAATAAGTAGGGGTAAGGACGTTAACCACCTCGGAACATCCTCCCTTATACGTCACCTGCAGCGCATTTATAATAAGTCAGTGACAAGTTCAAAAACTTTGGGCGACAGTGGAAGCAGTCCACTGACCAGTAAATCCCTTCCTCTTGTAACCAAGCTCACGCAAACCACCCCACCAACTCCCTCAGTGTCAATTTCCTCCTTCCCCAGGAATGCCAATAGTCCTGCAGGCCATGTCACTGGCAATTCTGACGAGTCCTCTCCTGCCTGGGATTCCTCCGATGCATCCTTGCGTGTAACGCCTACTGCTGCTGGCGCTGCTGTTGTTGCTGCTGGGAGTCGATGGTCATCCCAGAGGGGAAGTCGTAAGCCCACTTTTACTACTTCCACCAAGCAATTGACTGTCCAACAGTCCTTTGCGAGGAAGATGAAATATCACAGCAGTCATCCTGTTGTAAAGCGAATAACTGAGGCCTTGACAACTATGTTGGTGTTAGACGTGCGTCCGGTATCCGCCGTTAGTTCACAGGGAACTAGACAATTTCTTGAGGTAGTGTGCCCCCGTTACCAAATACCATCTAGGTTCCACTTCTCTAGGCAGGCGATACCGAGAATGTACACGGACGTCAGAAAAAGACTCACCAGTGTCCTAAAAAATGCAGTTGTACCCAATGTCCACTTAACCACAGACATGTGGACAAGTGGAGCAGGGCAGGGTCAGGACTATATGACTGTGACAGCCCACTGGGTAGATGTATGGACTCCCGCCGCAAGAACAGCAGCGGCGGCACCAGTAGCAGCATCTCGCAAACGCCAACTCTTTCCTAGGCAGGCTACGCTTTGTATCACCAGTTTCCAGAATACGCACACAGCTGAAAACCTCTTACGGCAACTGAGGAAGATCATCGCGGAATGGCTTACCCCAATTGGACTCTCCTGTGGATTTGTGGCATCGGACAACGCCAGCAATATTGTGTGTGCATTACATATGGGCAAATTCCAGCACGTCCCATGTTTTGCACATACCTTAAATTTGGTGGTGCAGAATTTTTTAAAAAACGACAGGGGCATGCAAGAGATGCTGTCGGTGGCCAGAAGAATTGCGGGACACTTTCGGCGTACAGGCACCACGTACAGAAGACTGGAGCACCACCAAAAACGCCTGAACCTGCCCTGCCATCATCTGAAGCAAGAAGTGGTAACGAGGTGGAATTCAACCCTATATATGCTTCAGAGGTTGGAGGAGCAGCAAAAGGCCATTCAAGCCTATACAATTGAGCACGATATAGGAGGTGGAATGTACCTGTCTCAAGCGCAGTGGAGAATGATTTCAACGTTGTGCAAGGTTCTGCAACCTTTTGAACTTGCCACACGTGAAGTCAGTTCAGACACTGCCAGCCTGAGTCAGGTCATTCCCCTCATCAGGCTTTTGCAGAAGAAGCTGGAGGCATTGAAGGAGGAGCTAAAAGGGAGCGATTCCGCTAGGCATGTGGGACTTGTGGATGGAGCCCTTAATTCGCTTAACAAGGATTCACGGGTGGTCAATCTGTTGAAATCAGAGCACTACATTTTGGCCACCGTGCTCGATCCTAGATTTAAAACCTACCTTGGATCTCTCTTTCCGGCAGACACAAGTCTGCTGGGGTTCAAAGACCTGCTGGTGACAAAATTGTCAAGTCAAGCGGAACGCGACCTGTCAACATCTCCTCCTTCACATTCTCCCGCAACTGGGGGTGCGAGGAAAAGGCTCAGAATTCCAAGCCCACCCGCTGGCGGTGATGCAGGGCAGTCTGGAGCGACTGCTGATGCTGACATCTGGTCCGGACTGAAGGACCTGACAACGATTACGGACATGTCGTCTACTGTCACTGCATATGATTCTCTCCCCATTGAAAGAATAGTGGAGGATTATATGAGTGACCGCATCCAAGTAGGCACGTCAGACAGTCCGTACTTATACTGGCAGGAAAAAGAGACAATTTGGAGGCCCTTGCACAAACTGGCTTTATTCTACCTAAGTTGCCCTCCCACAAGTGTGTACTCCGATAGAGTGTTTAGTGCCGCCGCTCACCTTGTCAGCAATCGGCGTACGAGGTTACTTCCAGAAAATGTGGAGAAGATGATGTTCATTAAAATGAATTATAATCAATTCCTCCGTGGAGACATTGACCAGCAGCAATTGCCTCCACAAAGTACACAGGGAGCTGAGATGGTGGATTCCAGTGGGGACGAATTGATAATCTGTGAGGAGCAGGATGTACACGGTGATATATCGGAGGATGATGATGAGGTGGACATCTTGCCTCTGTAGAGCCAGTTTGTGCAAGGAGAGATTAATTGCTTCTTTTTCGGTGGGGGTCCAAACCAACCCGTCATTTCAGTCACAGTCGTGTGGCAGACCCTGTCACTGAAATGATGGGTTGGTTAAAGTGTGCATGTCCTGTTTATACAACATAAGGGTGGGTGGGAGGGCCCAAGGACAATTCCATCTTGCACCTCTTTTTCTTTCATTTTTATTTGCGTCATGTGCTGTTTGGGGAGTGTTTTTTGGAAGGGCCATCCTGCGTGACACTGCAGTGCCACTCCTAGATGGGCCAGGTGTTTGTGTCGGCCACTAGGGTCGCTTATCTTACTCACACAGCTACCTCATTGCGCCTCTTTTTTTCTTTGCGTCATGTGCTGTTTGGGGAGTGTTTTTTGGAAGGGCCATCCTGCGTGACACTGCAGTGCCACTCCTAGATGGGCCAGGTGTTTGTGTCGGCCACTAGGGTCGCTTATCTTACTCACACAGCTACCTCATTGCGCCTCTTTTTTTCTTCTTTGCGTCATGTGCTGTTTGGGGAGTGTTTTTTGGAAGGGCCATCCTGTGTGACACTGCAGTGCCACTCCTAGATGGGCCAGATGTTTGTGTCGGCCACTAGGGTCGCTTATCTTACTCACACAGCTACCTCATTGCGCCTCTTTTTTTCTTCTTTGCGTCATGTGCTGTTTGGGGAGTGTTTTTTGGAAGGGCCATCCTGCGTGACACTGCAGTGCCACTCCTAGATGGGCCAGGTGTTTGTGTCGGCCACTAGGGTTGCTTATCTTACTCACACAGCTACCTCATTGCGCCTCTTTTTTTCTTTGCGTCATGTGCTGTTTGGGGAGTGTTTTTTGGAAGGGCCATCCTGCGTGACACTGCAGTGCCACTCCTAGATGGGCCAGGTGTTTGTGTCGGCCACTAGGGTCGCTTAGCTTAGTCATCCAGCGACCTCGGTGCAAATTTTAGGACTAAAAATATTATTGTGAGGTATTCAGAATAGACTGAAAATGAGTGGAAATTATGGTTTTTGAGGTTAATAATACTTTGGGATCAAAATGACCCCCAAATTCTATGATTTAAGCTGTTTTTTAGTGTTTTTTGAAAAAAAACACCCGAATCCAAAACACACCCGAATCCGACAAAAAAAATTCAGTGAGGTTTTGCCAAAACGCGGTCGAACCCAAAACACGGCCGCGGAACCGAACCCAAAACCCGAAAAATTTCAAGTGCACATCTCTACTAAAAACCCGTGTCGATGCGCGCCCCCATGCAAAAACATGGGTAAAAACAGCTAGTGGAAAAGGGGTATCAGTGAGTGCTGTGCTGCTGTGCCTGATCCATTTCATGAATCATGATTCATCCTGAGTCTGCCAGTGAGTTGAGACAGTTGTACACTGTGTAGACTCAGTGACTCAGTGGATGGATCTGATTCATGCAGCATTAGCCTGCAGGAGGTGGAGCCCCTGTGGTACAGGGCTCTCAGCTCAGTGCTCACTGATCCTGCTCAGTTTGATTGTGGGTGGCAAACTTCCTGGAGGCTAGATAGTGGATAACAGGGCCGTAACTACGTGTGTGCCAAGTGGGCTTGGCACACAGCGCAGTTGCCCTGAGGGCGCACGGCCAGCGGCATGTAATGAGTCAAATTGACTCATTACATGCCGCCTCTGCTGTGGGCTGTGTGCGCCGCGCTGTGGAGGGAGAAGAGGACCAGCGCCGGGCAGCGGAGAAGGAGGAGGAGGGAGGGGGAGCAGGGAGCCGCAGCAGCGCTATGTCATTGGTAGTAAGCGCCGCTGCAGCATCCCCCTCTCCTTCTGTATTGGCTGCCCGGCACTGCTGTGGATGCTGGAATGCGGTTCCTCCATCCCAGCATCCACAGCAGCGCCGGACAGCCAATACGGAAGGAGAGGGGGATGCTGCAGCGGTGCTTACTACCAATGACATAGCGCTGCTGCGGCTCCCTGCTCCCCCTCCCTCCTCCTCCTTCTCACCTCACTGCCTGCACCGAGGGAGCTGCACGAGGAGCCTGACTGCCAGCAGGGAGATGGTAAGTATATGTCTCTTTCTCTCTCTCTTTCTCTCTCTCTCTCTCTCTCAGGGGGTCACCGTCTGCCGCAATGTGTAAAAAGGGGTCCTGGCTGCCGCAATGTGTAAAAAGGGGGACTGGCTGTAAAAAGGGGGCCTGGCTGCCGCAATGTGTAAAAAGGGGGATGGCTGCCGCAATGTGTAAAAAGGGGGACTGGCTGTAAAAAGGGGGCCTGGCTGCCGCAATGTGTAAAAAGGGGGCCTGGCTGCCGCAATGTGTAAAAAGGGGGACTGGCTGCCGCAATGTGTAAAAAGGGGGCCTGGCTGCCGCAATGTGTAAAAAGGGGGCCTGGCTGCCGCAATGTGTAAAAAGGGGGCCTGGCTGCCGCAATGTGTAAAAAGGGGGACAAAAGGGGGCCTGGCTGCCGCAATGTGTAAAAAGGGGGACTGGCTGCCGCAATGTGTAAAATGGGGTCCTGGCTGCCGCAATGTGTAAAAAGGGGGACTGGCTGCCGCAATGTGTAAAAAGGGGGCCTGGCTGCCGCAATGTGTAAAAAGGGGGACTGGCTGCCGCAATGTGTAAAAAGGGGGACTGGCTGCCGCAATGTGTAAAAAGGGGTCCTGGCTGCCGCAATGTGTAAAAAGGGGGACTGGCTGCCGCAATGTGTAAAAAGGGGGCCTGGCTGCCGCAATGTGTAAAAAGGGGGCCTGGCTGCCGCAATGTGTAAAAAGGGGGACTGGCCGCCGCAATGTGTAAAAAGGGGGCCTGGCTGCCGCAATGTGTAAAGAGGGGGCCTGGCTGCCGCAATGTGTAAAAAGGGGGCCTGGCTGCCGCAATGTGTAAAAAGGGGGACTGGCTGCCGCAATGTGTAAAAATGGGGCCTGGCTGCCGCAATGTGTAAAAATGGGGCCTGGCTGCCGCAATGTGTAAAAAGGGGGCCTGGCTGCCGCAATGTGTAAAAAGGGGGACAAAAGGGGGCCTGGCTGCCGCAATGTGTAAAAAGGGGTCCTGGCTGCCGCAATGTGTAAAAAGGGGGACTGGCTGCCACAATGTGTAAAAAGGGGGCCTGGCTGCCGCAATGTGTAAAAAGGGGGACTGGCTGCCGCAATGTGTAAAAAGGGGGACTGGCTGCCGCAATGTGTAAAAAGGGGTCCTGGCTGCCGCAATGTGTAAAAAGGGGGACTGGCTGACGCAATGTGTAAAAATGGGGACTGGCTGCCGCAATGTGTAAAAAGGGGGCCTGGCTGCCGCAATGTGTAAAAAGGGGGACTGGCCGCCGCAATGTGTAAAAAGGGGGCCTGGTTGCCGCAATGTGTAAAGAGGGGGCCTGGCTGCCGCAATGTGTAAAAAGGGGGACTGGCTGCCGCAATGTGTAAAAAGGGGGCCTGGCTGCCGCAATGTGTAAAAAGGGGGACTGGCTGCCGCAATGTGTAAAAAGGGGGACTGGCTGCCGCAATGTGTAAAGAGGGGGCCTGGCTGCCGCAATGTGTAAAAAGGGGGACTGGCTGCCGCAATGTGTAAAAGGGGGGACTGGCTGCCGCAATGTGTAAAAAGGGGGACTGTCTGCCGCAATGTGTAAAAAGGGGGACGCTGTCTGCTGTAATGTATAAAAGGGGCTCTACCTGGTGTAGTGGCGCTACTGTGCAGCGTAATTTGAATAATGTAGACTACTGTGCACCGTAGTATGAATTGCTATTATTTTGTGGCCACGCCCTTCCCCGTGAAGCCACGCCCCTATACATTTTTCGCGTGCCTACGGCGCGCACTGCCCCTATCTTACATGGGGGGGGCGCCACTGTCGTTTCTTGCGCACAGCGCTAAAATGCCTAGTTACGGCACTGGTGGATAATATAATAAATCCAAGCCGACCTAAAATCATCCAATTAGCAAAGTATGCAAAGTAAAAAATAAAATTTTTATTTGGTTTAGTTAGACTGAATGATGTGTTTCATGGCTGTTAAGCTTTCTCTCCTCAACCAGAAGTAATGTGCATATTCTGTAACTAGTATGCAATAAGTGCTTATTAATAATATATCAACATATCTATGAATCTAAGGCCCTCATTCCGAGTCGTTCGCTCGGTAATTTTCATCGCATCGCAGTGAAATTCCGCTTAGTACGCATGCGCAATATTCGCACTGCGACTGCGCAAGTAATTTTACAATGAAGATAGTATTTTTACTCACGGCTTTTTCTTCGCTCTGGCGAACGTAGTGTGATTGACAGGAAATGGGTGTTACTGGGCGGAAACACGGCGTTTTCGGGGCGTGTGGATAAAAACGCTACCGTTTCCGGAAAAAACGCAGGAGTGGCTGGAGAAACGGAGGAGTGTCTGGGCGAACGCTGGGTGTGTTTATGACGTCAAACCAGGAACGACAAGCACTGAACTGATCGCAGATGCCGAGTAAGTCTGAAGCTACTCTGAAACTGCTAAGTAGTTTGAAATCGCAATATTGCGAATACATCGGTCGCAATTTTAAGAAGCTAAGATACACTCCCAGTAGGCATAGGCTTAGCGTGAGCAACTCTGCTAAATTCGCCTTGCGAGCGATCAACTCGGAATGAGGGCCTATGTTAATATATTATTAACAATCAGTGCATAAGCAGCTGCCTCCCCCAGATATACTGCACAATCACTGCAGCTGAATAACTCCCTCCATGAGTCCAGCACTGATCTGCCAGCACTGGCAACTCACTGATTCATGTGCAGTCTCTGCAATACATTCCAATACAAATGAGTCATGACTCATGTGCCGAGACACTGACTCGAGACACTTCACTGAACTGAGTCATGTGTCTCAACTCAGTTCAGTGAATCACTTTGCCCATGACTAATTGTGGGGACTGGGGAGCAGCTGTATTATATAGGAGGAGTACAGTGCAGAGTTTTGCTGACAGTGACCACCAGTATACGTTGTCTGCCTGAAAAACACTCCATATCTGTGCTCAGTGTGCTGCATATATCTGTGCTCACACTGCTTTATTGTGGGCACTGGGGACCACCAGTATATTATATAGGAGGAGTACAGTGCAGAGTTTTGCTGACCAGTGACCACCAGTATACGTTGTCTGCCTGAAAAACACTCCATATCTGTGCTCAGTGTGCTGCATATATCTGTGCTCACACTGCTTTATTGTGGGCACTGGGGACCACCAGTATATTATATAGGAGGAGTACAGTGCAGAGTTTTGCTGACAGTGACCACCAATATATATAGCAGTACGGTACGGAAGGCCACTGCTCTACCTACCTCTGTGTCGTCAAGTATACTATCCATCCATACCTGGGGTGCATTTCAGTTGTGCGCAGTATATATAGTAGTAGGCCATTGCTATTGATACTGGCATATAATTCCACACATTAAAAAATGGAGAACAAAAATGTGGAGGTTAAAATAGGGAAAGATAAAGATCCACTTCCACCTCGTGCTGAAGCTGCTGCCACTAGTCATGGCCGAGACGATGAAATGCCATCAACGTCGTCTGCCAAGGCCGATGCCCAATGTCATAGTAGAGAGCATGTAAAATCCAAAAAACAAAAGTTCAGTAAAATTACCCAAAAATCAAAATTGAAAGCGTCTGATGAGAAGCGTAAACTTGCCAATATGCCATTTACGGCACGGAGTGGCAAGGAACGGCTGAGGACCTGGCCTATGTTCATGGCTAGTGGTTCAGATTCACATGAGGATGGAAGCACTCATCCTCTCGCTAGAAAACTGCAGTGCCACTCCTAGATGGGCCAGGTGTTTGTGTCGGCCAATTGGGTCGCTTAGCTTAGTCACACAGCGACCTTGGTGCACCTCTTTTTTTCTTTGCATCATGTGCTGTTTGGGGACTATTTTTTTGAAGTGCCATCCTGTTTGACACTGCAGTGCCACTCCTAGATGGGCCAGGTGTTTGTGTCGGCCACTTGTGTCGCTTAGCTTAGTCACACAGCGACCTTGGTGCGCCTCTTTTTTTCTTTGCATCATGTGCTGTTTGGGGACAATTTTTTTTAAGTGCCATCCTGTCTGACACTGCAGTGCCACTCCTAGATGGGCCAGGTGTTTGTGTCGGCCACTTGTGTCGCTTAGCTTAGTCACACAGCGACCTTGGTGCGCCTCTTTTTTTCTTTGCATCATGTGCTGTTTGGGGACAATTTTTTTGAAGTGCCATCCTGTCTGACACTGCAGTGCCACTCCTAGATGGGCCAGGTGTTTGTGTCGGCCACTTGTGTCGCTTAGCTTAGCCATCCAGCGACCTCAGTGCAAATTTTAGGACTAAAAATAATATTGTGAGGTGTGAGGTGTTCAGAATAGACTGAAAATGAGTGGAAATTATGTTTATTGAGGTAAATAATACTATGGGATCAAAATGACCCCCAAATTCTATGATTTAAGCTGTTTTTGAGGGTTTTTTGTAAAAAAACACCCGAATCCAAAACACACCCGAATCCGACAAAAAATTTTCAGGGAGGTTTTGCCAAAACGCGTCCAAATCCAAAACACGGCCGCGGAACCGAATCCAAAACCAAAACACAAAACCCGAAAAATTTCCGGTGCACATCACTAGTATATATGGGATAATTCAATGGACCCCAAGCATCTCTTTACACTTTTATCTCACTAGTAGTTGATACTTAAGTAGACATCTCTTCTGCTTGGCCTAAAGAAGCTTGTGATTCTGAGAGTTTCATGTGGCCTTGTGTCAAGTTATCCATTGTATACTACATTTCAGGTTTACACATGGACAGAAACATGTCGATAATAGTTTTTGTTTTTCTCATTTTTATCCTTCCTTTAGCCCCCCCTTCCCCGCTCTAACTTGTTTGTATTAGTGGCCTCAGACAGCTACAATGCTGCGTGGTGCTTATACTGTGTTTTGTTACTGTTACAGGAAAACCTGGAAAGGTGTTGATTTGAAGCATGGCTATGTATACGTATTGTTAATGTTTTTTACAGGATGTGTGGCGTTCACCCCCAAGGTATCAGTTCAACACTTTAGGCCCACACTTTTTTACACTGTGAAATCTCATTACAATTTGTTCCTATATCTGGATCTAGTCAGTTACCCCGGGAGGGGGTGGGTTAGCCATGCTGCTTAGTGACAGTTCTGCTCTCGCTACCACAACCCTCTTCCGCCTTCTGTCATAGAATGTGGGTGGTGCTAGTAGTCACAACACAAACGCATTCTTACTCACCTCCACAAGTTTAATGCTGATATAATGCTCCTTCAGGAAACCCATTGGAAAAATAAGAATTTACTCACCGGTAATTCTATTTCTCGTAGTCCGTAGTGGATGCTGGGAACTCCGTAAGGACCATGGGGAATAGCGGGCTCCGCAGGAGACTGGGCACTCTAAAAGAAAGATTAGGTACTATCTGGTGTGCACTGGCTCCTCCCTCTATGCCCCTCCTCCAGACCTCAGTTAGGGAAACTGTGCCCGGAAGAGCTGACACAATAAGGAAAGGATTTGGAATCCCGGGTAAGACTCATACCAGCCACACCAATCACACCGTACAACTCGTGATACTATACCCAGTTAACAGTATGAATAACAACTGAGCCTCACGAAAAGATGGCTCATAACAATAACCCTTTAGTTAGGCAATAACTATATACAAGTATTGCAGACAATCCGCACTTGGGATGGGCGCCCAGCATCCACTACGGACTACGAGAAATAGAATTACCGGTGAGTAAATTCTTATTTTCTCTGACGTCCTATTGGATGCTGGGAACTCCATAAGGACCATGGGGATTATACCAAAGCTCCCAAACGGGCGGGAGAGTGCGGATGACTCTGCAGCACCGAATGAGCAAACTCAAGGTCCTCCTCAGCCAGGGTATCAAACTTGTAGAACTTAGCAAATGTGTTTGATCCCGACCAAGTAGCAGCTCGGCAAAGCTGTAAAGCCGAGACCCCTCGGGCAACCGCCCAAGAAGAGCCCACCTTCCTCGTGGAATGGGCTTTTACTGATTTAGGATGCGGCAGTCCAGCCGCAGAAAGTGCAAGTTGAATCGTGCTATAGATCCAGCGAGCAATAGTCTGCTTTGAAGCAGGAGCACCCAGCTTGTTGGGTGCATACAGGATAAATAGCGAGTCAGTTTTCCTGACTCTAGCCATCCTGGAAACAGATTTTCAGGGCCCTGACTACGTCCAGCAACTTGGAATCCTCCAAGTCCCGAGTAGCCGCAGGCACCACAATAGGTTGGTTCAAATGAAACGCTGATACCACCTTAGGAAGAAATTGGGAACGAGTCCTCAATTCCGCCCTATCCATATGAAAAATCAGATAAGGGCTTTTACATGACAAAGCCGCCAATTCTGATACACGCCTGGCCGAAGCCAAGGCCAACAGCATGACCACTTTCCGCATGAAATATTTTTGATCAACGGTTTTAAGTGGCTCAACCAATGCGACTTTAGGAAATCCAACACCACGTTGAGATCCCAAGGTGCCACTGGAGGCACAAAAGGGGGCTGAATATGCAGCACTCCTTTAACAAAAGTCTGAACTTCAGGCAGTGAAGCCAGTTCGTTTTGGAAGAAAATCGACAGAGCCAAAATCTGGACCTTAATGGAACCCAATTTGAGGCCCATAGTCTCCCCTGACTGTAGGAAGTGCAGAAATCGACCCAGCTGAAATTCCTCCGTTGGGCCTTCCAGGCCTCACACCAAGCAACATTTTTTCGCCATATGCGGTGATAATGTTTTGCGGTCACATCCTTCCTAGCTTTAATCAGCGTAGGAATGACTTCCTCCGGAATGCCCTTTCCCTTTAGGATCCGGTGTTCAACCGCATGCCGTCAAACGCAGCCGCGGTAAGTCTTGGAACAGACAGGGCCCCTGCAGTAGCAGGTCCTGTCTGAGCGGCAGAGGCCAAGGGTCCTCTGAGATCATTTCTTGAAGTTCTGGGTTCCAAGCTCTTCTTGGCCAATCCGGAACAATGAGTATAGTTCTTACTCCTCTCCTTATTATTCTCAGTACCTTGGGTATGAGAGGAAGAGGAGGGAACACATAAACTGACTGGTACACCCACGGTGTCACTAGAGCGTCCACAGCTATCACCTGAGGGTCCCTTGACCTGGCGCAATATCTTTTTAGCTTTTTGTTGAGGCGGGACGCCATCATGTCCACCTGTGGCCGTTCCCAACGGTTCACAATCAGCTGGAAGACTTCTGGATGAAGTCCCCACTCTCCCGGGTGGAGGTCATGCCTGCTGAGGAAATCTGCTTCCCAGTTGTCCACTCCCGGAATGAACACTGCTGACAGTGCTATCACGTGATTCTCCGCCATCAAAGAATCCTTGTGGCTTCTGCCATTGCCACCCTGCTTCTTGTGCCGCCCTGGCGGTTTACATGGGCGACCGCTGTGATGTTGTCTGACTGAATCAGAACCGGTTGGTTTTGAAGCAGGGGTTCTGCTTGACTCAGGGCGTTGTAAATGTCCCTTAGTTCCAGAATATTTAAGTGTAGGGAAGTTTCCTGACTTGACCATTGTCCTTGGAAGTTTCTTCCCTGGGTGACTGCCCCCCAACCTCGGAGGCTTGCATCCGTGGTCACCAGGACCCAGTCCTGTATGCCGAATCTGCGGCCTTCGAGCAGATGAGCAGTCTGCAGCCACCACAGCAGAGACACCCTGGCCCTCGGGACAGGGTGATTAACCGATGCATCTGGAGATGCAATCCGGACCACTAGTCCAACAGATCCCACTGGTAGATCCTTGCATGGAATCTGCCGAAGGGACTTGCTTCGTAAGAAGCTACCATCTTTCCCAGGACTCGCGTGCAGTGATGCACCAACACCTGCTTTGGTTTCAGGAGAACCCTGACCAGAGATGATAATTCCTGGGCCTTCTCCTCCGGGAGAAATATCTTCTTCTGTTCTGTGTCCAGAATCATGCCCAAGAACAGCAGACGCGTCGCAGGAATCAGCTGCGACTTTGGGATATTCAGAATCCAGCCGTGCTGATGCAGCACTTCCTGAGGTAGTGCCATGCCGACTAGCAACTGCTCTTTGGACCTCGCCTTTATAAGGAGATCGTCCAAGTACGGAATAATCATGACTCCCTTCTTTCGGAGGAGCATCATCATTTCGGCCATTACCTTGGTAAATACCCACGGTGCCATGGACAGACCAGAAGGCAACGTCTGGAATTGGTAATGACAGTCCTGTACCACACCCTTGAGGTACTTTGAACTTGAACTTTTTTATATAAATGTTCAAGGATTTTAAATTTAGAATGGGTCTCACCGAACCGTCTGGTTTCGGTACCACAACATTGTGGAATAGTAACCCCGTCCCTGTTGAAGGAGGGGTACCTTGATTATCACCTGCTGAAGATACAGCTTGTGAATTGCCGCCAGTACTACCTCCCTTTCTCTGAGGGCAGCAGGCAAGGCTGATTTGAGGTAACGCCTCGAACTCCAGCTTGTATCCCTGTGATACTACTTGCAGAACCCAGGGATCCATCTGTGAGCGAGCCCACTGGTCACTAAAGTTCCGGAGACGCGCCCCCACCGCACCTGGCTCAGCCTGTGGAGCCCCAGCGTCATGCGGTGGACTTAGAGGAAGCGGGGGAAGATTTTTGATCTTGGGAACTGGCTGTCTGGTGCAGCCTTTTTCCTTCTTCCCTTGCCTCTGGCAGAAAGGAAGCGCCTTTGACCCGCTTGCTTTTCTGAGGCCGAAAGGACTGTACCTGATAATACGGTGCTTTCTTAGGCGGTGAGGGAACCTGAGGTAAAAAAATTTACTTCTCAGCTGTTGCTGTGGATACGAGGTCCGAGAGACCATCCCCAAACAATTCCTCACCCTTATAAGGCAGAATCTACATGTGCCTTTTAGAATCAGCATCACCTGTCCACTGCCGGGTCCATAATACCCTCCTGGCAGAAATGGACATTGCATTAATTCTGGATGCCAGCCGGCAAATATCCCTCTGTGCATCCTTTATATATAAGACGACGTCTTTAATATGCTCTATGGTTAGCAAAATAGTATCCCTGTCGAGGGTAACACTATTATCTGACAGGGTATCAGACCACGCTGCAGCAGCACTACACCTCCATGCTGAGGCAATTGCAAGTCTCAGTATAGTACCTGAGTGGGTATATACAGACTTCAGGATTTCCTCCTGCTTTCTATCAGCAGGCTCCTTCAAGGTGGCCGTATCCTGAGACGGCAGTGCCACCTTTTTTGACAAACGTGTGAGCGCCTTATCCACCCTAGGGGATATCTCCCAACGTGACCTATCCTCTGGCGGGAAAGGGTACGCCATCAGTAACTTTTTAGAAATTACCAGTTTCTTATCGGGGGAAACCCACGCTTCTTCACACACTTCATTCAATTCATCTGATGGGGGAACAAAACACTGGCTGCTTTTTCTCCCCAAACATAAAACCCCTTTTTAGTGGTACTTGGGTTAATGTCAGAAATGTGTAACACATTTTTCATTGCCGAAATCATGCAACGGATGCCCCTAGTGGATTGTGTATATGTCTCAACCTCGTCGACACTGGAGTCAGATTCCGTGTCGACATCTGTGTCTGCCATCTGAGGTAGCGGCCGTTTTTGAGCCCCTGATGGCCTTTGAGACGCCTGGGCAGGCGCGGGCTGAGAAGCCTGCTGTCCCATGGCTGTTACATCATCCAGCCTTTTATGTAAGGAGTTGACACTGTCGGTTAATACCTTCCACATATCCACCCACTCTGGTGTCGGCCCCGCAGGGGGTGACATCACATTTATCGGCACCTGCTCCGCCTCCACATAAGCCTCCTCATCAAACAAGTCGACACAGCCGTACCGACACACCGCACACACACAGGGAATGCTCTGACTGAGGACAGGACCCCACAAAGTCCTTTGGGGAGACAGAGAGAGAGTATGCCAGCACACACCACAGCGCTATTTAATCAGGGATTTACACTAATAGAAAGTGATTTATCCCTATAGCTGCTTTTTATATACAGTTTTGCGCCTAAATTTAGTGCCCCCCCTCTCTTTTTAACCCTTTGAGCCTGGAAACTGCAGGGGAGAGCCTGGGAAGCTGTATTCCAGCTGCACTGTGAAGAGAAAATGGCGCCAGTGTGCTGAGGGAGATAGCCCCGCCCCTTTTTCGGCTGACTTCTCCCGCTCTTATAATTGTATTATGGCAGGGGATTTTTACACATATATAGCTTATTAGGCTATATTATGTGTTGTTTGCCAAAGTTAAGGTACTCTAATTGCAGTCCAGGGCGCCCCCCCCCCCAGCGCCCTGCACCCATCAGTGACCAGAGTATGTGGTGTGCATAGGGAGCAATGGCGCACAGCTGCAGTGCTGTGCGCTACCTTAATGAAGACCGAAGTCTTCAGCCGCCGATTTCCAGGACGTTCTTCTGGCTCTGTATGGGGGACAGCGGCGCGGCTCCGGGACCAGACGACCGAGGCTGGGCCTGTGTTCAATCTGAGCTAATGGTGTCCAGTAGCCTAAGAAGCCCAAGCTAGCTGCAAGCAGGTAGGTTCGCTTCTTCTCCCCTTAGTCCCTCGTAGCAGTGAGTCTGTTGCCAGCAGATCTCACTGAAAATAAAAAACATAACAAATACTTTCTTTTCTAGGAGCTCAGGAGAGCCCCTAGTGTGCAACCAGCTCGGGCCGGGCACAGATTCTAACTGAGGTCTGGAGGAGGGGCATAGAGGGAGGAGCCAGTGCACACCAGATAGTACCTAATCTTTCTTTTAGAGTGCCCAGTCTCCTGCGGAGCCCGCTATTCCCCATGGTCCTTACGGAGTTCCCAGCATCCACTAGGACGTCAGAGAAACTGGGGATCTTCTCTTCGAGCCCCCTGGATAGGCCACTGTGTTGACGCATCCAACCGTACCAAACCCAGAGGCGTCGCCATACTGATACGCAGATCATTGGCACTTACCGTTTTGAATCAGATTATCGATCCGGAAGGGAGATATATCATTCTGGACATACATATCCACGGCTCTAAGTATACACTTGTTAATACTTACGCCCCAAATGTAGATACGCATTCTTTTTTCAATAAATTACTACAAAACCTTAACCAAAGAGACAATTTTCTCTTAATAATCGGAGGGGATTTTAACACAGTTGAGGATCCCACACTAAACAAGTCCCCTCCAGCCACTAACCCACACTCTCCTCAATGGGGAGTTATTTTGACATTTGCCACATCACTACATCCAGGGGTGTATCTACCCATTGGTCAGTATGGCACTCGCCAGGGGCACCAGGCAAGGAGGGGGCACCACCTGGCAGTGCCACCCGTGGGCAAAGATTAGAAAAGTGGTACTGTTAGACTGTACCTGGTCAGTGTCTGTTACTGTCGCCGTGGCCCTGGTGTCCGTCAGCACCGCACTTGTGATCAGACTAGTGTCCAGCAGCACCGCACTTTGTAATCAGACTCAAAATAAACTACAGCTCCCAGCAGCCCTTGTTGTCCACTAGTGCAGTGTGGTGCTGACGGACACCAGGGCCGCAGCGGCAGTAACAGACTCTGACCAGGTACACAGCAATTGTTACATAGCACAGTGCTATAGATCTATTTGTTGTTGAAGATAATAAAAAAGTGTCAGTGTTTGGGAGAAGGGACTGTAGTACCTGGAAAACTACACGATTTTCATGCATGTTAGATGTAAGTAAGTAGTAAGTAAGCGAAAACTTTAACTTGTTGAGTGTAATAAAGAAAATACAAATCTTACCTATTTCAAGGCCAGGTTCAACGAAATGTATATCAGTTAATTGTATAATTGATCAATTTATCTTGGACGTGATGGCACCCTGATGTTTTTTCTAACAGGACGCGCTTCTACCATCCAACTAATGGTGTTTGGTTAATGGCTCATCTCACAGCATCTCATTAGCATTTCATTTGGGGTGCAGTCAAGATGCCAGTGTTTGGCACCCTGGCGGTCGGAAAGCTGACACCAGCATCCAGAAACTGCTCGGAATGCTGATGCTGGCATCCCAACATAGATAGCGATGCAAAATGCCAAAATCCGGATCGAGTTGGTGCCAAAAGGTTAGGCTGCAAGGGTGAGAGGGTTAGGGTTAGGCTGCGAGGGTGGGAGGATTAGAATTAGGCGGCGAGGGTGGGAGGCTTAGGCTGCAGGGAGGGAGATTAGGAAGGGTGGGGTAGGGTTAGGCACCACTGAAGAGGCTGGGGGGGGTTAGGGTCAGGCTGTGGGAAAGGTGGGTTAAGGGGGTGGGATGGTGTAATGTGAATACGAGACACTACTGTGCAGTGTAATGTGAATAAGGGATACTACTGTATGGCATAATTAGAATTGGAAGTACTATTGTGACCACACCCTTCCCACACAAGACCATGCCCCATTTCCAATACTCACACCTTATTTCAAATGTGTGTAGGGGGTGTGTGTGTGTGGGGGGGGGGCAGCCCCTTACTTTGCCAGGGGCGCTCGGACCCCTAGATACACCCCTGACTACATCTATCAGATCCATGGCGATTACTTAACTCCTCTGATAAATCCTACACATTCCACTCAGGTGTGCATAGGTCTTTCTCCAGAATTGACTATTTTATGATTTCTGACACTCTTATGACCAATCTTTTTAACACAAAATGACATGATATTATTATTTCAGACCATGCTCCTGTATCTGTTGTACTAAATATATGGTTTGCTCCATTGCCGGATAGACTTTGGAGATTCCCATCACATTTAATTGCTTCTGAAGACTTTAAACTCTTTCTAAACGCACAATGGGCAGAATTCACCGATGATAACATTGAGCATTGGGATTCTCCCTTCTTTTTGGGAATCTTTAAAGGTGGAAATGAGGGGGAACACAAGTTATGTAGCTAAAAAAAAGAAGGAATCTGTGGCCACTTATAATGCCCTCAGGGCAGAAGTTTCATCCAGCTTTACTGCATATTCCTCAACCCCAAATGATAGTACTTTGGAATCATATAAAAAAGCTAGGCAACTGTTGGAGACCTTTCTTATTACTCAGGCCAAAAACTCACTGGAGATACAGTATCTAAATATTATCGGTGGGGAAATAAAGCAGGCAAACTCTTAGCGACCATGTCCCATCCCTAGAAAACTAGGACACATAATCCTCATAATTGCACCCTTGTCACTGACTCTAAACGAATCCTAAATTTATTCCATGAATATTATAGCAACCTTTATGCCAATCAGCCAATAGATTCAGATTCCCAAAATGATCACAGATCCAAAGAGATCAACTAAGTAGTGCCATTACTTTGGAAGAAATTTCCCACGTCATCAAGACGCTTGCGCCACGTAAAGCTCCAGGACCAGATGGTTTGTCGGGAGATTACTACAAAATTCTTCATGACAATATACTCCCGACCTTACACGAACTTTATCAGACTATCTATAGAGACTCTCCTATTTACCCATCATTCATACAATCTAAATCCCCAAACCAGACAGGGACCCCCAACTGTTAGGATCTTATAGGCCCATAACATTATTGAATGTTGATTTTAAAACGTTATCTAAAATCATGGCTAATCGACTGCAACAAATTTTGACGAATTTGCTTACTGACCATCAACTTGGCTTTGTAGGAGGTAGACACTCGGTTGATGCCCTAAGATCCGTGATAGCAGCAACCCTGTCCTCTGCAGTCATCTAATTCAAACAATATGTTGCTTTGTGTATATACTCACAAAGCATTCAATACAGTACTTTGGCCACATCTGTTCTCCATATTGGAATATAGGGATTTTGATACGGATTTCATAAGGTAAATTTCTTTTAATCATTCTCCTACTACCTTACTTTTGGATAATTGGTTGAGAAGCAATGCATTGACCCTTTACAGAGGCACCCACCATGGATACCCTCTTTCTCCCTTGCTCTTCAATTTATCACTTGACCCTCTATTGCGGATTCTTCAACACTGGCCACAATTTCAGGGTGTGCACGTTGGATCAAGCGAAGTAAACATATCTGCCTTCGTGGATGATCTTCTTCTATATATTAATAACCCCCATGAAAGAGTCTCTCTTATTTTGGATAAAATTAACTCTTATGGCAACGTCTCTGGCTTGGTCATTAATGCAGACAAATCAGTGGGAACGCTCTTAGGTTCAGGTAGGTCTATTCCGCAGTAGAGTAATTTGATTCCCATCAAATGGGAATCCTCTTCTTTAACTTACTTGGGCATAACTAACTAGAAACCCTTCTCATTTATATAAATACAATATTACCAAGGCAATTCTAAATATCTCTAATGAGTTGAGAGGATGGAAGCATCTAACTCTTTCCTACCTTGGAAGAGCAAACTTGATCAAAATGATCACTTTTCCTGTATTGCTTTATTTATTACAGGTTCTTCCTCTGTTACTTACCCAAAGAGATGTTAAACACATAAACAGTCAATTTCACTCCTTTATATGGCGAGGAAAGAGGCCTCGCTTTAGTTTTCTCAAACTATGCCAGACTAGAGCCAATGGAAGAATTAATATCCCAGATGTGGTGTGATATAGTCATGCAGCCCACTTGACATATTTAATTGACTGGATACATGGCACTACTGTATACACAAATACACTGCTTGAATCTCAACTATTGGGTAATTTAAATACTACTAGTTTTCTTCATACTCGTGATCAGGATATCCCTCTTGTTCTTCGAGACAATCCTCTCCTATGGAGCACGAGAAAAGTCTAGCATATTTTGAGACATAAAAGTGTGTTTAACGCTCATTTCTCCATACACCTTCCCTTCTGTAAAAACCCAGGCTTTCAAGGCGGGATGGCAGCTCACCCCTTCATTTTATGGCGGTTAGGAGGGATCATTTCAATTGAGAACTTAATTCACTTAAAAGATAAAAGACCTCTCACCTTCTCAGAAGCAATAGCTAGGTTTCAATTACTTCGATCCTATCCAGTGGCGTTTCTACAAGACCAATACTATATTTCAACTGTGCTAAGGGAATTTAAAGATCCGATTGGAATAACCCTTTAAATATTCTTATTTGTTAAGGATCTTTCAAAAAAAAAAAAAAAAAAAAGCGATCTTCGTTTTTTATATATTCCTTGGTAATCCTATTGACCACACCAACATCCAATCAGGGAGGAGCCAGTGGTTGGTCCACTTCCCAACTCAAGACCTTTTGAAATTTCTTAATGTTTCTTGCAAACTTTTATCTTCAAGTATGTATCAAGAACGGTTTTATAATATCACGCACAGAACTTATCTTTCTCCAAATCAACAGTTTCTTATGGGCTTACTCCCATCTGATCGTTGTCCCAAATGAACTTGGGGTCTTGCAGATTTATACCATTGCTTCTGGGACTGTCTAATAATTAGAGGCTTTTGGATGAGGGTCAAACGTGATGTAGAAACCACATTAATTATATCCCTCTTTCCCCTGAGTGGGCCATTTTTGGGTTTCCCCCAAAATCCCAACGTATTACTAAGGGAGGGAGGAAGTTGCTTTTAGCCATAAGTTCAGCAGCTAAAAAAAAACAAAAACAAAAAAACAATATTGCAAAATTGGAACCATCCCAACCCTCTGTCGTTTCCCATATACAAAGAAAAGCTTCATAACATTTTCAGAATGGACTGGGTGGAAACCATGTTTGAAAAATAAAAGCGGGTTGGTCCATTCTTTGATGTCTGGGAAACTTACATAGCAACACAATGTTTCAGTACGCGAGACCCTCCATAGAAGCCTATGTCTGACTTTATGGTATGGACTACATAACCTGGACGGGGATCCTCCAATTGTTTTTGAGTCATTCGCTCCCCTGAATTTTGTTATTGTGAGGGTGGTGATCGTCACACATTCTACTGAGTTTTGAAGGGAACTTAGGTATTTTACACTATGTGTTTTTTGTATACCATTTCATTACTCTCCTTGCTAATGATTGATAATGAATGACGCTACACAGTATTATTTATGTTATGATAATACTTTACTGTACTCATTCTGTACAGACACGTCTTGTGAATGATGTATTTTTATTCATGCTTCAATAAATAAAAAAATAAGATACACACTAAGATATTTAATTTCAATGCTTTTAACAGCAGTCAAGGTTTAGTTTAGACAGCTTGCAAAGGGGTCATTCCGAGTTGTTCACTCGTTGCCGATTTTCGTTATACTGCGATTAGTTGCTAACTGCGCATGCGCATGGTACGCAGAGCGCATGCGCTTAGTTATTTTACTATAAACTTAGCTGTTTTGCTGTAGCGTCTGCGGCGCTTTTCAGTCGCACTGGTATTCGGTAAATGATTGACAGGAAATGGGCGTTTCTGGGCGGCAACTTAGCGTTTTCCCGGCGTTGGCTAAAAAACAGGGAAAAACGTGGGAGTGTCTGGAGAAACGGGGGAGTGGCTGGCCGAGCATAGGGTGTGTTTGTGACGTCAAACCAGGAACGAAATGGGATGAGCTGATCGCAGTGTAGGAGTAAGTCTCGAGCTACTCAGAAACTGCCAAGAATTTTCTATTCGCAATTCTGCTAATCTTTCGTTCGCAATTCTGCTATGCTAAGATACACTCCCAGAGGGCGGCGGCCTAGCATGTGCAATGCTGCTAAAATCAGCGAGCGAACAACTCGGAATGACCCCCAATGTGACACAAATATTTAAGCCTACCATTTTAAATCTACTTTCTGGACCAGTGACAAAATAAATCCTACTTAAATGGATTGTAGTAGAAAAAATAAAAAAAATATGTATCTAAAGCCAGGCAGTGGCTCACAGAGGCCACAGATTCTCAGCAGCTGGTTAGGCTGCATACTGCTTCGCACCACAAAACGAATGCCTATACTGTGCCCAAGACATACTCCTTGTATGATTTAATATTTAGCATTTGCCATGAACATTCCCATAATGCTTTGTCTTCTAAAGCCTATTCAAGCAAGAGACAACTATTAACCTAATGGCTTATAAAGAAAACCATTAAAAAAAAAAATAACTAAATAGCTAGCACTTCTTTATGGAGGTACATAAACTGTGTGCTACTTGACATTGACAATTCAACAAAGCACTTGAGAGCAGTTTATTTGATACAATTTAACAGCAGTTATCTCACTAAGACAATAATAACGTTCATATGGCAGATGTACAAGAGCACTCCTGGGCCAGTTTTTACTAAAAATCCGAGTTTGGCCGATTTGTGTTTTTTTTTCTAAGTCCCAATCCGGGAATTCACTAAGCACCAATCTCGGCAGTGTCTGGTCTATTCGTAATGGTTTGAATGACAACGTTCCGAAATACGAATGAATAGACCATCGGTCAAACGCGGCTGTTATTTAATAGAATACGGGAATTCATTATTCATTCATATTTGGGTGTTAGTCTCTGAGTGCTCAAATGCGGTCGTATTTTTTTGCGATTCGTTAAAAAAAGCGGCAAAAAAATAGACCTGCTTTTTTCAGTCGTGTTTACATGTGTTGCAAAATAAAAAATCACTCACACCTGAATTAGGATGCCTATAAAAGGATTTTAGGCCCATTTCAATACACCTACACTCAGAAATGGCAGCAGGACTGTGGGCCAGTGATCTTTTGTGTGCTGTGGGATTCCTCAAACTCAGACATCAGCCTGTAAGTAACCAGGGCCAAGAAACTGAACATGGTCAGCAGGTTGTACAGGTTCCGCGGAGGCTGCGCAGGCCTCGTTTTTTTAGGGGGCGTTTAAACTTGAACGCATTGTCCGATGATAAGGTCATACAGATGTTCCGTCTAAATCGTAACAACATTTTCCGTCTGTATGACCTTGTCAAACTGGACCTAGACCCTGAGACAGCACGCTCTCGCCCTGTCTCAGGCCTGCACAAACTCCTGGCTGTGTTGCACTTTCTAACTACTGGCAGCTTTCAGGCTGTGTCTGGGGATGTCATAGGAATCTCACAGCCCTCATTTTCCAGAATCTTAACACAGGTAGAGATGAGCGGGTTCGGTTCCTCGGTGTCACAACTGAGGGCCTGAGCTGACGGGAGGCAGCCTCAGTTGTAGGGGCTGAGATGTACCGGAACCTGGGAGGTTGTATCAGACCCCTGGACATGTAAGTAACATGAATAATAACTGCCCGAAGGCGTGACCACGACAACTTGGATAAAAGTCAATGATGTTTATTATGACAACTCCGCAACACAGCAGCAGTAAAAGAAAACGTAAAAGTCAGCAAAGAATAAATACAGTTCCTGGGTACTACAGGATGGCAGGAGCCACAGGGCACTGGTAGTGTGAGATAGTTCTTATGATCTTCTAGATGGAAAGTCCTTACCAGGCCCGACTGTAGCAATGGAGATAACCCAGGATTGTGCCAGCTGGTGTTCCAGGAAAAGCTGGGTTGCTGAAGATAAAACAGCTGCTGTGGATACTGGCTGGAACCAGACTGTTGTTAGCACGGAGTGGATACTGGCTGGAACCAGTTAAATAATAAATGAACTTGGGAGCGATGAAATATGAACTGAAATGTAGAACTTGAGAGCGGAGAAATAATAATACCGGTGGAGAGTGGTAAAGTGTAGAAAGGACACCGGCCCTTTAAGGGAAGCTGTACTCTGCTGGAAGCTGAGCTGGAAGCAGGTAATGTTGTAGCTGGAAACAGATGAATCCACAATGGATTGGAGAGTCAGGCTACACCGCAGGTGGAATGCTGGTGCGGATCTCTATGGTGGAAGTCTTGAGACAGGAGCTGGAACCTGGAAGACAATCACAGGAGAGAGACAAACAGGAACTAGGTTTGACAACCAAAGCACTGACGCCTTCCTTGCTCAGGCACAGTGTATTTATACCTGCAGCAAGGAAGGGATTGGCTAGGCAATTATGCAGATTATCAATACTGAGAACAGATTGGTGGAAATGATCAGCTGACAGAATCCAAGATGGCTGCGCCCATGCAGACACTTGGAGGGAAGTTTGGTTTGTAATCCATGTGGTAATGAAAACAGTAATGGCGGCGCCGGCCACCGGAGACAGGAGGCGCCAGGCTGACAGATGCACATCCAACCACGCGGACACAGCGGAGGCCGCGGCTGACGTAATCGCCACTCAGACACTCTGCATGCAGAAGTTCAGGGACGGCGGCGGAGGCCGCGGGAGACGCCATGCCAGGTGTAATATGGCGTTTACTGTGACAGCGTCCCAGAGTGACAGGAGAGGATACAGGAATGTACACATCAGGATAACAGATGGGATCCGGTCCTGGAGCACTGAGCCAGCCTTAGGAGGCATCTGATGGGTAAGAAATGGCGTCCAGATACCCGGATCGTGACAGCACCCCCCCCTTTAGGAGTGGCCCCAGGACACTTCTTTGGCTTTTGAGGAAACTTGGAATGGAATCTCCGGACCAAGGCAGGAGCATGGACATCAGAAGCATTGGTCCATGAACGTTCCTCAGGACCATAACCCTTCCAGTCAATAAGATATTGTAGTTGACCGTAACGGTGACGTGAGTCCAGGATCTTGGCCACTTCATACTCAACGCCTCGTTGAGTTTGGACTTTCGGAGTTGGAGGAAGTGAGGAATGAAACCGATTCAAGATCAGCGGTTTCAACAGGGAAACATGGAATGTCCTGGGTATTTTTAAGAAGGGAGGCAACTGGAGTCTGTAAGCAACAGGATTGATGACTTGTTCAATCTTGAAAGGACCGATATAGCGAGGTGCAAACTTCATACTGGGAACTCTTAACCTCAAATTCTTCGTGGATAACCATACCCGATCACCCACCTTGAGAGCAGGAACTGCTCGACGCTTCTTATCCGCAAACTTCTTGTACCTGAACGATGCCTTGAGCAGAGCTGATCGTACGCTCTTCCAGATATTGGCAAACTGATGCAAGGTGATATCCACTGCGGGAACAGAAGTTGCTGGAAGCGGTTGGAACTCAGGGACTTTAGGGTGGAATCCAAAGTTAGTGAAGAATGGTGTTGAAGCAGATGAAGAATGATACTGGTTGTTATGACAGAACTCGGCCCAGGGAAGTAATTGAACCCAGTCATCTTGAGAGGAGGACACATAGATGCGGAGGAAGGCCTCCAAGTCCTGATTCACCCTCTCGGTTTGACCATTGGTCTGAGGATGGTAAGCCGTGGAAAACTTTAGCTTGACTTGGAGGACTTGACATAAACTTCGCCAGAATTTGGCTGTGAATTGAACTCCTCGATCTGAGATAATTTCTTCAGGAAGACCGTGGAGTCGGAAGATCTCTTGTATGAATACTTGAGCCAACTTGGAAGCTGACGGAAGACCGGTCAACTACCACCCAGATGGTATTGAACTTGTTGCACATGGGTAAGTCTGTAATGAAATCCATCGACAAGTGGGTCCATGGTCGACGGGGAACGGATAGTGGAACCAGTTGCCCCGCAGGCGACTGGCGGGATACTTTATGTTGGGCACACTTTGGGCAAGATGCAATAAACTCCAAGACGTCCTTTTTCAGAGTTGGCCACCAATAGGACCTAGAGATAAACTCCAGGGTTTTTTGGATACCTGTATGTCCGGCAAAACGGGAAGCATGGGCCCAATGCATGAGCTTCTTCCTTAGCATCGGCTTCACAAAACTTTTCCCTGATGGGGGCGTAGAGTCCATCCCTACCGTGGAGAATGCCAACGGATTTATAATAGGATGCTTGTCTGAAGACTCTGACTCATTTTCTTGCTCCCATGAGCGGGAAAGGGCATCGGCCTTGCGATTCTGAGAGCCCGGACAGAACTGGAGTTTAAAGTCGAACCTGGAAAAGAAAAGTGCCCATCTGGCCTGACGAGGGTTGAGACATTGTGCGCCCTTCAGGTATAAAAGGTTCTTGTGGTCTGTAAGTATGGTGATTGAATGAGAAGCTCCCTCCAACAGATACCTCCACTCTTCTAGAGCGAGCTTGATGGCTAGCAACTCCTGGTCGCCAATGGCATAGTTGCGCTCAGCTGGGGAGAACTTCCGGGAGAAGAAACTGCAAGGGTGTAAATGGCCATCTTTAGCCCTCTGAGATAACACCGCTCCTACTCCAACGGAGGAGGCATCCACCTCTAAGATGAAAGGAGAGTCGATGTCAGGCTGTTTCAGAACAGGCGCAGAGATGAACCTTTGTTTTAAAAGATGAAATGCTTGCATGGCTTCTTCAGACCACTTGGACGGGTTAGCACCCTTCTTAGTGAAAGCAGTAATAGGCGCCACAATGGTGGAAAAGTCTCGTATAAACTTTCGGTAATAGTTGGCGAACCCTAAGAACCTCTGGACCCCTTTGAGGGTTAAGGGTACCGGCCAATTTTGGATTGCTTGTAGTTTCTCAGGATCCATCTCTAGTCCGGAACCGGACACAATGTACCCTAGAAACGGAATGGACTTGACTTCAAAGACGCATTTTTCTAATTTACAATAGAGATGATTGACACGGAGACGGGACAGAACCTCTTTAACCCAAAAACGATGTTCCTCTAAATCGTTGGCAAAAATGAGGATATCGTCTAGATAGACCACGACATGACGGTATAGAATGTCTCTGAAGATCTCATTGACAAAATGCTGGAAGACAGCTGGAGCATTGCTCAATCCGAAGGGCATGACGAGGTACTCATAATGTCCGTCACGGGTGTTAAAGGCGGTCTTCCACTCGTCACCCTCACGGATCCGGATGAGATTGTATGCACCTCGCAAGTCCAGCTTTGTAAAGATGGTAGCTCCGCTAACTCTGTCAAAGAGCTCAGTAATCAGGGGTAAAGGATAACGGTTCTTGATGGTAATGTCGTTCAAACCTCTGTAGTCGATGCACGGCCGCAGACCACCATCTTTCTTTTTTACAAAAAAGAAGCCTGCGCCGGCTGGAGAAGAAGAAGGTCGAATGAACCCCTTTGCTAGGTTCTCTTTAATATATTCCTCCATAGAATGCGTCTCAGGCAGAGACAACGGATAAGTTCGGCCTCGAGGTGGAACCTTCCCTGGAACGAGATCAATCGGACAGTCCCATTCTCTATGAGGAGGAAGGATATCAGCAGAAGCTTTACTGAACACATCCATGAAATCTTGATATGGAGGAGGCGGAACATCAGACGACCTGGGGGAGGAAGAACAGACAGGCAATACTTTAAACAAACATGTCTCAGCACAGGAGGAACCCCATGCCAGGATTTGCGTAGTCGTCCAATCATTTGTAGGATTGTGAAGACGGAGCCATGGAAGGCCCAGGACCACAGGATGTGTGGCTCTTGGAATCACTAAAAAAGAAATAATTTCGGAATGAAGAACTCCCACTCTCAGACGAACTGGTAGAGTCCTTAAAGAAATAACTGCATCAAAAATTTTGCTGCCATCCACGGCAGTTAAAGAAATGGACGAAGGAAGTCTCTCGGTGGGTAGGGACCACCGTTTAACATAGGCTTCGGTAATAAAGTTCCCAGCTGCTCCGGAATCAAGGAGGGCAATGACGTTCCGATAACGTTGAGCAACTTGAAGCGAGACTGGGAGATTACAATCTTGAGGAGATGGAGAGGAGATCATTACTCCTAGCCGGCCCTCTCCTTGGCGAGCTAGGATTTGGAGTTTCCCGGACGTTTGGGACAGGCATTAATGGTGTGAGACGGAGCTGCACAATAGAGACAGAGAAACTCGGAGAGACGTCTTCGGCGCTCAGCAGGAGTTAAACGGGAACGGCCAAGTTGCATGGGCTCATCTTTAGATGGTGACAGTTGACGAGGAGGAGGAGCAGAAGATTTTGGAGCAGATGATCTTCCACGCTCAGTTGCTCTCTCTCTGAAACGTAAATCAACTTTCGTGCAGAGTGAGATTAGCTCATCTAACTTAGAAGGTAAGTCTCTGGTAGCTAACTCATCTTTAATACGCTCAGATAAGCCATGCCAGAATGCAGCATACAGGGCCTCGTCGTTCCATGCCAGTTCGGATGCCAGGATCTGGAACTGTATCAGATATTGTCCTACAGTACGTGACCCCTGGCGTAAACGGAGAATCTCGGATGAAGCTGAGGTTACCCGGCCTGGCTCGTCGAAGATGCGCCTGAATGTTGACACGAAGGCAGTGTGGGAAGATAGCAGGGTGTCGGACCTCTCCCATAACGGTGATGCCCAATCAAGGGCTGAGCCACTGAGAAGAGAAATAATGTAGGCAATTTTTGTACGGTCACTGGGAAAATTGCCAGGTTGTAGCTCAAACTGAATCTCACACTGGTTGAGAAATCCCCTGCAGAATCTTGGAGATCCATCAAATTTTGCTGGCGTTGGAAGATGAAGACGTGGAGCAGAAATGGGTAAGGTGGGTGGGGTTATAGCTGGAGTCACTGTGGTTGACGCACCAGACGCGCCTGATCCACGGAGAGTTGTCTGAATCCCATCCAGCCGAGTAGAGAGATCCTGGAGACAGCGGATGATGTGGCCCTGTGCAGCCTCCTGATGTTCTAGTCGGGCTGCCAGTTCTTGCATCGGCCTGGCCGCTTGATCCTGGTCTCCGGCTGGATTCATTAGGTCAGTGCTTACTGTCACAACTGAGGGCCTGAGCTGACGGGAGGCAGCCTCAGTTGTAGGGGCTGAGATGTACCGGAACCTAGGAGGTTGTATCAGACCCCTGGACATGTAAGTAACATGAATAATAACTGCCCGAAGGCGTGACCACGACAACTTGGATAAAAGTCAATGATGTTTATTATGACAACTCCGCAACACAGCAGCAGTAAAAGAAAACGTAAAAGTCAGCAAAGAATAAATACAGTTCCTGGGTACTACAGGATGGCAGGAGCCACAGGGCACTGGTAGTGTGAGATAGTTCTTATGATCTTCTAGATGGAAAGTCCTTACCAGGCCCGACTGTAGCAATGGAGATAACCCAGGATTGTGCCAGCTGGTGTTCCAGGAAAAGCTGGGTTGCTGAAGATAAAACAGCTGCTGTGGATACTGGCTGGAACCAGACTGTTGTTAGCACGGAGTGGATACTGGCTGGAACCAGTTAAATAATAAATGAACTTGGGAGCGATGAAATATGAACTGAAATGTAGAACTTGAGAGCGGAGAAATAATAATACCGGTGGAGAGTGGTAAAGTGTAGAAAGGACACCGGCCCTTTAAGGGAAGCTGTACTCTGCTGGAAGCTGAGCTGGAAGCAGGTAATGTTGTAGCTGGAAACAGATGAATCCACAATGGATTGGAGAGTCAGGCTACACCGCAGGTGGAATGCTGGTGCGGATCTCTATGGTGGAAGTCTTGAGACAGGAGCTGGAACCTGGAAGACAATCACAGGAGAGAGACAAACAGGAACTAGGTTTGACAACCAAAGCACTGACGCCTTCCTTGCTCAGGCACAGTGTATTTATACCTGCAGCAAGGAAGGGATTGGCTAGGCAATTATGCAGATTATCAATACTGAGAACAGATTGGTGGAAATGATCAGCTGACAGAATCCAAGATGGCTGCGCCCATGCAGACACTTGGAGGGAAGTTTGGTTTGTAATCCATGTGGTAATGAAAACAGTAATGGCGGCGCCGGCCACCGGAGACAGGAGGCGCCAGGCTGACAGATGCACATCCAACCACGCGGACACAGCGGAGGCCGCGGCTGACGTAATCGCCACTCAGACACTCTGCATGCAGAAGTTCAGGGACGGCGGCGGAGGCCGCGGGAGACGCCATGCCAGGTGTAATATGGCGTTTACTGTGACAGCGTCCCAGAGTGACAGGAGAGGATACAGGAATGTACACATCAGGATAACAGATGGGATCCGGTCCTGGAGCACTGAGCCAGCCTTAGGAGGCATCTGATGGGTAAGAAATGGCGTCCAGATACCCGGATCGTGACACTCGGAAACCGAACCCTGCCCGAACTTCAGTTTTTTTTTACACGGGTCCGAGCGACTTGGATCTTCCCGCCTTGCTCGGTTAACCCGAGCGCGCCCGAACGTCATCATCCCGCTGTCGGATTCTCGCGAGGCTCGGATTCTATCGCGAGACTCGGATTCTATATAAGGAGCCGCGCGTCGCCGCCATTTTCACACGTGCATTGAGATTGATAGGGAGAGGACGTGGCTGGCGTCCTCTCCGTTTATAGAGAGTGAGACTACTAGAGTAGAGAGAGACACAGTATTATTTACTTTAGTAATTTTGGGGAGCATTAGGAGGAGTACTACTACTTGCTGAAGTGATAGTGTGACTGTATTATATCTGACTTGTGGGGGAGACAGTGGGGAGCAGTTAGAGTCTGAGAGCAGGAGTACATATTTTAACGTACAGTGCACACTTTTGCTGGCACTCTGCTGCCAGAGTGCCACACTGCCATTGTGACCACACTGACCACCAGAATATATTGTGATTGTCTGCTTAGGAGTACTACTTGCAAGTTGCTGATAGTGTGACCAGTGACCTGACCACCAGTTTAATTAATCACCACCAGTTTAATATATATATATATATATATATATATATATATATATATATATATATATAAAATTGTATATAATATATATATAATTGTATATGCATACCACCTACCCGTGTTTTTTTTTTTCTTTCTTCTTGATAAATACTACTATAGTAGCTTACTGTAGCAGTCTGCGGTGCTGCTGAGCTGACAGTGTCCAGCAGGTCCGTCATCAGTCATTACATAATAAATATATATACCTGTGCGGCTGCAGTACTAGTGATATTATATATATATATATATATATTAATTTCATCTCATTATCATCCAGTCTATATTAGCAGCAGACACAGTACGGTAGTCCACGGCTGTAGCTACCTCTGTGTCGGCAGTCGCTGGTCCATCCATAATTGTATACCACCTACCCGTGGTTTTTTTTTTTCTCTTTCTTCTTGATACATACTACTATAGTAGCTTACTGTAGCAGTCTGCGGTGCTGCTGAGCTGACAGTGTCCAGCAGGTCCGTCATCAGTCATTACATAATAAATATATATACCTGTGCGGCTGCAGTACTAGTGATATTATATATATATATATATATATATATATTAATTTCATCTCATTATCATCCAGTCTATATTAGCAGCAGACACAGTACGGTAGTCCACGGCTGTAGCTACCTCTGTGTCGGCAGTCGCTGGTCCATCCATAATTGTATACCACCTACCCGTGGTTTTTTTTCTCTTTCTTCTTGATACATACTACTATAGTAGCTTACTGTAGCAGTCTGTGGTGCTGCTGAGCTGACAGTGTCCAGCAGGTCCATCATCAGTCATTACATAATAAATATATCTACCTGTGCGGCTGCAGTACTAGTGATATTATATATATATATATATATTAATTTCATCTCATTATCATCCAGTCTATATTAGCAGCAGACACAGTACGGTAGTCCACGGCTGTAGCTACCTCTGTGTCGGCAGTCGCTGGTCCATCCATAATTGTATACCACCTACCCGTGGTTTTTTTTTTTCTCTTTCTTCTTGATACATACTACTATAGTAGCTTACTGTAGCAGTCTGCGGTGCTGCTGAGCTGACAGTGTCCAGCAGGTCCGTCATCAGTCATTACATAATAAATATATCTACCTGTCCGGCTGCAGTACTAGTGATATTATATATATATATATATTAATTTCATCTCATTATCATCCAGTCTATATTAGCAGCAGACACAGTACGGTAGTCCACGGCTGTAGCTACCTCTGTGTCGGCAGTCGCTGGTCCATCCATAATTGTATACCACCTACCCGTGGTTTTTTTTTTCTCTTTCTTCTTGATACATACTACTATAGTAGCTTACTGTAGCAGTCTGCGGTGCTGCTGAGCTGACAGTGTCCAGCAGGTCCGTCATCAGTCATTACATAATAAATATATATACCTTTCCGGCTGCAGTACTAGTGATATTATATATATATATATATATATATTAATTTCATCTCATTATCATCCAGTCTATATTAGCAGCAGACACAGTACGGTAGTCCACGGCTGTAGCTACCTCTGTGTCGGCAGTCGCTGGTCCATCCATAATTGTATACCACCTACCCGTGGTTTTTTTTTTCTCTTTCTTCTTGATACATACTACTATAGTAGCTTACTGTAGCAGTCTGCGGTGCTGCTGAGCTGACAGTGTCCAGCAGGTCCGTCATCAGTCATTACATAATAAATATATATACCTGTCCGGCTGCAGTACTAGTGATATTATATGTATATATATATATTAATTTCATCTCATTATCATCCAGTCTATATTAGCAGCAGACACAGTATGGTAGTCCACGGCTGTAGCTACCTCTGTGTCGGCAGTCGCTGGTCCATCCATAAGTATACTAGTATCCATCCATCTCCATTGTTTACCTGAGGTGCCTTTTAGTTGTGCCTATTAAAATATGGAGAACAAAAATGTTGAGGTTCCACAATTAGGGAAAGATCAAGATCCACTTCCACCTCGTGCTGAAGCTGCTGCCACTAGTCATGGCCGAGACAATGAAATGCCAGCAACGTCGTCTGCCAAGGCCGATGCCCAATCTCATAGTACAGAGCATGTAAAATCCAAAACACCAAATATCAGTAAAAAAAGGACTCCAAAATCTAAAATAAAATTGTCGGAGGAGAAGCGTAAACTTGCCAATATGCCATTTACCACACGGAGTGGCAAGGAACGGCTGAGGCCCTGGCCTATGTTCATGGCTAGTGGTTCAGCTTCACATGAGGATGGAAGCACTCAGCCTCTCGCTAGAAAAATGAAAAGACTCAAGCTGGCAAAAGCACCGCAAAGAACTGTGCGTTCTTCGAAATCCCAAATCCACAAGGAGAGTCCAATTGTGTCGGTTGCGATGCCTGACCTTCCCAACACTGGACGTGAAGAGCATGCGCCTTCCACCATTTGCACGCCCCCTGCAAGTGCTGGAAGGAGCACCCGCAGTCCAGTTCCTGATAGTCAGATTGAAGATGTCAGTGTTGAAGTACACCAGGATGAGGAGGATATGGGTGTTGCTGGCGCTGGGGAGGAAATTGACAAGGAGGATTCTGATGGTGAGGTGGTTTGTTTAAGTCAGGCACCCGGGGAGACACCTGTTGTCCATGGGAGGAATAGGGCCGTTGACATGCCTGGTGAAAATACCAAAAAAATCAGCTCTTCGGTGTGGAAGTATTTCACCAGAAATGCGGACAACATTTGTCAAGCCGTGTGTTGCCTTTGTCAAGCTGTAATAAGTAGGGGTAAGGACGTTAACCACCTCGGAACATCCTCCCTTATACGTCACCTGCAGCGCATTCATAATAAGTCAGTGACAAGTTCAAAAACTTTGGGCGACAGCGGAAGCAGTCCACTGACCAGTAAATCCCTTCCTCTTGTAACCAAGCTCACGCAAACCACCCCACCAACTCCCTCAGTGTCAATTTCCTCCTTCCCCAGGTATGCCAATAGTCCTGCAGGCCATGTCACTGGCAATTCTGACGAGTCCTCTCCTGCCTGGGATTCCTCCGATGCATCCTTGCGTGTAACGCCTACTGCTGCTGGCGCTGCTGTTGTTGCTGCTGGGAGTCGATGGTCATCCCAGAGGGGAAGTCGTAAGCCCACTTTTACTACTTCCACCAAGCAATTGACTGTCCAACAGTCCTTTGCGAGGAAGATGAAATATCACAGCAGTCATCCTGTTGCAAAGCGGATAACTGAGGCCTTGACAACTATGTTGGTGTTAGACGTGCGTCCGGTATCCGCCGTTAGTTCACAGGGAACTAGACAATTTCTTGAGGTAGTGTGCCCCCGTTACCAAATACCATCTAGGTTCCACTTCTCTAGGCATGCGATACCGAGAATGTACACGGACGTCAGAAAAAGACTCACCAGTGTCCTAAAAAATGCAGTTGTACCCAATGTCCACTTAACCACGGACATGTGGACAAGTGGAGCAGGGCAGGGTCAGGACTATATGACTGTGACAGCCCACTGGGTAGATGTATGGACTCCCGCCGCAAGAACAGCAGTGGCGGCACCAGTAGCAGCATCTCGCAAACGCCAACTCTTTCCTAGGCAGGCTACGCTTTGTATCACCGGTTTCCAGAATACGCACACAGCTGAAAACCTCTTTCGGCAACTGAGGAAGATCATCGCGGAATGGCTTACCCCAATTGGACTCTCCTGTGGATTTGTGGCATCGGACAACGCCAGCAATATTGTGTGTGCATTAAATATGGGCAAATTCCAGCACGTCCCATGTTTTGCACATACCTTGAATTTGGTGGTGCAGAATTTTTTAAAAAACGACAGGGGCGTGCAAGAGATGCTGTCGGTGGCCAGAAGAATTGCGGGACACTTTCGGCGTACAGGCACCACGTACAGAAGACTGGAGCACCACCAAAAACGCCTGAACCTGCCCTGCCATCATCTGAAGCAAGAAGTGGTAACGAGGTGGAATTCAACCCTATATATGCTTCAGAGGTTGGAGGAGCAGCAAAAGGCCATTCAAGCCTATACAATTGAGCACGATATAGGAGGTGGAATGTACCTGTCTCAAGCGCAGTGGAGAATGATTTCAACGTTGTGCAAGGTTCTGCAACCTTTTGAACTTGCCACACGTGAAGTCAGTTCAGACACTGCCAGCCTGAGTCAGGTATTCCACTCATCAGGCTTTTGCAGAAGAAGCTGGAGGCATTGAAGGAGGAGCTAAAAGGGAGCGATTCTGCTAGGCATGTGGGACTTGTGGATGGAGCCCTTAATTCGCTTAACAAGGATTCACGGGTGGTCAATCTGTTGAAATCAGAGCACTACATTTTGGCCACCGTGCTCGATCCTAGATTTAAAACCTACCTTGGATCTCTCTTTCCGGCAGACACAAGTCTGCTGGGGTTCAAAGACCTGCTGGTGACAAAATTGTCAAGTCAAGCGGAACGCGACCTGTCAACATCTCCTCCTTCACATTCTCCCGCAACTGGGGGTGCGAGGAAAAGGCTCAGAATTCCGAGCCCACCCGCTGGCGGTGATGCAGGGCAGTCTGGAGCGACTGCTGATGCTGACATCTGGTCCGGACTGAAGGACCTGACAACGATTACGGACATGTCGTCTACTGTGGAGAAGAATATATATCAAGTATATATATGGGCGCTGTGATGAGTATGTTATATCCTAGCAGCTGTATATATAAGGGGTAGTCAGCCCCTTGGAATTACAAGAAAGAGGAAAAAGATATACAGCGCTGATTTGACACAAATGAAGTCTAGATTTAATAAATGTAATAAAACAGATTTTGTATAATGAAATACAATACAAAATATTTAAATAAAAAAAAAAAATGTTTAAAATACTGTATGTCTCTTAAATGACTACGGGTGGGCTTGAGGATAAATTTGGCTGACAATCACTTGTTTTTAGGCACACACCAATAAACCACAGTCATAATATTGGACCAAATAGTGACAAGTTCATCCTGATGGATGTATTTACCAAGTCTGTGTTCCGTTCTCAAATTGGATCCCGCTTTGCTGTAAATCCGTATGGCAACGGTGATGGAATTTGGGTCCTGGTTCACAGATGGCTTGGAATTCCGTGTTCCTTTGATTGGGTCCTCTAGATGTCGTGGGCAATGGCAATGCCCATAGGGATCCTGGTCCACGGAAAAGGAAATGTATGCACAGGTCCTGACTGTAGGTGGTAGCGTGGTGGCGGTGCTGGTCAGCTTTTGTCTGCTCAAGTCCTTGCCTAAAGGATTTACAGCAAAGCGGGATCCAATTTGAGAACGGAACACAGACTTGGTAAATACATCCATCAGGATGAACTTGTCACTATTTGGTCCAATATTATGACTGTGGTTTATTGGTGTGTGCCTAAAAACAAGTGATTGTCAGCCAAATTTATCCTCAAGCCCACCCGTAGTCATTTAAGAGACATACAGTATTTTAAACATTTTTTTTTTTATTTAAATATTTTGTATTGTATTTCATTATACAAAATCTGTTTTATTACATTTATTAAATCTAGACTTCATTTGTGTCAAATCAGCGCTGTATATCTTTTTCCTCTATGTCGTCTACTGTCACTGCATATGATTCTCTCCCCATTGAAAGAATGGTGGAGGATTATATGAGTGACCGCATCCAAGTAGGCACGTCAGACAGTCCGTACTTATACTGGCAGGAAAAAGAGGCAATTTGGAGGCCCTTGCACAAACTGGCTTTTTTCTACCTAAGTTGCCCTCCCACAAGTGTGTACTCCGAAAGAGTGTTTAGTGCCGCCGCTCACCTTGTCAGCAATCGGCGTACGAGGTTACTTCCAGAAAATGTGGAGAAGATGATGTTCATTAAAATGAATTATAATCAATTCCTCCGTGGAGACATTGACCAGCAGCAATTGCCTCCACAAAGTACACAGGGAGCTGAGATGGTGGATTCCAGTGGGGACGAATTGATAATCTGTGAGGAGCGGGATGTACACGGTGATATATCGGAGGATGATGATGAGGTGGACATCTTGCCTCTGTAGAGCCAGTTTGTGCAAGGAGAGATTAATTGCTTCTTTTTCGGTGGGGGTCCAAACCAACCCGTCATTTCAGTCACAGTCGTGTGGCAGACCCTGTCACTGAAATGATGGGTTGGTTAAAGTGTGCATGTCCTGTTTATACAACATAAGGGTGGGTGGGAGGGCCCAAGGACAATTCCATCTTGCACCTCTTTTTTCTTTCATTTTTATTTGCGTCATGTGCGGTTTGGGGAGTGTTTTTTGGAAGGGCCATCCTGCGTGACACTGCAGTGCCACTCCTAGATGGGCCAGGTGTTTGTGTCGGCCACTAGGGTCGCTTATCTTACTCACACAGCTACCTCATTGCGCCTCTTTTTTTCTTCTTTGCGTCATGTGCTGTTTGGGGAGTGTTTTTTGGAAGGGCCATCCTGCGTGACACTGCAGTGCCACTCCTAGATGGGCCAGGTGTTTGTGTCGGCCACTAGGGTCGCTTATCTTACTCACACAGCTATCTCATTGCGCCTCTTTTTTTCTTCTTTGCATCATGTGCTGTTTGGGGAGTGTTTTTTGGAAGGGCCATCCTGCGTGACACTGCAGTGCCACTCCTAGATGGGCCAGGTGTTTGTGTCGGCCACTAGGGTCGCTTATCTTACTCACACAGCTACCTCATTGCGCCTCTTTTTTTCTTCTTTGCGTCATGTGCTGTTTGGGGAGCGTTTTTTGGAAGGGCCATCCTGCGTGACACTGCAGTGCCACTCCTAGATGGGCCAGGTGTTTGTGTCGGCCACTAGGGTCGCTTAGCTTAGTCATCCAGCGACCTCGGTGCAAATTTTAGGACTAAAAATAATATTGTGAGGTGTTCTGAATAGACTGAAAATGAGTGGAAATTATGGTTTTTGAGGTTAATAATACTTTGGGATCAAAATGACCCCCAAATTCTATGATTTAAGCTGTTTTTTAGTGTTTTTTGAAAACACCCGAATCCGACAAAAAAAATTCGGTGAGGTTTTGCCAAAACGCGTTCGAACCCAAAACACGGCCGCGGAACCGAACCCAAAACCAAAACACAAAACCCGAAAAATTTCAAGTGCACATCTCTAAACACAGGTGATGTATACCTAACGACCTCTTCTGTTTTGTGTTTGTTTTAATTTCTCGTGGCCAGTTCTGTCCTAAAATCTCATGTTTATTGTTCTTTAAAATGTACACACAGGTGTTGGCTGTTTTGCAGCCCCACATCGAGGCCTCAATCTGCTTCCCTACCCAGGAGTATCAGTGGCATGCCGTCAGGGTAGATTTCTATGAGCTGGCTGGCATGCCCAATGTGCTTGGAGCCATAGATTGCACACACATTCAGCTGAGACCACCTAGGGGCAGGCAGCACATATATACAAACCGCCATTTCGAACACTCCACAAATGTGCAGGTGGTTTGTGATGCAAATCTCAAAATAATGAGTGTTGTTGCTGGTTACCCTGGGGGCTGCCATGACTCCTTCATCCTCAGACAGTCATCCCTCTTTGATAAGTTTGAGGACAGACAAATGCCAGATGGATGGCTGCTGGGTATGTAATTTGATATGTGTAGGCCTGCGTATACTTTGTCCAAATACAGGTGCAGATGTATTACCCTGTAGAAGGCATAAGGAAGTGTGAAACCAGTGATATGTGCAAGGTGATAAAGGCACCACCCAATCAGCTCCAATATGTAAATTAACATTTAGGAACAGATTGTCTGCTGCCTTTATTACCTTGCACATATCACTTGTTTTTCACTTCCTTATGCCTCCTACAGGTTAATACATCTGCCCCACAGTGTGTTACTTATGTGTTGCTGTATCTTAACATGAATCACGTTACTATATCTGTCTTTTAGGTGATGGAGGATATGGCTGTTTCTCTTAGCTTCTAACTCCATTGTCCCGACCTGATACCCCTGCTGAACACAATTACAATCATGCACATAAGTCCACACAGAATGTGATTGAAAGATGTTTTGGTGTGCTGAAATCTAGGTTTCGGTGTCTGGATAAGTCTGGTGGCCTTTTGTTGTATAGTCCCTCCAAGGTGACTCAAATTGTGTTCTGCTGCTGCTTTCTTCATAACATGTGTTTGCAACAACATCTGCCACATGTTGAGGAGGAGGAGGAAGAAAGCAGCCAGCAAGCAGAGGAATTAGAGACATCTGGTGATACTTGGAGTACTGATGTAGGGAGGCAGGTTAGGCCACAGATCATCAATCGCTATTTCTAAGGTAAGCTTGGTTTGCTTATTTCATTTGTTGTGTAATCATAAATAGATGTTTTGTTTTTTTTCTCCTAAACCAAACCTCAGAATGTGTCTGTCTCCTTGACACATACAAACATACCCTCGCTATATGAAAAACAAATGTCGCATGTGTATTGTGTGTATTTTTAATCTCAAAACAACAGATTATGAGTGGCATGCATTAAGTCTGGATAAGTGATCGTAAACTTGCAGTGCTAATTTCTTACAAGCCCACATCATCCATTTAGTATTTCACTTTATCATTGTGTGTAACGTCCTAATGCACAGGTTCACAAACTCGGCCCTCAGGACCACACACAGTGCATGTTTTTCACATAACCCAGTAGAAGCACAGGTGTATGAATTACTCACAGACATATGTTAAAAGGTTCACAGGTGGAGCTAATTATGTCACTTGTGATTCTGTGAGGAGACCTGCAAAACATGCACTGTGTGGGTTCCTGATGGCCGAGTTTGAGAACCTGTGTTCCCAAAAAACACTCCTCAATATATAATATGTTAGCCTTGAGGAATACATGTGTCCCTATGTGTGATGCACCATCATATTTAAGACTCACAAACTTACTGTAATCAGGAATAATTTATTTCCTAATGTTTGATGCTATAAACTTGATGATGTGTAAGTAAATACACAGTTTGCCACACATATACATTATTATACACAGTTTGTGCTTTTTGTTGTAAAATTACATATTTGTTTGTTTCAGCATCACGTGTCAAAACATTCTTAATAATTTATAACACACACAAACATGTCCCAACAATACTGACATTCATTTGGACAATGTTTTTCAAACAAAACAAAGGTAACATATTACAAGCTTTTTACGCAACTCAATTGTGTTCTTCTTGTAATGTTGTATAGATAAGATAGCTAAGATATGTATCACTAACATTGTATTTTGGATTGTCTGCAGACAAAGAGAATGATTGGAATCTAGAAAGAGTAATGATTAGAAAAAAATCAAGTGGTCAGTTTACTTCCTGCTAAAGACATTCTGCCTGACTGGCAATTATTGTATCTGCAGGCAAAGAGAATGATTGGAATCTAGAAAGAGTAATGATTAGAAAAAAATCAAGTGGTCAGTTTACTTCCTGCTAAAGACATTCTGCCTGGCTGGCAATTATTGTATCTGCAGGCAAAGAGAATAATTGGAATCTAGAAAGAGTAATGATTAGAAAAAAATCAAGTGGTCAGTTTACTTCCTGCTAACATGTATGTGTGGCTCCATCAACATTTCCCTCCTCCAATACCCCCCCAAAAAATGGTAATGAATAAATGTGCGTCCTAAATTTATGTGTTTTTTTTTGGCCCACTTATAATTAATGATGTTGAAAAAAGGGTCAAGGAGCTAAGTGTTATATTATTTTAGCAACAAAAACACTTGCTAACTTTTTTGAGTTACTTATCACAAATGTCTAACTTGTTTTTTTTACATTTTTTTGGGTGGCTGCTTGTCCTGCCCGTTGCCTTTAGCACTGTCATGTTGTCGTGCTCTGGTGGACCGTCTTGGTGGTGATGAGACTGGCGTGATATTTGGAGTAGTCGTACCAGAACTGCTGCTTGTTTGCAGTTGGTGCATGCATCTGAGTGTTTCATTCAGGTTAGTGAGGGTGGCATTGAGTTCACGTGTAGCAGCATTTTGATTGTCTACTATTCGGAATAAACTTTCATTAATCTTTTGATTGCTTTTAAAAATGCTCATATAACTTTGCTGTTGTCTGTGCTGTTCTTCCATTATGCGCTGTAAGTTGCCCATCACCTGTGTAATGTCTGTACGCATGAGTTTCATGGTATTGCCTATTCTGGTTGTTTGTTCATTTTGTCTACTCAGATTTCTTGATATTCTTCTGAGGTGAGATGGTAGGCTTGCAAACATTTGTGTCTGCTTACGCAGGCAATCTTCATTAGTGGCCTGCTGTCTAGCCCAAATAGTCCAAAACACCTGATCAGGGCCTTGTGTTCCTGGTGTTGTTGGGCTGTGTTGTGGTGGTGGTGTGCTTTGCTGTGGTGGTGTACTCACAGGTGCTGGGGGGCTCATTCCTTGCATTAATGGCTGCATTTCTAAGATGTTTGTCTCCTCCATGTCACTGCGTTGCTGTTGTTGCGGAGGGATGCCGCTTCCCAGGACTAGAAGCTGAAATGTTAAACAAATCTCCGTTAGCTATCCATATGTTTGAGAAATGTAAACAAATCACTACACATGGGGGGCAATTTACTAAGATGGGAGTTCTATTTAAGATGGGATGTTGCCCATAGCAACCAATCAGCTTCTACTTCTCATTTATCTAGCACCTTCTAGAAGATAATACCTGGAATCTGATTGGTTGCTATGGGTAACATCCCATCTTAAATAGAATGCCCATCTTAGTAAATTTACCCCATGGAACACATGTGATTCACTGTTGCTTTCAACTATTCTGCCTAGCAACATCATCACTCATAGCTTTAATACATACATATGCCTGTTTGTGGCAAATGTGTCTGGTTACTTAATTGTGAAAGCAAACACTTTAGTTTTATTGTAGCTCACACATACTCCACCATAAAAACACATTGGAATACATAATGTCTTACCTTATAGCTTTGTTCAAACAAACATAGTAATGTTTTTATATGTATTTTGCAATGTTACCTCAAACACACATGTGAAATGTTGAAAAACAACCTTACTTTTTTCAATAAAACCAACATGCTTTTTTGTTGCAGCATCTTACACACAATGTAATGTATGGCTCAAGTGGACATACATATCTTTACTGGATGTGGACAAGGACATTTAGCTTGAATTACATTTCAGCTTTTACTTACTGCGGTAAGTATTTAAGTTTTTGATGTGTTTTGACTTAATGCGGTTATGAAATATTTTGATTATGTACTGAATTTTTACACATTTTTTTCAGTTTGATACTCACAATCAAGATGAGGGGAGTGTGGATGACGCCTTGGAGGTGTGTCCAAAATTTGGAGTGGGGGGACAGAACATACGGACGATAATCTTTGTGGCGGGGTAGCCTGCTGTGTTTGGGCCGGGGCATACGACCTTGCTTTCTTTTCGGCCACAGGTTTTTTGTGGTGATGTCTTTCAGAAGTGCCACTTCTGCTGCTCCATACTTCTTTTGATGGACCTTTTAATGAAAGTGCAATTTTGTTATGGCCATTCCTTTACAAGCATATTCTATACTACAATGGACACTTTACCTGCTTCCGCAGCGTCATCATCATCAGATGTGATAGGAGTTACTGGCCGACGAGTAGTACTGCTTTTTTCTAACACTGTATAAAATAAAATAAAATAAAAAAATGAATCATGCTATTGTGTATACATCCACCCATTATGCTTATAAACATTTATTCTTGAAGAAATACTTGTTTTTTATTTATAATAAAACATAAGGACCGGAAATAAAAAAAAAAAAAAACAACAACTAAAAACATTGACCAAAACACATATGCACTATGGCAACATCAACACAGGAAAACATGTACAGGACACTGACATAGGCCACAAGTTAAAGAAAAAAACACAAAAAAAACCACACACACACACATCTTCATTTTGTATTGAAAGGAAAAATATTACAGATGCAATATATAAATTGCTCTGTGATGTGGCACTCCAAAGACACATTACCACTATATGAGCCAAAACAAAATGTAGCAATTTTTTTCAAAAATTACACTGCAGTGTGGTGTCACGGTATAAATACAAAAAAAATATATATATATTGTTAATTTAATTAAATAATTAACATTATCTAATAATGACACTACACATGTAAGTGGATTCCAAACCACTTTCCAGTACTCCAGCCTCTAACATGACAACCACTGTTTATAAAACATTGCACATGGATCACTTAAATATAAAACATAGTCACAATTTTAATTGAAAAATCGGCCAAAAGGAAAACATTATTGCAGGACAATTCAGAGACACACCAAGTCCAAAGTACACATGAAAAAATATCTGTCAGAAAAACACATGACATACAATAAAGTAAGATGTTACATTGGCTATTGTATAAAACATTAACCAAAACAATGTATTTGCTGACACACACTTGAAGATGGGAGTAATATACAACGTCACATGACACACATTTATAAAAAAAAAAAAAGAAGCATAGAATGTAAATGCAAATACACATGCTCACCATTCTTCCTGGGCCTATCTGAATACCGGACATGGGTGGCAGAGACAACTTCAGGAGGTATTACACTCCGCATGGGCTCCTCATACTCCAAATATCTTGCAATATAGGGCTGCCCACCACCGGTTTTCCGAGCCGACTTGGCCTCCTTGGCCATTTTGGACTTGACACGCCGCTTTATGTCATAGTACCGTTTGCGGCACGTGTCCTCCGTCCGCTTGACCACCCCCTCACTATTGACAGCAGCAACAACTTTCGCCCACAACACCGTCTTCCTCCGTGTTGGCACCTTGGCGGACTCAGGGCCAAATAGCTGCCGCTGATACTTCATCAGCTCACGCACCAATGCCACATTTTCAGCAAAACTAAACTTTACATTCCGCCCAGTCTTAGTAGTGGTGCGTGGCTGCGGAGCACTCTGACTGTCACTATCACTTGAGGCTGGTGCAGCAACCTCACCCACCTCCTCCACCTCACTAACCTCACTAACACTCCCCTCCTCCACCTGAACAACCTCCTCCCCCTCACTCACACCCTCCACCTCTGAGTCACACATAATTGTGTGTGTAAACAGTTAACCCAGGAAAAAAAAAAGACAAACAACACACTCCTCCACTACCACTACACAACACACACACACACACACACACACACACACACACACACACACACACACAAACACTGACAAGGGAATATAAAGAAAAATAACTTGGACTAAAAATGAGACAAAACCACAAAATACAAGACAACAAGAATGACAAGACGACTTTCAAACACAATACCACACTCAGAAATCGCTACCAACACTCCTCACCAAACCACAAATTCACCTACCTCCACAGCACAACCTCCCTCCTCCTCACCACTAACTAAACCCACGAGGTGCGGACGGTTTGGGGCGTATTTATATGGTTGCGCACAGACACTCCTACCATCTGAAACACAACCAATCACGAACGGGGATGAAAATCGAAACTGAAAGTGAAAATGCGGCTGCCGGAAAAAAAAACCCTGCCACGTTTAACTTAGGAAAAAAACCTGCAAATACAACAAAAACACGTACGCAAACGACAATGATCGCCGTAAATGTGCCAAAAAAAACCGACTGACATCGACATCGGAAAACACGAAAACCAAAAAGTCGACTGCTTCGTAACTTTGCGTATAAGGATTCAAAAAGTTGCATGAAAATACACCCGATACAAAACGAGTTTAAACACTACACAAACCGACTCAAACACGAATATTAGTAAATATTGGCCCTGGTTTCCATAGTAAAGTAGAACTTAGAGAGTGTCCCAAACTTTGCCATTATAGTCCATATTTTAAGGATACCAACGCTCGAGTCCACATGGCTAAATCAAATTTACTGAAGTATGAATTTCACATGTGATTTGTGCTCAAGTATGGATCTCTTTAAAACTGGGACTGTAATGCCAGAGTTTGAGAAACTAGGACATAAACCATGGTAGGACCAGAGGCTAGTAATGAGGGAGAATGGTACAGACCATTAATTGGTTCTGTATCTGACAACACACTGCTGTGCTGCGCAGAAGACAGCATGATTGATTACAAGTTAGTGCACAGGCTTGGACTGGCCCACAGGGGAAGCCACCAGTGGGCCCTACTGCCTGGGGGCCCACCTCTTGGTCTAAGGATCAGGTTCGAGACTGTGCACTTGAATTATACATATGTTACCTTATAGTGGACTATTGTGTATTTTATACAGTGCATTAGTTATTAATCTGGTACATTATCATGCATGCAGCAGCTGAATCTATATACATATATATATATATATATATTCTGCACTCACCACTCATAGGGTGGGGGGCATGTAGCCCATGGCCACCTACTTAAAATAGGATTTTGATAACCTACCGGTAAATCCTTTTCTCCTAGTCCGTAAAGGATGCTGGGGACGACATCAAGACCATGGGGTATAGACGGGATCCGCAGGAGACATGGGCACTCTAAAGACTTTTCATTGGGTGTGAACTGGCTCCTCCCTCTATGCCCCTCCTCCAGACCCCAGTTGTAGGAACTGTGCCCAGGGAAACTGACATTTAGAGGCAAGGAATTACTTAACTAGTGGTGAGATATCTACCAACTCACACCCTCAACCATGCCGCACACATGGCATTCAACATAACACACGCCAACAGGCATGAACTAATTGCAGCAACATGCTGAAACCAAGATAACACAACTTGTGTAACTGTAATAACTAAATTGCAGGTAAAGTACGCACTGGGACGGGCGCCCAGCATCCTCTACGGACTAGGAGAAAAGGATTTACCGGTAGGTTATCAAAATTCTATTTTCTCATACGTCCTAGAGGATGCTGGGGACGACATCAAGACCATGGGGTCTATACAAAAGCTCCAGTACGGGTGGGAGAGTGCGGATGACCCTGCAGTACCGATTGACCAAACTTTAGGTCCTCATCGGCCAAGGTGTCAAACTTGTAGAACTTAGCAAATGTGTTTGACCCTGACCAAGTAGCTGCTCGGCAAAGTTGTAATGCCGAGACCCCCCTGGGCAGCCGCCCAGGATGAGCCCACCTTCCTAGTGGAGTGGGCCTTTACAGACGTCTGTAACGGCAATCCAGCTGTAGGATGAGCTTGCTGAATCGTATTCCTAATCCAACGTGCAATAGTCTGCTTGGAAGCAGTACACCCAATCTTGTTGTGATCATACAGGACAAACAGAGCCTCTGTTTTCCGTATACGAGCTGTTCTAGCAACACAGATTTTCAAAGCTCTAACCACATCTAGAGACTTTGAATCAGTGAATGTGTCAGTAACTACGGGCACCACAATAGGTTGGTTTATGTGAAAAGCAGAAACCACCTTTGGAAGAAAATGTTGGTGAGTTCGCAACTCTGCCCTATCTTCATGGAAAATCAGGTAAGGGCTCTTGTGGGACAAGGCCCCCAATTCAGACACCCGCCTTGCGGATGCCAATGCCAAAAGCATCACCACTTTCCAAGTGAGAAACTTCAACTCCATCTTTTATAGAGGCTCAAACCAATCCGATTGAAGGAACTGCAACACCACATTAAGGTCCCATGGTGTCACTGGAGGCACGAATGGAGGCTGGATGTGCAGAACCCCTTCATGAAGGTCTGAACCTCTGGAAGAGAGGCCAATTGTTTTTGGAAGAACACTGACAAGGCCGAAATCTGGACCTTGCTTGATCCAAATCTTAGGCCCGTCTCCGCACCATCCTGCAAAAAATGGAGAAAACGTCCTAAGTGAAACTCTTCCATAGGAGCCTTCTTGGATTCACACCAAGACACATATTTTCTCCAAATACGGTGGTAATGTTTAGACGTTACTCCTTTCCTGGCCTGAATAAGAGTGGGCCTGACTTCCTTGGGAATACCCTTTCGGGCTAGGATCCGACGCTCAACAGCCATGCCATCAAACGTAGCTGCGGTAAGTCTTGATACACACACGGCCCCTGCTGTAGTAGGTCCTCTCGAGGAGGAAGAGACTGAGGATCTTCTATGAGCAACTCCTGAAGATCTGGATACCAAGCCCTCCTTGGCCAGTCTGGGGCAATGAAGATTGCTCGAACCCTTGTCTTTCTTATGATCCTGAGTACTTTTGGGATCAGCGGAAGTGGACGGAAAACATACACTGACGGAAACACCCACTGGGTCATCAGTGCATCCACTGCTACTGCTTGAGGGTCTCTCGACCTGGAACAGTATCTCTGAAGCTTCTTGTTGAGACGAGACGCCATCATGTCTATTTGAGGAACTCCCCAAAGACTCTGCGAAGACTTCTTGGTGGAGGCCCCACTCTCCTGGATGGAGATCGTGTCTGCTGAGGAAGTCTGCTTCCCAATTGTCTACTCCCGGAATGAATATTGCCGACAGAGCTTGTAGATGTTTTTCTGCCCAGCGGAGGATTTGTGTCGCCTCTGCCATTGCCGCTCTGCTTTTCGTTCCGCCCTGCCTGTTTATGTATGTGACTGCTGTTACATTTTCCACCTGGATCTGCACGGGACAGTCTTGAAGAAGATGTGCCGCTTGTTGAAGGCCGTTGTAAATGGCTCTTAGCTCCAGAACGTTTATGTGAAGGCAGGCTTCCTGTTGTGACCAACGTCCCTGGAAGTTTTCTCCCTGAGAGACTGCTCCCCAGCCTCGGAGACTTGCATCCGTGGTTACTAGGACCCAGTCCTGAATCCCGAACCTGCATCTCTCTAGCAGGTGAGAGCTGTGCAACCACCACAGGAGCGAAATCCTGTTTTTTGACGACAGGATTATCTTTCTGTGCATGTGTAGGTGTGACCCCGACCACTTGTCCAACAGGTCCCACTGGAATACTATGGCATGGAACCTGCCAAACTGTATGGCCTCGTAGGCCGCCACCATCTTCCCCAACAACCGAATACACTGATGGATCGACACACTTGATGGTTTCAATATCTGTTTTACCATTTTCTGGATTTCCAGAGCCTTTTCTAGCGGAAGAAATACTCTCTGAACTTCTGTGTCCAGAATCATCCCGAGGAAAGACAACCTTGTCGTTGGTTCCAACTGTGACTTTGGGTAATTTATGATCCACCCGTGTTGTTGGAGTATTGACAGGGAGAGGGATATGTTTTGTAATAACTGCTCCCTGGATCTCGCCTTTATCAGGAGGTCATCCAGATAAGGGATTATAATGACTCCTTTCTGACGAAGGAGGACCATCATCTCCGCCATCACCTTGGTGAAACACCCTCGGCGCCGTGGAGAGACCGAAAGGTAACGTCTGGAATTGGTAATGGCAATACTGAATCGCGGATCTCAAATAAGCCTGGTGAAGAGGATAAATGGGAACATTCGAGAAAAAAACAAAACAAAGAAGTGTTGGAAAGTAGACTCTTTTTTGGGAGCACTCTAATTCAGAGGGTGGCAATGTAATTTATTAATACTGATAAAACCATTTTTATTAGGTTACACATGGATTAAAATTTAAGGAGTATCTACGTGAAAAATTAGAAGCTTTGCGAAAATATAGAACAGATTACAAATAGTACGTGATATACATATCACAATGTATCAGTTGCCAGAGATTAATGGCTGTGGTAACAGAGTTCATTAATCATTACACATTCAGACTCATGTAATGTATGACCATCATTTGTTCAGCAGATATCCATTGTGGATTACAATAAATGCAGAGAGTTAAATCATAGGTCATATGAGAGTCGGGTACCCAGTAGTATATATATAGGTAACACTGTATAGGGGAGTCAATTTCTTGCAGTACCAGGGTGTTCAGAGGTGGTCTCCCATCCTAGTACTAACCCGGCCTTTCACTGCTTAGCTTCCAAGGTCGGAAGAGATTGGGCATCTCCAGTGATGTATGACCGCAAATATTGTACTCACCCTCTTGGATCACCTGAATGTGTGCAGCCACCTGGTTTAGTCACCCTTTGACATGGCAGTCACAATTAAGATATAAACATGGGTGACAGCCTGTTTTGTAGAAAAAAAGGGGTTACACAGCATCCACAATTAGGGCTTGCCTTTCACTGATACTAACCAATTTTTTTGGAGTTCCAAATACCCAATATTTTGGGTGCGGATGACACTATAGGGGAATCAATTTGTTGCAGTACCTGGGTGTTCAAAGGTGGTCACCCATCCTCTTACTAGCCCGGCCTTTCTCTGCTTAGCTTCCAAGGTCAGAAGAGATTGGGCATCTCCAGTGAGGTATGACCGCAAATATTGTACTCACCCTCCTGAGTCATCCAGGTTTATAAATTGTGATTGGCAAAGATAGAGATTTTTATATACATATGGTACAATGGTCGAAAAATTAAATGAGATATTGTGTAGCTACCTGGCTTAATCACCCTGTAACATATCAACCACAGATAACAATATACACATGAGTGAAGGCCTATTATGTGGGTAAAATTCCTGAACACCACACAATGTCCACAATTAGGACTTGCCTTTCACTCCTAGAAACACCCAAAGGACACCAGAACGGCCAGACCAATATCAGTCACTATATAAGTGCAGGATATAATTATGCTGCGCAGCAATAAGTTTTCAAAATAATCAATTATAGTACACCCTTATGCACTAAACCAGACAATAGCTGTAAGGTGCCTGATGCCTAGAACCTCTAATGAGTACCTGCGTGATTATAGGAAAACAGGCTGGAACTAGGTGCTTGTAAATAATTTGCACAATTGTTGATTTACTTGAGCCTAATGAGTTCTAAGTTCTGAGCATTTGCTGAAATTAGCTATTATTGAAAAAATAAGTTTCAGAAGAGAAACACAGTCAATGATACCTGTAGAATTGATATCAGCTTGCTATTGATGTTTGTAGCAAGTATAGATAATCCCCAATTTTATCTTGATGGAGGTATAAAGTCCTTGTGGTATTGCTGGTTGGGACAGTTTATCCTGTATTGCTCTTTAACATAATATAGGAGTGACAATGTGGCTGGAGAATAGAATATCACTTGTAATGGCTGCTAATAGCTCAAAGAAGGAAGGAAGAAAAAAGGAGAAAAGAGAAGAATGAAGAGAGGAAAAAATTGTGCTGACAAGCTGATTAATTTATGTGCAGTTCGCAAAAAACGGAGTGCGGGGTATACGATACCAGCTCCGGTCTTAATGCTGTCACTGTGGGACCCGCCTGTTGCCGTGCCCGTGCTCCAGAGGCTCCAGGGGCTGCAGCGGCGTGTGGTCGAGGTCTCCCCGTTCAGAAGACGGAGCTATGCGGCCGTTGCCTGGTGACCGTCCTCGGGATTCCGGCTAGTGCGGTCACGTGTGCGCATCACGTGATCGCAATACTTCCTCCTGACGTACGTTTCGCATTGAATGCTTGATCACAGGACGTGATGTGTTAGCTGAGAGTTGCAGTTTTTAAACAAGAGTACTAATGATTAATTGGACCTAATAATCGTTTCACCTGGGTCAACCCACATTGGATCATTTAATTGCATGGTTGAGGATCCTGGATGTTTCTAATAGTTTGTTATAGGACGGCATTTAAAGATGTATAATGTATATGATTTCCAGAGTATGGTTCGCAGGAGGTGAATTAATAAAGGCTGTATCCTGAGATCATGGTTAATAATATATTTCTTATTTGTGTGTCAGTTGAATTAATTAATAGGAATAGTTAAAAGCCATTATAATTAATGGCTTGCAGTGCAGTATATAATTGAATACATGAATTATTAAAATGAAACCAATATATGTGTATAATTTATTAGACACTAAACGCTTTTAATTATCAATGGAAGTAAAAAGAATAAAATAGTGATAAAGTTGTATTTTATAAATTTGTTGGGATATACTGTTAAAAATACGTATGTGTAGTGCATAAAAGTTGAGAGGAGGAAAAATTTGGGATGAGGTGTATTAGAATAAAGTATATTAAATTATAAAAATTATTTTTAAATTTTTTTTAAAAAAATTGTGAATTATAATAGACAAAATATAATATAAGCTAAGTTATATAAAATGAATTATAAAATAAATTGAGATATGGGAGTATAAAGATAATTGTGAAGATGAGGATTATCTAGGAATAGGAGTGGTATGAAAAAAGAGGGGGTGTCTTTAGTGCATGGGTGCACAAGGAAAGGTGAAATATTTGTGGCTATAGTGTTGTAAAATAAAATAAAATAAAAGTGTATATGTGTTAAAACAATATGAGGGCAAGACAAAAAATTTTTGTAAAAACAATTGCATGAAGAGCCCATGGTAAAACTCTTGTGATGGAAAGTGAGAATTGTGCATGTTACGTGAACATTGTGGTGCAAAAATAATATGGGCTGGTAATGCAATGGGATGTGCAAATGATGTGTTTAGAATAGTGCGAATGCAGTAAACTTGTATATATGATGATGGTCCATGATCAATACGATGCTGATTGCCGTAGATGATAGTAGGCTTCAGTTCAGAAATACTCCATAATTTATATTTTCATTCATCCCTGCTGGATGTATGGATCCAAGCTTGAAAATCCACTCACTCTCTTTTCTAAGCAGACTTTCAGTGAGGTTGCCCCCTCGAATCCCAAGTCTTATCCTTTCCAAGCCAAAGACTTTTAATTCTTCCCACCTACTTTCATGATACGTATAGAAATGACGTGCGACAGATGTCAGTTGTTTCATCTTGGCTTTATCTGAAGCGGCATTACGGATAGATCCTATGTGCTCTAGAATACGCTGTTTAAAAGGGCGCGTTGTCATGCCTATATACTTTTGATTGCAGCTGCATCTAAGGCAGTAGATGACCCCTTCGGTTAAACAGTTCATGTAGTCCACAATCTGTATTATTTCCCCATATTTATCCTCTATTTCCTTTGTAGGATCAATGTGTTTGCATACTTTGCATCTTCCGCAGGGATATGTGCCTGTAACTACAGGTTGTTTAGTAGGACATTTTTGAAAATGACTCCGTACGAATCTGTCCCTCAGATTTTTTGATCTGCGCCAACTCATGGCGACTTTGGGGCCCAGATTTTTAGACAGGATCGGGTCTGCGTGTAAAATATGCCAATGTTTTTGTATTGCCTCTTGGACCTTTCTCCATTCTTGACAGAAATTCCCAACAAAGCGAATAGTTTTATCGGTGCTTTTGTCTTTGGGATCTTTTTTGAAGATAATATCCTCTCTTTTTATGGATTTAACTGTTTTTATGGCTTTTTTGATTGAAGTTTTACTATATCCTCTCTCACACAGTCTGTTAGTCAAATCCATACTTTGCACTTTAAATTCTTTATCATCTGAGCAATTTCTGCGGAGACGGAGAAATTCACCTTTTGGTATATTCTCTATAGTAGGAGGGAAATGAGAACTCGTCTGGTGTAACAGTGTGTTTGTTGCTGTACTCTTTCGGTATAGATTTGTTGCAATCATTCCTTCTCGGTTTTTATAGATCAATAGATCTAGAAAGGGTAGTTCCGATTGACTTATAGTATGCGTGAGATGGATATTGAAATTATTGTTATTGAGATGTTCGATAAATTGGTGCAATAGCGGTAAATCGCCTTCCCAGATCATAAGGATATCGTCTATGTAACGATTCCACATGATAACATGAGTTGTAAAGATGTCATTGGTATCCTTGAAGACGACTTCCCTCTCCCACCATCCAAGAAATATGTTGGCATATGTAGGTGCACAGGCTGCCCCCATAGCCGTGCCTCTTGTTTGGAGGTAAAATTGATCGTTAAACGCAAAGAAATTACAGTGTAGCACAAAGTGAAGTAGCTTAATGAGAAAGAGATGAAAATCTTTTCTTCCTTCGTTGTGTAGAAAATGTTCTACAGCTCTTACCCCATCTTGGTGACTTATAGAGGTATATAGTGCCTCAACATCAAGAGATACCAAATATTGGTTATCCTCTAGTTTTAGATCATGTACTTTCCTTAATATGTCAGTCGTGTCCTGGACGTATGAGGGGAGATCTAAGACAAATTGCCGGAGGTGCAGATCAAGGAAAATACTGTCTCTTTCTGTTAAACCCCCTATACCCGACACAATGGGTCTCCCTGGTGGGTTATAGATATTTTTATGAATTTTAGGCAACATATAGAACGTGGGAATTTTGGGATTCTGGATTGATAGATAATCATACTCCTGTTTGGTAATTGTTCCTTGTGCTTGATTAATAATGTTGTCATAAATTATTTTGTAGTTCTGAAGTGGATTAAGTAGAATTCGTTTATAACAATTAGTGGTTTCCAGTTGTCGCCTTGCTTCCTTGATATAATCCGTTTGATATAATCTTAATCTTGTCAGCACAATTTTTTCCTCTCTTCATTCTTCTCTTTTCTCCTTTTTTCTTCCTTCCTTCTTTGAGCTATTAGCAGCCATTACAAGTGATATTCTATTCTCCAGCCACATTGTCACTCCTATATTATGTTAAAGAGCAATACAGGATAAACTGTCCCAACCAGCAATACCACAAGGACTTTATACCTCCATCAAGATAAAATTGGGGATTATCTATACTTGCTATAAACATCAATAGCAAGCTGATATCAATTCTACAGGTATCACTGACTGTGTTTCTCTTCTGAAACTTATTTTTTCAATAATGGCTAATTTCAGCAAATGCTCAGAACTTAGAACTCATTAGGCTCAAGTAAATCAACAATTGTGTAAATTATTTACAAGCACCTAGTTCCAGCCTGCTTTCCTATAATCACGCAGGTACTCATTAGAGGTTCTAGGCATCAGGCACCTTACAGCTATTGTCTGGTTTAGTGCATAAGGGTGTACTATAATTGATTATTTTGAAAACTTATTGCTGTGCAGCATAATTATATCCTGCACTTATATAGTGACTGATATTGGTCTGGCCGTTCTGGTGTCCTTTGGGTGTTTCTAGGAGTGAAAGGCAAGTCCTAATTGTGGACATTGTGTGGTGTTCAGGAATTTTACCCACATAATAGGCCTTCACTCATGTGTATATTGTTATCTGTGGTTGATATGTTACAGGGTGATTAAGCCAGGTGGCTACACAATATCTCATTTAATTTTTCGACCATTGTACCATATGTATATAAAAATCTCTATCTTTGCCAATCACAATTTATAAACCTGGATGACTCAGGAGGGTGAGTACAATATTTGCGGTCATACCTCACTGGAGATGCCCAATCTCTTCTGACCTTGGAAGCTAAGCAGTGAAAGGCCGGGCTAGTAAGAGGATGGGTGACCACCTTTGAACACCCAGGTACTGCAACAAATTGATTCCCCTATAGTGTCATCCGCACCCAAAATATTGGGTATTTGGAACTCCAAAAAAATTGGTTAGTATCAGTGAAAGGCAAGCCCTAATTGTGGATGCTGTGTAACCCCTTTTTTTTCTACAAAACAGGCTGTCACCCATGTTTATATCTTAATTGTGACTGCCATGTCAAAGGGTGACTAAACCAGGTGGCTGCACACATTCAGGTGATCCAAGAGGGTGAGTACAATATTTGCGGTCATACATCACTGGAGATGCCCAAGCTCTTCCGACCTTGGAAGCTAAGCAGTGAAAGGCCGGGTTAGTACTAGGATGGGAGACCACCTCTGAACACCCTGGTACTGCAAGAAATTGACTCCCCTATACAGTGTTACCTATATATATACTACTGGGTACCCGACTCTCATATGACCTATGATTTAACTCTCTGCATTTATTGTAATCCACAATGGATATCTGCTGAACAAATGATGGTCATACATTACATGAGTCTGAATGTGTAATGATTAATGAACTCTGTTACCACAGCCATTAATCTCCGGCAACGGATACATTGTGATATGTATATCACGTACTATTTGTAATCTGTTCTATATTTTCGCAAAGCTTCTAATTTTTCACGTAGATACTCCTTAAATTTTAATCCATGTGTAACCTAATAAAAATGGTTTTATCAGTATTAATAAATTACATTGCCACCCTCTGAATTAGAGTGCTCCCAAAAAAGAGTCTACTTTCCAACACTTCTTTGTTTTGGTTTTTTCTCGACTGCTTAAAATTGACTCTTGGGAGCACAACTGAAAGCAACAATTATTTGGGACTAGGATTGATTATCCATATACCCCTAGTTGCTATATCTAGAAGCATTTCAGGGATAATTCAGTTTTTCAGAGGCTAATATTTATCAGATTGAGGACTTGTGCGGTTCCCAAAACACTTTTTTTCATAAATGGGAACATGCAGGTAAGCATCTTTTATGTCCACCGACACTAAGTAGTCCCCCTCCTCCAGACTGGCAATCACCGCCTGAAGTGATTCCATCTTGAACTTGGACCTTCTCAGGAAGAAATTCAGATCTTTTAGATTTAGGATCGGTCTGACCGAGCCGTCCGGCTTTGGAACAACAAAGAGGCTTGAATAAAACTCCCACCCTTGTTGTAACAAACGGTACCAGGACTATAACCTGGTCTTGACATAATTTTGGGATTGCCGCGGTTACTGCTTCGTTTTCTGGCGGAGAAGCTGGCAAGGTCGATTTGAAAAATCGGCACGGGGGAATGTCTTGAAACTCTAGCTTGTATCCCTGGGATACTATTTGCAACACCCAGGGATCCAGGCCTGACAGAATCCAATCCTGGCTGAAGAGTCTGAGACGTGCCCCCACCCGAGCAGTCTCCCGCAAGGGAGTTCCAGCGTCATGCTGGCGATTTGGCAGAATTAGGGGTAGACTTCTGCTCTTGGGAACCTGGAGCCGGTGTGGGCTTATTTCCCCTTCCCCTACCTGCAAAGAAGGGGGAACCTCTCGCCTTTTTGTATTTATTGGGCCGAAAGGACTGCATTTGCGGTTGATAGGTCTTTTTTGCCGGTGCAGGCGCAGAGGGCAAAAATGTTGACTTGCACACAGAAAGAAACCAGGAACTAGCGCTGCATAGTACACACAAAAGAAACAGGATAGTTCTTCGTAATTCATGAGATTGCTGCTTTATCTCTCACTGGAGTCACACTTACAGATTGTTTCTACCATGCATGTCCATAAAGGTATCTTTTCATACGATGTATTAACCCCACACAAATAGAAAATGGTACACACTTACAGGATATTTCTACCTCGCGTGTCCACAAAGGTATCTTTCGCTGCACATGAATTTTCAAAAGTGTAGAAAATCCCAAAAAACTTCACACAATATGCAGATATGGATATAACTTACATTGACTTTCTGTCCCGCATGCCCATAAAGGTATCTTTATCTTTTCCTTTTGTGTTAGACTCTGGTGAGTATTCCCAAAAAGGATCCAACAGGATAATTTCCACCAACAGGAATGTTTAATACATAAAGATAAAAATAATAAAAATTACAAAAAAACACAAACAGAAAGTCAAAAGGGATATCTGGATCTTGGCAGCTGATGGAAGACTCGTTCACCCACCGAACGGCTGCAGACAGGATGGTGACCAGGAACAGAGTCCGAATCGCCGATACCAGGATCCCACACTAAAAGCAAGAGACGGCTTCAACGCGTTTCCGGGAGTTCACTCCCCTTTGTCAAGAAGTGCTGTCCTCTTCACATTTCCGGATATTTATACCGTCTTTAATTATACAGCTGACAATCATTAAAAAGTTTCTTTACAACATCTCATATCACAAATGTCATATAACAACATACATAAAACATAATAAATTCTCACTTTTAATATTATATAAAAGATATAGTCAAGAAAATATAATGAAGCAAAACATACATATAATGAGGTAAAAGGGTGAATTACAACGGGCATTTACTCTGTCCATTCATATCCGATGATTACCCAAATTGCAAAAAGGCTGTAAGCCTCATGCAGCAAACCCGCTGTCTAAATAAAATACCGTCCTTAAATAGAATATTATACGGTAATAGAATGGGATACATAATATGAAAGATTTTAACAAACTTCTCTGACCTAAACTGTAATAAAACAAAAGATGCCCATAAAGGTATCTTTATCTTTTCCTTTTGTGTTAGACTCTGGTGAGTATTCCCAAAAAGGATCCAACAGGATAATTTCCACCAACAGGAATGTTTAATACATAAAGATAAAAATAATAAAAATTACTAAAAAAAACACAAACAGAAGAAAAAAGGAATAAGGTTAACTGAGGGTAATAAGAGTGTAAAAGAAACCACTGTCCCGGCCATAGAGAATCATGGTAGAACCAAAATATATAATCTAAGCGATTATATATTAACTAAAGAGGAAACGGAAGTCCTTAAAAAAGGACTCAAGTTTTCTCCATCGAGTAAATTAAATGAGTTTGAGGTATATGTAGACCTGCAAAGATTTGTGCGCAAATTGGCATTGAAAAGGTTTTTTTTCTGAAAAAGATGGAAACAAGGATTTATAAGTGGGGAGCGTTAAGGTATTTAAAAAGAAATCCACTTTTTACCCTAAGCATTAAAAGGGTTGTTTCGTGGCCAATTTTGAAAAACTTGTTAAGGAAGACCTAGAATTAGCTACGTTCAAACATCCTAAAGGGAATCTAAACCAGGCACAAATAAAGGCCATAAGTTCCCTTAGAAGCAATAATTCCATTGTTATAAAGCCAGCAGATAAGGGAGGGGGCGGGGGGGGGGGGGGGGTTACTGGTTCTAAATAGGGACGATTACCATGCAGAAATAAACAACTATCCTGCAAAGATACATATAGGAAATTGAGGGGTAATCCCTCTAGTTCCATATCAAAAAAGTTGGAGGTATTTCTTAACTTATATTTGTCCGACAGAACCATTTCAGATACTGAGGTAGAGTTTATAAGGTTGGATAACCCCTCCATTCCGGTTATTTATGTTCTCCCTAAATTGCACAAGAGCATAACTAGTCCCCCCGGACGCCCTATTGCGGCAGGTGGAAATTCCATTCTATCTAATTTGTCAGCTCTCATAGATAGTAAACTACAACCATTTGTATTTAAGATAAAATCATATCTTAAGGATACAGGAGCTACTATACAGAGATTATTGGAAGTAGAATGGAGCCCACAGTTTTTTCTTATTACAGCCGATGTTAAGTCGTTATACACTATCATTCAACACCACTTGGGTTTGGAAGCTGTCAATTACCATCTAAGACAAAATAATGAAAATGTACAGGAAAATAACTTTATTATTGATGGAATATCTCTAATTTTAGAAAATATTTTTTTCTGGTACGAGGGGGACTTTTTTCTCCAAACGTCAGGTACAGCTATGGGCACCAGGCTGGCACCCAGTTATGCTAATTTATTTATGTCCCATTGGGAGGACCAGTCAGTATGGACAGGCCACCAGTGGGGTGCCAGCCTGGTGCTCTGGGCTCGTTACATAGACAATATTATTTTTGTATGGAGTGGCAGTAGGTCGGATTTGGACTCTTTCTGTACCCATCTTAATGAGAATAATAAGAACATCGAACTGACCTTTGAGATTAGTAAGGAAAAGGTAAATTTTTTAGATCTTACCATTTATCCTGAGGGTGGTGGTTAATTACTACCAATTATAAGAAACCCCCGGATAGCAACGCATACATAAGTCAAAGTAGTAATCACCCCTCCAATTGGATAAGAAGCATACCCAATAGTCAATTTAGACGACTAAGACGGAATTGCACAACAGATGAATCCTTTGATATGGGTTCTAGATCAATGGAGGTGGATTTTATAGATAAAGGCTATAATTTGGCCTTAGTACAAAAAGCAAAGGTAGAAAATAGGACACTATCACAGGCAGATATCATAAAAAAAAATAAGGAAGGATGATAAGGTTAATGACTCTAAAGGTGTTAGTTTTATTAGTAAATACTCATCACAACACAAACAATTTGAAGGTATCATACGAAAGCATTGGAGTATACTTACCAGGTACCCATTATTGAAAGCCCAAATTACTGACACCCCGAAATTTATATACAGAAGGGCAGACAATTTAAAAAATATGTAGTAAGAAGTTCTTTGGAAGTAGAAAAGAGACAAACCCGTATAGTGTCCAAGGGTTTTTACCGGTGTGGTAGCTACAACATGTGTAAAAATTGTAAATCTGAAGTGAGTAAGCTCACCCATTATAAATCCAATCAAACACAAAAATTATTACCAATTAAAGATTTTATCACATGCTGCAGCAAAAACTTTATCTACTTATTGGAGTGCAAATGTGGCACCCAGTACGTAGGGAGAACGAGAAGAATGCTTAAGGAGCGTATGGGGGAACACTGTAGAAACATAAAAAAAGGCCTTGAAGGACACAGTATATCTCTTCACTTCAGGGATAAACATAATTGTGATATAAAGGGGTTGAAAAGCTTTTGTGGGATAAAAATCTGTAAGGGAAATTGGAGGATGAATAATATAGAGGTGAATTTAGCAAAACTAGAGATGAAAACCATCTTTGAACTTAGAACATTAACACCTAATGGTTTTAATATGGAGTTTGAAACGAAATGGTTTATTTAGTATGTCATACACTAATATACCTGTTATGGTGTTGTTTTGTCCTCCCTTTTCCCCATTGTATGAGAATTCCCGGCAAAAAGGGTGAAGAAATATGATCATCGAATATGGTTCCATATATGGATTTAAAAGGACTGACAGACTATAGGATCCTTTAAACCTTTATGATTCAAGGACTTATTTAAACATCTTTTCTCTGTTTGTAATGGATCCCACAGTGTATAATGTATTGAAATCAAAGGTATTTACTTGGCACTATGAAATCTTTTTCACTTGCCTTATTCGCTATTTTAACTACCCTCTAAATTATTCAAATAAACATGTTTCCCTTATAAGATTTTATGTGGGAATAAATCCCTTCGTCTTTGTAGATTCTGGTGGGTATCCTTAGTCAAAGGTATATGCTGTAGCTGTAGAAGCCGGGTATAATTTGGGTTTGTTCCCCATTCATAGTTTCTATTCACTCCGTCCACTCCGATCACGTGATCAGAGTTTTAGAATTATACTTTCTACTTTGGGTCTGTAGGGTATCAGTAAATCCCTTCGGTTTTATTATTTGGTACTGTATAGGATGTTTGTGTTAAATGTGTGAATATGAGCGGGCAGCATTCTGTCCATTTGTAGTAACATTACGGGATATGTGTACCCGTCTTATTAGGACTTTAGAATCTCTGCCAATCACGTGATTGGAGCTTCTTAATAAATATACATCTTTTGTTTTATTATAGTTTAGGTCAGAGAAGTTTGTTAAAATCTTTCATATTATGTATCCCATTCTATTAACGTATAATATTCTATTTAAGGACAGTATTTTATTTAGACAGCAGGTTTGCTGCATGAGGCTCACAGCCTTTTTGCAATTTGGGTAATCATCGGATATGAATGGACAGAGTGAATGCCCGTTGTAATTCACCCTTTTACCTCATTATATGTATGTTTTGCTTCATTATATTTTCTTGACTATATCTTTTATATAATATTAAGTGAGAATTTATTATGTTTTATGTATGTTGTTATATGACATTTGTGATATGAGATGTTGAAAAGAAACTTTTTAATGATTGTCAGCTGTATAATTAAAGACGGTATAAATATCCGGAAATGTGAAGAGGACGGCACTTCTTGACAAAGGGGAGTGAACTCCCAGAAACGCGTTGAAGCCGTCTCTTGCTTTTAGTGTGGGATCCTGGTATCGGCAATTCGGACTCTGTTCCTGCTCACCATCCTGTCTGCAGCCGTTAGGTGGGTGAGCGAGTCTTCCATCAGCTGCCGAGATCCAGATATCCCTTTTGACTTTCTGTTTGTGTTTTTTTGTAATTTTTATTATTTTTATCTTTATGTATTAAACATTCCTGTTGATGGAAATTATCCTGTTGGATCCTTTTTGGGAATACTCACCAGAGTCTAACACAAAAGGAAAAGATAAAGATACCTTTATGGGCATGCGGGACAGAAAGTCAATGTAAGTTATATCCATATCTGCATATTGTGTGAAGTTTTTGGGGATTTTCTACACTTTTGAAAATTCATGTGCAGCGAAAGATATCTTTATGGACACGCGAGGTAGAAATATCCTGTAAGTGTGTACCATTTTCTATTTGTGTGGTGTTAACACATCGTATAAAAAGATACCTTTATGGACATGCGTGGTAGAAACAATCTGTAAGTGTGACTCCAGTGAGAGATAAAGCAGCAATCGCATGAAGAACTATCCTGTTTCTTTTGTGTGTACTATGCATCGCTAGTTCCTGGTTTCTTTCTGTGTGCAAATTCTGTAGTTTGAGAGGTCTCTGGGTGTAACCTCTATTACCTAGGAACAAGCAGCAGCTAGAAAGCGCAGGGCTACAATCAATCTGTCTTTTTCTAAAAATGTTGACTTACATGCGGTAGCCGCCGAGACTAACGCATCCAGGCCATTGCCAAATAAGGCCTCACCTTTATATGGGAGAGCCTCCATGTTTCTTTTGGAATCTGCATCCGTGATCCACTGGCGAATCCCTAACGCCCACCTAGCCGATACTGCCATGGTAGCGGCTTGTGAACCCAAGAGTCCAATATCCTTCATTGCTTCCAGCATGTAGGCGGCAGCGTCCTTGATGGGTGTAGTACTGGTGACCGGTGGTCTCCTGACCGCCGGTCACCTTACCGACGCCGGGATCCCGGCAGCATACCGACGCCGGGATCCCGGCGGGGAGGGGCGAGTGCAGCAAGCCCCTTGCGGGCTCGCTGCGCTCGCCACGCTGCGGGCTCGGTCGCGACCTGCGGTCGCCATGGGTTCTATTCCCACTCTATGGGTGTCGTGGACACCCACGAGTGGAAATAGTCCCTGTTGGTCGGCATGCCGACCATCGGGATAGTGAGCCGTCGGGCTCACGGAGGAGGTCATGTGACTGTCGGTCAGCTGACCGGCGGTCACATGAATACCATCCGTCCTTGATATTCCCTAACTTAAGGAGTATCTCATCTTTATCAATTGTGTCAATTTCTGATGACACGCTTTCTGACCATTTTTCAATAGCACGACTCACCCATGTGCAGGCAATAGTGGGCCTGAGCAGTGTACCATTGGTAACATAAATGGATTTCAATGTCGTTTCCATTTTGCGGTCTGCCGGCCCTTTAAGAGAAACCGTGCCAGGAGCAGGGAGAATTACCTTCTTTGTCAACCTGGAAAGTGCACTGTCTAACACAGGGGGTGACTTCCATTTTTTCCTGTCTTCAACCGGGAAAGGATAAGCTATGTGAATCCTTTTGGGAATAAAAAAAATTGTATCAGGATTCCCCCACATCCCTTCAAACAGAGCATTTAGTTCGTGTGAAGGAGGGAACGTGAGTTTGGATTTCTTTTCCTTACATAAATAAGCTTTCTCCTGAGGTACAGGAGTGCTTTCTGTAACCTCCAACACGTCCCTTATAGCCACAATCATATATTGTATACTTTTTGCCAATTTATGATCTCTCTCTCTGGATTCACTATTTTCGACACAAGAATCAGAATCCGTGTCGGTATCAGTGTTTAAATTTGCAAATGGTTTCTTATGTGAGCCAGAGAGGCCACCCGCATAATGAATAACAGCATCCTGAAAAATCACATCTTCCACAGATTTTCTCCAGCATGCAGCCTTAGATTCAGACTTATCCAATCTACGGTTAATCAGATGCATACTGTCACGTAGCTCTTGCAGGCTCTTGGTGTGCCGGTAGCGCCACCACATTACAACTCTGTGTCCCTAAAATGGCTTCCTCCTGGGAGGAACTCCCTGCCTCACACGTGTACACCACACTCACAGACACACTGGGACTTATTTTGGGGACAGACCCACTGTAAAATCTGTCAGAGGGACACAGGATAGGAGCAGCCAGTTCACAAACCCAGCTCCAGTATTGCCTGTGAACACAGTATGTCCACAGCCCAAAAGCGCTTTTAAATAGTAATATACACTATCAAATATACCACAATCGCTTTGTGCCCCCCCTTTATAGCACCCTGTACTTGTCAGAAGTGGAGGAGAGGACCAGCGTGTTCTCTGCAGCCTGAAGAGAGAGAGAAAATGGCGCTGAGTAGTGTGCTGGCTGCCTGAGGAAGAAGCTCCGCCCCCACAATAACGCATCCTTACACTCAGTATATTGACTTATTATTTATACTGGTGGGGGTAGGGCTGTGCCAGCGGCATCTTATGCCCCCTTTTAGCCCGCTCCCTGCACTGCCTGTGTGGGCAGCACTGGCGTGCTGCGCTCCCGCCAGCCTCGCCGCACCTCAGCCGTCACTTACTTGATTACTTTGAAAGTCTTAAAGTGCCCATGTCTCCTGTGGATCTCATCTATACCCCCATGGTTCTTGAAGTGACCCCAGAATCCTCTACGGACTAAGAGAAAAGGATTTACCGGTAGGTATTAAAATCCTATTTTCTCACACGTCCTAGAGGATGCTGGGGATGACATCAAGACCATGGGGTATAGACGGGATCCGCAGTAGACATGGGCACTCTAAAGCCTTTTCATTGGGTGTGAACTAGCTCCTCCCTCTATGCCCCTCCTCCAGACCCCAGTTTTGGAAACGTGCCCATACTCATACTCACCTGTCTTCTGACTTCTGGCTCTGTGAGGGGGTGACGGCGTGCTGTGGGAGTGATCATCTAGACACGGCTAGCGTTCAGTTCCCTTCAGGAGCTAATGGTGTCCTGTCAGCCAGAAGCAGAGCCATGAAACTCTGAGGAAGTTGGTTCTGCTTCTGCTTCTGCCCCCTCAGTCCCACGAAGCAGGGAGTCTGATGCCAGCAGATCTCCCTGAAAATAAAAAACCTAACAAGTCTTTTCAGAGAAACTCAGTAGAGCTCCTCAGAGTGCATCCAGTCGACCTGGGCACGTTTCCAAAACTGGGGTCTGGAGGAGGGGCATAGAGGGAGGAGCTAGTTCACACCCAATGAAAAGGCTTTAGAGTGCCCATGTCTACTGCGGATCCCGTCTATACCCCATGGTCTTGATGTCGTCCCCAGCATCCTCTAGGACGTGTGAGAAAATAGGATTTTAATACCTACCGGTAAATCCTTTTCTCTTAGTCCGTAGAGGATGCTGGGGTCACTTCAAGAACCATGGGGGTATAGATGAGATCCACAGGAGACATGGGCACTTTAAGACTTTCAAAGGGGTGTGAACTGGCTTCTCCCTCTATGCCCCTCCTCCAGACTCCAGTTATAGGAACTGTGCCCAGGGAGACGGACATTTCAAGGAAAAGGATTAATTTTTAAACTAACGTGAGATACATACCAGCTCACACCTCAAGCACACCGTACAACATGGCATTTAACACAATGCAAGTCAACGGCATGAACAACATCAGCAACAGGCTGACTATAAACGTAACACAACATGTGTTCAACCACAACTAGTAACTGCAGATACAGTACGCACTGGGACGGGCGCCCAGCATCCTCTACGGACTAAGAGAAATAGATTTACCGGTAGGTATTAAAATCCTATTTTCTCATACGTCCTAGAAGATGCTGGGGTCACTTCAAGAGCCATGGGGTTTATACCAAAGCTCTAAAATGGGCGGGAGAGTGCGGATGACTCTGCAGCACCGATTGACCAAACATGAGGTCCTCATCAGCCAGGGTATCAAACTTGTAGAACTTCGCAAAGGTGTTTGAACCCGACCAAGTAACCGCTCGGCAAAGCTGTAATGCAGAGACCCCCCGGGCAGCCGCCCAGGACGAGCCCACCTTTTTGGTAGAATGGGCTTTCACCGATTTCGGTAACGGCAATCCAGCCGTAGAATGAGCCTGCTGAATCGTATGACAGATCCAGCACGCAATAGTCTGCTTGGAAGCAGGAGCCCCAATTTTATTGTGAGCATGCAGGACAAACAGAGCCTCCATTTTCCTAAACTGAGCCGTTCTGGCCACATAAATTTTCAAAGCTCTGACAACGTCGAGGAACTTCGATTCCAACAAGGTGTCAGTAGCCACTGGCACCACAATAGGTTGGTTCAAGTGGAACGACAAAACCACTTTCGGCAGAAATTGCTGACGAGTCCTCAACTCTGCTCTATCTTCATGGAAGATCAAATAAGGGCTCTTGTGAGACAAGGCCGCCAATTCAGACACCCGCCTGACGGATGCCAAGGCCAACAGCATGACCACTTTCCAAGTGAGGAATTTCAACTCCACCTTTTGTAAAGGTTCAAACCAATGAGATTGAAGGAATTGCAACACCACGTTAACATCCCACGGTGCCACAGGGGGCACAAAGGGAGGTTGGATGTGCAACATGCCTTTCATTAAAGTCTGAACTTCTGGAAGGGAGGCCAATTGTTTCTGGAAGAAAACCGATAAGGCTGAAATTTGTACTTTAATGGAGCCCAACTTTAGGCCCGCATCCACAGCGTCTTGTAGAAAATGGAGAAAACGTCCTAACTGAAATTCTTCCGTAGGAGCCTTCTTGGATTCACACCAAGACACGTATTTTCTCCAAATACGGTGGTAATGTTTAGACGTTACTCCTTTCCTGGCCTGAATAAGAGTGGAGATGACTTCCTTTGGAATACCCTTTCAGGCTAGGATCCGGCGTTCAAACTCCAAGCCGTCAAACAAAGTCACGGTAAGTCTTGGAACACGCACGGCCCCTGCTGTAACAGATCCTCTCGTAGAGGAAGGCGCCAGGGATCACCTATGAGTAATTCCTGAAGATCCGGATACCAAGCCCTCCTTGGCCAGTCTGGAACAATGAGGATCGCTTGAACCTTTGTTCTTCTTATTATCTTTATCACTTTTGGAACGAGTGGAAGTGGAGGAAACATGTACACAGACTGAAACAACCACGGTGTCACCAGGGCGTCCACTGCCATTGCTTGAGGGTCTCTCGACCTGGAACAACATCTCTGAAGTTTCTTGTTGAGGCGAGATGCCATCATGTCTATTTGAGGAATTCCCCAAAGACTTGTCTCTTCTGCAAAGACCTCTTGATGAAGACCCCACTCTCCTGGGTGGAGATCGTGTCTGCTAAGGAAGTCTGCTTCCCAGTTGTCCACTCCGGGAATGAAGATCGCTGACAGAGCGCTTGTATGCCTTTCCGCCCAGCGGAGAACCTTTGTGGCCTCTGCCATTGCCGCTCTGCTCTTTGTTCCGCCTTGGCGGTTTATGTATGCTACTGCTGTTATGTTGTCCGACTGAATCAAGACGGGACGACAGCGAAGATGTTCTGCTTGCAGTAGGTCGTTGTAAATGGCCCTTAGCTCCAGAACGTTTACGTGTAGACAAATTTCCTGGCTTGACCATCTTCCCTGGAAGCTTACCCCCTGTGTGTGACTGCTCCCCAGCCTCGGAGACTCGCATCCGTGGTCACTAAGATCCAGTCCTGGATCCCGAACCTGCGTCCCTCTAGGAGGTGAGAGCTGTGCAGCCACCACAGGAGTGAGATTCTGGTCTTGGAAGACAGGATTATCCTTCGGTGCATGTGCAGATGGGACCCGGAACATTTGTCCAACAGGTCCCACTGAAACACTGTGGCATGAAATCTGCCAAACTGAATGGCCTCGTAGGCCGCCACCATCTTCCCCAGCAACCGAGTGCATTGATGGATCGATACTCTTGCTGGTTTCAGAATTTGTTTGACAGGTTCTGAATTTCCAGCGCCTTTTCTACTGGAAAAAAAAACTCTGTAATTCTGTGTCCAGAATCATTCCCAAAAACGACAGCCATCTCGTCGGAACCAACTGTGATTTTGGCAAGTTTAGGAGCCAAACATGTTGCTGCAGAATTATCAGGGAGAACTTAATGTTCTGCAGTAATTGGTCCTAGGATCTCGCCTTTATCAGGAGATCGTCCAAGTATGGGATAATTGTGACTCCTTGCTTGCGCAGGAGAACCATCATTTCGGCCACTACTTTGGTGAAAATCCTCGGAGCCGTGGACAGACCAAACGGCAACGTCTGAAACTGGTAATGACAATCCTGAAGTGCAAACCTCAGGCAAGCCTGATGTGGAGGATAAATGGGAACATGTAAGTAGGCTTCCTTTATGTCCACTGATACCATAAAATCCCCCTTCTCCAGACTGGAGATCACTGCCCGGAGAGATTCCATCTTGAATCTGAATTTTTTTTTAGGTAAAAACTGAGGGATTTGAGGTTCAGGATTGCGCTGACTGAGCCGTCTGGCTTCGGGACCACGAACAGGCTCGAATAAAAGCCTTCTCCCTGTTGCGACGGGGGAACCCTGACAATGACTTGATTGTGACACAATTTTTGTATTGCAGCACATACCACCTCCCTATCCGGAAGAGAGGCTGGTAAGGCCAATTTTTAAAAAAGGTGAGGGGGAACGTCTTGAAACTCCAGTTTGTACCACTGGGACACTATTTCTAAAACCCATGGGTTCAGGGCCGAATGAGCCCAGAATTGACTGAAGAGTTTGAGATGTGCCCCCACCGGTGCGGACTCCCGCAGAGGAACCCCAGCATCATGCTGTGGACTTGGCAGAAGCCGGGGAGGACTTCTGCTCCTGGGAACCGGCCACGGACGGAGATCGTTTACCTTTTCTCTTTCCTCTAGTAGCAATGAAGGAAGACCCTCTGCCTTTTCTGTATTTATTGGGCCGAAAGGACTGCATCTGATAGTGGTGTGATTTATTTTGTGGTGCAGGCACATAAGGTAAAAATGATGACTTACCCGCGGTAGCCGTAGATACCAAATCAGCGAGGCCGTCACCAAACAATACACCACCTTTATATGGTAGAGACTCCATAGCTTTCTTTGAGTAAGCATCAGCATTCCATTGATGAATCCACAATGCTCTCCTAGCTGAGACTGCCATGGCATTGGCCCTTGATCCCAAGAGGCCAATATCCCTCACAGCTTCCTTTAGGTAGACTGCTGCGTCCCTGATATAACCTAATGTCAAAAGAACGCTATCCCTATCCAGGGTATCTGTGGGGATATAGCCAGGGCTAATACTGTATTTGTGGTGTTTCAATCTTTATAGCGTATAATGTACTTTTTATTCCTTGTTCCCATGTCTCTCTGGCTTGTGTCACTATTACCCCATGTGTGTGTTCATCCATTAGCCTATATATTCTGAACTATAATCTTACCCAGGTAAATACAGGTGTGCTGTGACCGGGCACATAGTGCTGTCATGTTATGTTATTGTAGGAGGATGCCAGTCTGGTATGAGGTTATTACAGGTTATCATTGCTATGCCTATTGAGTCCATCTATGATCCTCATATGGTCACACAGGAAATACATTTGAGGGCCAGGTTATGTCTCTTTGAAGCTTCTCCTGCACAGGGGACAATCAGGACTTAAACCAATTTCCCTGTCATTGTGCCTTCTGTTTACTGTCCTCTGTTCCATCCTGGTCTCTCACATACAACGCGGAGCCTGACCCAGCATGTGGTCAGCAGGAGGCCAGCTGTGGGAGGGAGTAGGAAAATACCTGAGGTGGGGTCCCACCAATCAGGAACCTGCGTCTCCTCCCCAGGTGAGCGCGGCATGATGGGCATTTGGAAGGTTTTAAAAGAGGTTGCGCAGGTCAGCTCCTCATGTTAGTTGCAGGACTCTGGCTAAGGGGTGATACTCTGCCAGGGTACCTTGTGGAACGCATCACCAGTGCTGTGTGGCCTTATATGTATTTACTACTGCATGGACTAATCTACTATCACTGCTGTGTGGACTCAGTGATAGTTCTGCTGTGTGGACCTGTTTATCTGGAACTTCTGCGTGGAATTGCTGTGGACCTAAATCCTCTACTGGGACTTACTATCTGGACTGCTACCTCTATACTGTTTCTGGGTTATACCTATTTCTGTTTCCTGTGAATTATCTACTACTGTGTGCTGTGAGAAATAAACCATCACTTTGGTTTCATCGGCTCTGTGTCTGAGTGATTAGAAGAACCCCGTATCCTCACATTTGGCGGCAGCGGTGGGATCATTCAGACACCAAACACCGACCACAGGACGCGTGAAAGCCCAGCAGAGAACAGAGGATCAGGCCATATGTAATGCAAGAGGAACTGCAGTGAGGTGGTAGCAAGTGAGCAGGTGTCAGTTCTGTGCAAGATAAAATGTTTCTAAGGAAAGAAAATGAACGCCTCAAGTCTCCCAGGGCCGTGGAGCTCGTGGATGGAGGTGTGTCGGTGTATCAGCAGGCTGGTAAGCCGAATCTGTTATTAATTGTTACAAAGATGCAGTACATTTGGGAGTACTGGAATGAAGCTAGGCGGATGATCAGTGGCTGGAGAGTATCCAGCATACAGGACAAGTTGTGTTACCTTGGGGATGTATTCCTGTACTGTAAAAGTGAGGCAGCCTCATGGAATCTGCTGGGGGAGCCAGAGTTTGTAGAATTCACAGAGGAAGTGATTGCTACAGTGACCCAAATGATGCAGAGAAGTCAATATTCTGAGGCTGAAGGGCAAGTCCAGAACAAATTATCTTCTGGGTTAGAGCCATATCCAAAATGGGGCCGCTGCAACCCGGGCAGATGACTGAGGGGTCCGCCTTGCAAGTGCCTGTTACCAAGGGAGAAGAGTTATTGTCAGCGGGGCCCATAACCACATTGGAAGAAATGAGCATGGAGGAGCTGATAGCAGAATGCCAGCTGCGGGGCATCCCTTTCCAATTCTGCACTCGCAGGGAAATCCTCCAGCTTATTCTCCAGGATCAGGGGGATCCAACAAAAGCGTTCACTGACTATCGGACATGGATCCTCCATACCGGCCCAGGGAGGAGTGTGTGGGAACAGCTGGAGTGTCTGGAGGAGTGCTTCATTGTGGCAGAGGAAGAGGCAATGGATCAGGGGCTTCTGGATACCCCAGCATGGCGAGACCGGTGTTGCAGGGTGGATGCAGAAAGACACTGTCTGCAACAGCTTCTCCCACACCCAAAGGAAGCAGTTGCCCAGTGTACTATGCTGGGAGAGGCTAGCGCTGAAGTGAAGAAGGATATGCCCACAATACAGACATCCCAGGAGGAGCTGCGCTACACCTTCCCTTTTGCTGAAGTGGAAGATGTAGATCAAGTAACTAGCTGCCAGGGAATCAATGAAGACTGTGCCCAAGAGATCACCATGGTTGGGGGAGTATTGTTCAACGCCCCGACTATAAACACACCAGTCAAGGATGGCCTTTTGCTCCAGGATGCCCAGCTTATTCAGCTGGGGGAGGCTCATCGCGATGGATTGGCGATGGCAGCCCCATATATTTCACTGAGGAAGGCTGATGAGAAAATTTTCTGTGTATACCCAGCTACCCTAACTCTACAAGAAGATTATGAAGGAGTATTCCCATTTAACAATTTGGCAAATGAGGAGCTGCAATCGGAATACTGATACGTACCCTGTGATTAAAAAGTGACATTGGTAGCAGAGACTGTTACCATAATATCAGAGCAGGAACTAGAAAAGGATGTGTTGCATCACCGTAATGTCTTTGGAAGTGTTGTGGACTGTAACTATGTGCCAACGGATGCGCCTGCCTTAAGCAAGATCCAAGCAACTACATATCGAGTGGAGGTTGGGAGACGCCGCTTGCTATCTCGTCTCCTTTACCAGGGTAAAGGCACAGTACAACCCACACCCCTTTCATCTGCAGAGCAAGAGAAAGTTGTGGAGATAATTGTAGAAGCTTCAGTTGTTAAAACCCTGACTGGTACCCCACAAGCTACTAAGCGCACAGGACTGGCAGGGGAGGAGGTTATCCAGGAGGAGGAGTGCGCAGAAGGAGCTGCAGGTGAGATACTGGCTTTCAAGGGGGGAGCGCTGGCACAGGAACAGCCTGTGCTGTTGACTCCCCTGCAGCCATTAGCAGAATTTTTCCTGCGGAAGGGTCCATTCTCAGCACTGGGCATTGAGCCCACATGTTGTACTGAAATTTGCCAGCCCCCTAGTTGGGGTTTGAGGAAGGAAGGACGGGACAGAGTTGCGGAAGTGCTGTGGGCAGAACCCCAATATTGGCCTGCCTTTAGGCAGCTGTTCCTTGTGCAAGAGGGGGAGGTGGAAAGTACTCCCTGCCCCATTGTGCCAGAGGCAAAGGTATTAGTACACCCACTAGGTATGCCAGGTGTAGGAGTTTGCAATGTTGCGGAGTGGGGGTACCCAACATCTGAATTGCTAAATCCCCTGTTGATGAATATGGATATGTCATATTGTAATAGTGTCCTTGCTGGTTGTTTAACAACACTGCCTCTTACCACATGGGTCTGGTATGACATCACCCTGTGGGACTCAGGTGTAACACACACAATATTCTCTCCCCTGCACCCACCGCTCCTGGGTGGTAATGTTTCCTCAACACTTCGGAACGATGTGGGGATATGGCCAGGGGCTATTACTGTATTTGTGGTTTCAATCTTTATAGCGTATAATGTACTTTTTTTTCCTTCTGTTCCCATGTCTCTCTGGCTTGTGTCACTATTACCCCATGTGTGTGTTCATCCATTAGCCTATATATTCTGAACTATAATCTTACCCAGGTAAATACAGGTGTGCTGTGACTGGGCACATAGTGCTGTCATGTTGTTATTGTAGGAGGATGCCAGTCTGCTATGAGGTTATTACAGGTTATCATTGCTATGCCTATTGAGTCCATCTATGATCCTCATATGGTCACACAGGAAATACATTTGAGGGCCAGGTAATGTCTCTTTGAAGCTTCTCCACCACAGGGGACATTCAGGACTTAAACCAATTTCCCTGTCATTGTGCCTTGTTTACTATCCTCTGTTCCATCCTGGTCTCTCCCAGACAACGCGGAGCTTGACCCAGCATGTGGTCAGCAGGAGAAGGCCAGCTGTGGGAGGGAGTATGGAAATACCTGAGGAGGGGTCCCACCAATCAGGAACCTGTGTCTCCTCCCCAGGTGAGCGCGGCATGATGGGCATTTGGAAGGTTTTAAAAGACGTTGCGCAGGTCAGCTCCTCATGTTCGTTGCAGGACTCTGGCTAAGAGGTGATACTCTGCCAGCGTACCTTATGGAACACATCACCAGTGCTGTGTGGACTTATATATACTTACTACTGCATGGACTAATCTGCTATGACGGCTGTGTGGACCTGTTTATCTGGAACTTCTGCGTGGAATTGCTTTGGACCTAAATCCTCTACTGGGACTTACTATCTGGACTGCTACCTGTATACTGTTTCTGGGCTATACTTACTTCTGTTTCCTGTGAATTATCTTCTACTGCATGCTGTGAGAAATAAACCATCACTTTGGTTTCATCGACTGTGTCTGAGTGATTAGAAGAACCCCATATCCTCACAGTATCTAATTCAGATGACAAGTTATCTGCCAATTTTTCGATAGCGCTACTCACCCACGCAGATGCAATGGCTTGTCTGAGTAGCATACCCGTGGTGATATAAATGGATTTCAATGTATTTTCATACCTACGATCCATTAGAGCTGCCGTGTCAGGGGACTGAAGAGCCACCTTTTTGGACAGCTGAGATAGAGCTTTGTCCACAACAGGGGGTGACTCACATTTTTCCCTAGCCCCAGAGGGAAACGGATACGCCACTAGAATCCTTTTGGGAACCTGAAACTTGTCAGGATTTTCCCAAACCTTTTCACAAAGCGTGTTCAGTTCATGAGAGGGAGGAAACGTTACCTCAGCTTTCTTTCCTTTATACATACAGACCCTAGAATCAGGAACAGTAGGGTCCTCAGTGATATGTAATACGTATTTTATTGCCACAATCATGTACCGAATGCGCTTTGCCAGTTTTGGAACTAATCTGGCATCACTATAGTCGACACTTGAGTCAGTTTCCGTGTCAGCCAGCTGGGAAAAATGAACGTTTTTGTGACCCCGAGGGGGTCTGAACTTGAAACACATCCTCTACGGATTTCTTCCATGCGTGGTTCTGAGACTCAGATTTAGCCAATCTCTTATTTATCAGAGCCACATTAGCATTCAAAGCACTTAACACATTCACCCAAGCAGGTGTCGGCGGTGCCGACAGGGTCACACCCACAGCCATTTGTGTCCCTAACATAGTCTTCTCCTGGGAAGAGCACTCCGCCTCAGACATGTCGACACACATGCATCCAACACACGCGAACACACTGGGCCTATAGGGGACAGACCCACAGTAAAGCCTGTCAGAAAGACACAGAGGGAATTATTGCCAACTCACACCCCAGCGCCCAATCTGTCTGAAACACCACAGCAAATGCCCCAGACCTGCAGCGCTTTTATAATATACATAAAATGCACCAAAATCACTGTGCGCGCGCCCCCTGTTACTTGTACAGCAGTGTGAGGAAGGACCAGCGTCTCTGCAGCCTTGTGTAGAGAAAATGGCGCCAGGCTGTGTGGGCTAAGCTCCACCCCCGTGGCACGCTTCAGACCCGCTTTAAAAAAAAAAAAAAAAAAAAAATTATACTGGCGGGGGTCCAGACAGAACCCTGGCACTTAGTCCGCTCTTGCCAGGTTGTTATTGAGGCTAGATATGCTGCCCAGGGCAAACCCCTCCCCCGCGCCCTGCAGTGCCGCTGTGTAGTAGGAGCATGGCGCGCAGCGCGGTACCTCAAAGCCGTCACTGAAGTCTTCTGTTCTTCTACTCACCTGTCTTCTGAATCTGCAAGGGGGGGGTGACAGCAGGCTCTGGGAACAAGCATCTAGGCGTACCTAGCGATCAGACCCTCAGGAGCTAATGGTGTCCTGTAGACAAAGAAGCAGAGCCTTTAAACTCACAGAAGTAGGTCTGACTTCTTTCCCCTAAGATCCACAAAGCAGGGAGACTGTTGCCAGCAGTACTCCCTGAAAATAAAAAACCTAACAAAATCTTTTTAAAGAAACTCAGTAGAACTCCTCAGAATGCATCCAGTCTGCCTGGGCACAATTCTAAACTGGAGTCTGGAGGAGGGGCATAGAGGGAGGAGCCAGTTCACACCCCTTTGAAAGTCTTAAAGTGCCCATGTCTCCTGCAGATCCCGTCTATACCCCCATGGCTCTTGAAGTGACCCCAGCATCCTCTAAGACATATGAGAAATATATAAAGGGGCCCAGACGTTGCACTCTCTAACGATTGGTCAAACCAATGAGGTGGAAGGCCACAGCCCCTATGCATACTGGCCACACCCCTACCACTGCATTCCCCCGATGGGCCCTACATGCCCCAGTCCGACACAGTGCACATAGCTTCTCAGATTTTGAGAATGAATAAATTGCAAACAGACCAAATTCCCTTTGTAAACACATCCCTTTATTTTCAATATGAAAGCAGTCTGAGGTTGATTGTTTCACTTGAATTAAGATTTGCTCAAGGAACTGCACGAGGCAGAGAGGACAATACTCAGAACTTTCTAGTACACATAACGGTATCTCAGAGGCATTCTTCCACCACTGTTTAACATATAGAAATCAATTCAATTAGAATTCTGCATTGCACCTCCATAGTGGATTTTCATTAGCCCCTTGTAGTGGTGCGCAAAAATCTGATATTGCCGCGATTCTGGGGGATATGGCAATTTTAAATGCAAACCAGCATCACACCCACTAATTGAACTGAACCCAGTTTGCAGTAAAAGGTTACCAGTTGTTGAAAGAAAAACCAACCATAAGCCAGAGGGGAAAATGAAAAAAAATAAAATTACAATCAGTAGCAAGTGTCCAACCATGAGTAACAGGATAATCAAATGTGTTAATTTATTTTTGTAAGTACTGGGAACAGCAAGGTAGAGTAGTTTGCATCTTTCCATGAATAGAATAGGACAGACATTTAATAGTATGATTTGCGATAGTTAATGATTTGATCTTTGTATCCACACCACAATGCAGGAGCAGGATTACAGAAGGATTTATTAAATACATTTGTACCTTACATATTTTCTTTTATCAATATATAAACAGGACTGTACATGTGACCAAGTATACGGGGGGAAAAAATTAAGATTTTAAACCTACCAGTAAATCTTTTTCTCGTAGTCTGTAGAGGATGCTGGAACTCCGTAAGGACCATGGGGATAGACGGGCTCCGCAGGAGACATGGGCACTTTCAGAAAGACTTTGGATCTGGGTGTGCACTGGCTCCTCCCTCTATGCCCCTCCTCCAGACCTCAGTTAGAGAAACTGTGCCCAGAGGAGACGGACAGTACGAGAGAAGGATTTTTGTTAATCTAAGGGCAAGATTCATACCAGCCACACCAATCACACCGTATAACCTGTGATATACTATCTAGTTAACAGTATGAACATCATATCATCGGTCCAAAACAGACGAAACTATAACATAATCCTTAGGAAAGCAATAACTATATACAAGTCTTGCAGAAGTAGTCCGCACTTGGGACGGGCGCCCAGCATCCTCTACGGACTACGAGAAAAAGATTTACCGGTAGGTTTAAAATCTTATTTTCTGACGTCCTAGAGGATGCTGGGACTCCGTAAAGACCATGGGGATTATACCAAAGCTCCCAAACGGGCGGGAGAGTGCGGATGACTCTGCAGCACCGATTGAGCAAACCGGAGGTCCTCCTCAGCCAGGGTATCAAACTTATAGAACTTTGCAAAGGTGTTTGACCCCGACCAAGTAGCAGCTCGACACAGCTGTAGTGCCGAGACCCCCTCGGGCAGCCGCCCAAGACGAGCCCACCTTCCTAGTGGAATGGGCCTTAACAGATTTTGGTAACGGCAATCCTGCCATACAATGCGCCTGCTGAATCGTGTTACAGATCCCGCGAGCAATAGTCTGCTTTGAAGCAGGGCCGCCAACCTTGTTGGCTGCATACAGGACAAACAGTGCTTCTGTTTTTCTGATCCTAGCCGTTCTGGCCACATAAATCTTCAAAGCCCTGACCACATCAAGGGACTTTGAATCCTCCAAGTCACATGTAGCCACAGGCACAACAATAGGTTGGTTCATATGAAAGGATGAGACAACCTTAGGTAGGAATTGAGGACGTGTCTGCAATTCCGCTCTATCCATATGGAAAACCAGATAGGGGCTTATGTGATAAAGCCGCTAATTCTGAAACTCGCCTAGCCGAAGCCAAGGCTAACATGACCACCTTCCAAGTGAGATATTTCAACTCCACTGTTTTAAGTGGTTCAAACCAATGTGACTTAAGAAAACTTAACACCACGTTAAGGTCCCAAGGCGCCACCGGAGGCACAAAAGGAGTCTGAATATACCGTACTCCCTTAACAAAAGTCTGTACTTCAGGTAGAGTGGCCAATTCCTTTTGAAAGAAAATGGATAAGGCCGAAATCTGAACTTTAATGGAGCCTAATTTTAGGCCCAAATTCACTCCAGTTTGTAGGAAGTGAAGAAAACAGCCTAGATGGAATTCTTCCGTAGGAGTATTCCTGGCCTCACACCAAGAAACATATTTTCACCATATTCGGTGATAATGTTTAGATGTCACGTCCTTCCTAGCCTTTATTAGCGTAGGAATGACCTCATCCGGAATACCTTTTTCCGCTAGGATCCGGCGTTCAACCGCCATGCCGTCAAACGCAGCAAGTCTTGGAACAGACAGGGACCCAGTTGCAACAGGTCCTGTCTTAGAGGAAGAGGCCACGGATCTTCTGTGAGCATTTCCTGCAGATCCGGATACCAGGTCCTTCGTGGCCAATCTGGAGTATTGTTCTCACTTCTCTTTTTCTTATTATTCTCAACACCTTGGGTATGAGAGGAAGAGGAGGAAAGACATAGACCGACTGGAACACCCACGGTGTCACTAGGGCGTCCACAGCTACCGCCCGAGGATCTCTTGACCTGGCGCAATACCTTTGTAGCTTTTTGTTGAGACGGGACGCCATCATGTCCATTTGGGGCAGTCCCCACCGACTTGCAATCTGTGCGAAGACTTCCTGATGAAGTCCCCCACTCTCCCGGATGCAGGTCGTGTCTGCTGAGGAAGTCTGCTTCCCAGTTGTCCACTCCCGGAATGAACACTGCTGACAGTGCGCTTACATGATTCTCTGCCCAGCGAAGAATTCTGGTGGCTTCCGCCATCGCCACTCTGCTCCTTGTGCCGCCTTGGCGGTTTACATGAGCTACTGCGGTGACGTTGTCTGACTGAATCAGAACTGGTCGGTCGCGAAGTAAGGTCTCCGCTTGACGTAGGGCGTTGTATATGGCCCTTAGTTCCAGGATGTTGATGTGAAGACAAGTCTCTTGACTTGACCAAAGGCCTTGGAAATTTCATCCCTGTGTGACTGCTCCCCAACCTCGGAGGCTCGCGTCCGTGGTCACCAGGATCCAATCCGGAATGCCGAACCAGCGGCCCTCTAGAAGGTGAGCACTCTGCAGCCACCACAGGAGAGATACCCTGGCCCTGGGGGACAGGGTGATCCGCTGATGCATGTGCAGATGTGACCCGGACCATTTGTCCAATAGGTCCCATTGGAAAGTCCTTGCAGGGAATGGCTTCGTATGTCGCCACCATTTTTCCCAGGACTTGAGTGCAATGATGTACTGACACTTGTTTTGGCTTCAACAGGTTCTTGACTAGAGTCATGAGTTCCTGCACTTTTTCTATCGGAAGTAAAACCCTTTTCTGGTCTGTGTCCAGAATCATGCCGAAGAAGGGCAGGCGAGTCGTAGGATTCAGCTGCGACTTTGGAATATTGAGAATCCAGCCGTGTCGCTGTAACACCTTCAGTGAAAGGGATACGCTGTTCTGCAACTTCTCCCGTGATCTCGCTTTTATGAGATCGTCCAAGTACGGGATAATTGTGACACCCTTTCTTGCGCAGGAGCACCATCATTTCCGCCATTACCTTGGTGAAAATTCTCGGGGCCGTGGAAAGCCCAAACGGCAACGTGTGAAATTGGTTATGACAATCCTGTACCGCAAATCTCAGGTACGCCTGATGAGGATATATGGGGACATGCAGGTATGCATCCTTTATGTCCAGCGATACCATAAAATCCCCCCCTTCCAGGCTGGCGATGACCGTTCTGAGCGATTCCATCTTGAACTTGAATCGTTTTAAGTAAAGGTTTAGGGATTTTAAATTCAAAATGGGTCTGACCGAACCGTCCGGTTTCGGGACCACAAACAGGGTTGAGTAGTACCCCTTCCCTCTCTGAAGCAGGGGAACCTCGGCCACCACTTGTTGAAGACACAGTTTTTGAATCGCATGCAACACTATCTCCCTTTCCAGGGGAGAAGTTGGTAGTGCCGATTTGAAAAACCGTCGAGGAGGCACCTCTTCGAATTCCAGCTTGTATCCCTGGGAAACAATTTCCATTGCCCAGGGATCCACCTGTGACTGAACCCAGATGTGGCTGAAAAGTCGAAGACGTGTCCCCACTGGAGCGGACTCCCTCAGGGGAGCCCCAGCGTTATGCGGTGGATTTTGCAGAGGCTGGGGAGGACTTCTGTTCCTGGGAACTAGCTGTGTTGTGCAGCTTTTTCCCTCTGCCCTTACCCCTGGCAAGAAAGGACGATCCACATACTCTTTTGCTTTTATTTGAACGAAAGGACTGCATTTGATAATGAGGCGCTTTCTTAGATTGTGAAGGAATATAAGGCAAAAAAGTCGATTTACCTGCCGTAGCTGTGGAGACGAGGTCAGAGAGGCCCTCTCCAAACAATTCCTCACCCTTGTAAGGCAAAAACTCCATATGCCTCTTTGAGTCGGCATCACCCGTCCACTGTCGGGTCCATAAGACTCGCCTAGCAGAAATGGACATAGCGTTTATTCTGGAACCCAGTAAACTAATGTCTCTTTGAGCATCCCTCATATATAAGACAGCATCTTTTATATGCCCTAGGGCAGGGGTGGGGAACCTTTTTTCTACCAAGGGCCATTTGGATATTTAGAAAATCCTTAGGGGGCCATACAAAAATAATCAACTTAAAAATTAGCCTGCCTACAGTAATTTGTTATGCCCCAGCAGATAAAACCCCAGTCACTTGTTATACCCCATTAGATATGCCCCCAGTCAGTTGATATGCCCCATTAGATATGCCCCCAGTCACTTGTTATGCCCAATTTGATTTGCCCTCAGTCAGTTGTTTTGCCCCATTAGATATGCCCACTGTCAGTTGTTTTGGCCCATTAGATACGCCCCATTAGATACTCCCCTGTAGTTATGCCCCATTAAATATGCCCCTAGTAGTGCTGCTTACACACACACACACACACACACACACACACACACACACACATTAAAAGAAAGAAAAAAAACCCACAATGCTCACCAGCCCTGCTCCTGCTTCCGGACCGCTGCCCTCCCTCTCCTCGAAACTATGGGAGAGATTTCATGACGTCTCTCCCATAGCGCCACACATGTACACTGCCTGCGACAGAAGCTGGAGCTCAGGAGTGAGCTCCTGCCGAGGAGCCGGGCGCCCGCTGGTGGTAAAATCTCAGTGAGCGCTCGGCATCTCCTCTCGTTTAGGTGAGCCTGGCTGGGCCGGATCAAGGGGCTTTGAGGGCCTTATACGGCCCTTGGGCCTGAGGTTGCCCACCCCTGCCCTTGGGTCATTAAAATGGTATCCTTATCAAGAGTCTCAATATCCGTTGATAAGGAATCTGTCCATGCTGCTACAGCACTACAACCCAGGCCGACGCAATTGCCGGTCTGAGTAACGTACCAGAATGTGTGTAAATGGACTTCAAGGTAACCTCCTGCTTGCGGTCAGCAGGATCGTTGAGGGTAGCCGTGTCCTGGGATGGGAGCGCTATCTTTTTTGATAAGAGTGTCAAAGCTTTGTCTACCCTAGGGGAGGATTCCCACCGTATTCTGTCCTGTGACGGGAAAGGATACGCTATTAGAATCCTTTTGGGACTCTGCAGTTTTTTGTCTGGAGTTTCCCACGCTTTTTCGTATAATTCGTTCAGCTCATGTGAAGAGGGAAAGGTGACCTCAGGTTTCTTTCCCTTATACATGTGTACCCTCGTGTCAGGGATAGGGGGTTCCTCAGTGATATGCAAAACATCTTTAATTGCGATAATCATATATCGAATACATTTAGCCACCCTTGGCTGCAATTTTGCATCATCGTAGTCGACACTGGAGTCTGAATCCATGTCGGTATCTGTGTCAACTATTTGGGATAGTAGGCGCTTCTGAGACCCCGAAGGTCCCGGCGACATTGGGACAGACATGGGTTGACTCCCTGAATGTACCCTAGCTTCAGCTTTGTCTAATCTTTTGTGTAATAAATTAACATTAGCACTTAAAACATTCCACATATCCATCCAGTCAGGTGTCTGCGCTGCCGACGGAGACCTAATATTCATACACTCCCCCTCCTCCTTAGGCGAGCCTTCAACCTCAGACATGTCGACACACGCGTACCGACACACCATAGACACAGGGAAGCTCTTTTCTGAAGACAGGTTCCCCACCAGGCCCTTTGGAGAGACAGAGAGTATGCCAGCACACACCCCAGCGCTATATGACCCAGGAAAAAACACAGAATGTTTACCCAGTAGCGCTTTTGTAGCATGTATATGCGCCAATTATGTGCCCCCCCCCCCCCCCTCTACTTTAAAACCCTCTTTCACCATGTGTCAAGCAGGGGAGAGTCCGGGGAGCTTCCTCTCAGCGGTGCTGTGGAGAAAAAATGGCGCTGGTGAGTGCTGAGGGAGAAGCCCCGCCCCCTCGGCGGCAGGCTTCTGTCCCGCTCAAATTTCCTAACATGGCGGGGGCTCTTTTTATACATGTACAGTGCCCAGCTGTACATGTATATATGTGTATTTGCCACCGGAGGTGTTTATTGCTGCCCAGGGTACCCCCCCCTGCGTCCTGCACCCTTACAGTGACCGAAGTGTGTGAGGTGAATGGGAGCAATAGCGCACAGCTTCACTGCTGTGCGTTACCTCTATGAAGATCAAGATGTCTTCTGCCGCCTCTGAAGCCTTTTCCTCACATACTTACCCGGCTTCTCTTCCGGCTCTGCGAGGAGGATGGCGGCGCGGCTCTGGGACGGGCGGCGAGGGTGAGACCTGCGTACCGATCCCTCTGGAGCTAATGGTGTCCAGTAGCCTAAGAAACAGAGCCCTGAAACTCAGGAGGGTCTGTTTCTCTCTCCTCAGTCCCTCGATGCAGGGAGCCTGTTGCCAGCAGGCTCCCTGAAAATAAAAAAACCTAACTAAAATACTTTCTTTTACAGGAAACTCAGTAGAGCTCCCTGAAGGCACCCAGTCTCCACTGGGCACAGTATCAAACGGAGGTCTGGAGGAGGGGCATAGAGAGAGGAGCCAGTGCACACCCAGATCCAAAGTCTTTCTTAAAGTGCCCATGTCTCCTGCGGAGCCCATCTATCCCCATGGTCCTTACGGAGTTCCAGCATCCTCTAGGACGTTAGAGAAAACAAAAATGTAACATGAACTTTACCCAATGAAAGGCTGAAGAGCACCCCTCTCAGCTGAAGATAAATAACACAATGAGCAATGGAAAGTAATTATGTATTTACATCACTCACAAAAGGCTCACTGCAGAAATCATAAAGATGCTGAAGTCTGGATTTGCAGCGCTGATGAAAGCAGAAAGTATCAAAGCACAGTTCACTAGTTACAGTTCATTTTCTCTGACAAGTTTCTATTAGATAGCATTTCACATTCCAGAACACAGGCAATATGTGGCTCTCCAGTAGAGCCCATCGCACTATGGCCAAGAGTACTGTGCCAGTGACAGGCAGCCTCTATCCTAGAAAGCAGGTATGACAGAATAAAACGGTCAGAGGTGCTGCTGTCTATCTGAACCAGCCTTCCTTTATTACAGCATACTGTATGTAAACCTCCACAGACAAAACAAACCCTATTACCTCACAAGGCAATTAGCAGCATCTATAGAGATGGCAGTCTGACATCAACACAAGATTGTTGGGAGCTACTAAAATAAAATGGTCTGTCCATCCAATCCGGATCTAGATGTGCTAGGAAAAGGTTTGGTATAACATGAGCTGTTTAGATGAACTTTAATGACTTTATAATGTGAAGCACATTCGGCCATAAAATCTGTTTTACTGATAGCCCGTTTACACAAGAAAATGTTGTGGAGGACATTCAATTGCTTTTCTGGAAGCCAGATGGAGCTATTTAATTGGCACGCCAATCGGCGTGACTGCTGCGGACACCAATTACTGATTGTCCCCAAAAGCGCAGAGCTTAGCTGCGTAAATCAGCTAATCATGCACTTTGAGGATTCCTGCTTGCCACCTCAGGAGGGAGAGAACAGAAAATAAACTTTAAAAATGCAAAAGGAGGAACATTCATTTGAGTCCCATTTGTTATTCTATTCCCACATATGTGCAAAAAGCACAGCTGATGAAAAGCCATAAACAAAAATGGCTAAAATCTCCTAAACAAGAACATTTCAACAGCCTAACTAAGGACTTTTTCCTGGAACCATTTCAGCTAAAGTTCTGCACATAAAAAAATAAAACAAGTTCTATGCATTCTGCTGGGATTAAAAAACTATGGGCCGGATTCAGAGATGTATGCTAATCAGATGGTTAGCGCACATCTCAGAAAATGGGAGGACTGCACATCTAGGAGTCTGCTCGCAGGGTATTCCAGCGATAGCTTTACTGAAAAGCTATTGCGTTTGGGAGACCGAGAGGGGGCGTTCCTGGAAACAGGGGTGTGTTACTACGGTTTCCCGGGAAGGACTAGGCCATGGTCTACATAGCTGCACCTATATTTCTTGGGCTCGCAAGCTGCCAGGAACCGTCCAAGCTGAGTAAGCCTCAGTCTACACAGTCTGGCCATAACTACAACCATCGTAACCAACGGTCGCAATGTTGATCCGAGCCAGCATCTACGGACACGGCACTCAGATCGCAAATTCAATTCAGGAGGTATCTTTCATATAAACACCTACTGCTGCATTTGCATTTTGGTGGACGGAATTGCTAACCCACTTGTATGCGGCGCCGCAATTCCATCTCTGAATCAAGCCTTATGTTGTTACAGAACAGCAGTGGGGTGGGAGAAGGTCACCAAGGAGGGCTTGTTAAATTTAACAGGGTGACCATGCACTTTTATACTGTTAGAAGTCGGATCTGGATGTCTATTTATGAATTCTTGGGTTCTAAAACCTAGAGTTTGATCATGTTTATGCCCAAAATTTATGAGGCCAACGATTTTACTTGCAAGAAAAGGGATAATAAAATCATTGCACTTTTAAATTTTGTGCATAAGCATGTTACACAGTGCCAGGTTTTAGAACCCAAACTTGTACCCCTTTCAGTCCGCCACCTTTGAACACAGGTTATTGGCACATGAGCGCGCATAACCAGTGTTCAGGTGCAGTCTGAAAGGCGCAAGGGTTGAAATAACAGGTCGAGTGACCCAATATTTCAACCCTGGTCGTGAGCAAGTGTTCAACCCGGCTCACTGTGCGGTGTGAACGGGAACCGGCCCGATAAAACCCGTTTCCAGTTCACCCTCTGTGTATTGGCGGCGCTTGGAGATCACGCCGTCCCCGCAGTGTCACGAACCTGGCAATATGCCGGGTTACAGTAAGTAGTATCTGGGTGCCTGAGGCGGGTTGGACACTGGGAGCTCCTGTCTCAGGCTCACGTGCGCGACCCACCTCAGGCGGTCTGGAAGGGGTATAGGTTACACTACTTTTACACTGCCAAGTCAACCCTGGTTATCCTGGGTCACGGCTCGCTGTGAAAGGGTCCCTGGAATAAAAAAAAAAAACCCACCAGGTCACAATCCAACCTGGATAGCTGGCAGGGTTGAAACAGTGGAGATCATAGTTAAGGGGCAGTGTGTGAACAGCATAGTGAGAGCCAAACTCCCGGTACTTGGAGATGTACTTTAGTACTGCCCTGCTGGCACTCGGAGAGGACAAGTGTTCCCATGAATAAAGTAGTAGATTAAAGCAATTTAGACATTTGCTGTACATATGTAGAATGTATCTTTCTAATCCCCATAAAGAAAAGCACCACATGGCCTCCAGCTCAACTGGAAAAACAAAAAAATAAAAACCACACCTACTCCGCTATTTACATAAGCACACCCAATAGGGTGGTTTTCAAGATCTGTTGGAGGAACCTGTATCATGTCTTTTACATACAGGTTATGGAAAGAGCAAAAAAAAACAAAATATTTCCTAATGATGTTTGACTCCCCCTTTCCAGGTTGTAGATCTTTGCCTTCTTGCAATAAACAGGTTGTTGTTTTGTCACATGGAGCTTCCCATAGAATGCAAGAGAAACAATGGGGGGGGGGGAAAGCAGGATTTAAGTGTGTGCACATTAGTGTGAGGAGGATTATGAGGAATATTGAATTGGGCATTAGGTCCGTTACATGTGTAAAGTGTGGTTGCTAAGTGAGTGGTCCGCTAGCCAGAAGTCGATACAATTTAAAAAAAAGGATTACAAATGTGCCCGACTTCAACATTTTAGTCTGAAACCCAGACTCAGCCCTGGCCTAACTGGCATCTACACTCACCTACTTATTTGTGCATAGAGGCTTTCTAGGATTACATGGCCACTTAACCAGTTAATTTATAGATACGCTGGAAAAAATACTAGGTGCGAAGTAACCCTGCAACAACTTTTTTGGCAGGAAGTTCATTCTGATGGCATAGAATCCCACTTTTTGAAATTGGGAAAAAAAAAAAAAAACCCAGACATTCAATTTTTGTTAAACTGACATTCAAACTCTTAAGGCTCTCCTACGTCAGCAATCAGAAAAACAAAATTTGCAGATTGGGGAAACCTTTAAATCTGGAGAGAGGGGGGGGGGGGGGGGGAATCTCAATCAACGCCCATACATTACATATTTTTCAGTGATTTACAAATTATTTTCAGCAAATACAGATCTACCAGTCTTGAAAGGCCCGTCAGTTTAATAGAAAAGGTCTGCAAATCTGCTGATTGTTACCATACAATAGCAATCTACAGCCTCAATTGAGCTGTGAAAGCCACCATGTTGGACCCGATTTAACAATCCCAATTGATTTTTGGGCTTCACAGATCGCAGATTGAGACCCATACATTGCAGATTTACACAATCATCTGCAAAACGCCAAATTGCCCCAACTGATTGCTGATACATGGGGCCTTCATACCTTTAACCTCTTCAGTGGTATGCCCGAAAAAATTTCCGGGGCCAGCAGCGCTACCACGGAAATTTTCCGTGGCATGCCACTGCTCCCCCTCCCTCCTCCATGCACTCCGCTTGCCCGGTGGACTTTTGCAGAATGACGGGATCTAGTCATTCTGCAAAACTCCGCAAGCCGAGCGGAGCACAAGGGAGGAGTATTTTAGTGCTGGCAGGGCTAGTGCTCACCAGTAAATGCTATCCCTAGGGATGGGCAGCAGTCTGTTATCCATAGATGGTCACCATTGATGGATTACCTCGATGGCGTAAAGCCATTAAAGCCATCTGGAATGGATCCATCTTTGGTTTTAACCCATCGAGGGTCATCCCTGCATTACTGTTCAAATGCAGGCGAGCCATGGGGCGTGGCTTAGTGGGTTTCAGGGAGCGGAGCTAAGCTCCGTGCCCTGACTCAGAGAAAAAAACAAAACAAAAAAAGAAAACCCACAATTCGGTAGCACTGAACCATCAATGGCGGGAAACCATCTGTTTCTTCCCCATCGATAATAAAAAAATATTTGACATCGGTCATAGACCATCAATGATTTTGAATCGATGGTCGATGGCCATCCTTAGCTACCCCTAAAAATAAGCAGTTAAAAAATAAAATAAAAATTTAAAAGCCTACCCTGGGAGATGTGACCAAATTCCAAAAAGTCACCACTGAAGGGGTCAAGACCTGGAGCTCTTAATAGTTTATAGTAGCATCTTCAACATAGAATTTGATGGCAGATGAGAACCACTTGGCACATCAAGTCTAACTTCCATATCAGATGCATTGCTTTTCTTTTAGAACATGTCTACTCTAGTAGATAAGGCCAGTTATAAAGCTTACGCAATGTAGTGTGTGTGTCAGGAACCCTGGCATTTACACTGCCTGCAATTTGAAGAACAAGAGAAAGGGTATCATGGGACAGCTGCACGCTAGGCATGGAAGACATCCATGAGATACTATTGTAACAGTTTATCAATTAAAATCAGAACTCAAAAAACAGATTCCACCTTTATGCTGGGCATACATTGTACAGTTATCCGGGCGAGTATTTGCACGATTGAAATCAAAATATCAGTCCTACATGCCAAACTGTCCAGTATGTCGGTCCAATGCAATATTTTTGGAGTTTCAAGTCAGGCACATCAGGCAGTGTATGCAGTGCTGCGGCCAACATTTCCTCAGAGGGAAAAGAAAAAGAAAAAAACCCAATGGGAAAAGGTCTCCTACCTACAGGTAGATAAGGAAGCCATATACACCAGTATATCTCAGTGTATGGTCATATCATCTGCTGGGTCTGGCAAGTATTTAATCGGCCATGTATGCCCAGCATTAGTTAATGCTATACTACAGTAAATTTAAAAAGGAGGACATGGTTTTTACCAACACAGAAGACTGTATAATATTAGTTTCAAGCAGCTCATATGCCACAACTTACAGCAGTTACAAGTCTTGCACCAATCGGCAGACATTGCTTCAGTTATGTAAATAGTACAATTTCATATAGACAATATAAATGCACATTACTTCTTGACTCTGTTCATCTTTGAAAACTACAAATAGCATGAAACTGAAAGATACACAAATTAGTTTACATATGTATAAATCGTGCTCTATGATTTACAAGGATAGCTTGCACGCTCACATTCCACAGTGTCTCACTGACCTAGGTGCCAGGGGGTCCATCCCACTGACGCAGCCATTGAGGCCGATTTCAACAAGAACAAGAGTTGTAGGAGCATTTTTCAATAAGCTCAGAGACGCTAAGTGCACTATAGCTCAAGAGGTAACAGGACATTGCGACTGGAAGGAATTATAGCCTTTTCCTGGTTTCCGTAACAGACATGAAATGATTATGCAGATTAATCTATTACATGCTCTTCAAGCACTATGTACACTGGGGTGAAAAGATTTTAGATTATACCGATTTTGTAGGGGGTAGGGGTGTGTGGGGGGGGGACCCCAGAAAAGAGATCAAATTTACTAACCTTAGGATTGTAAGCCATCTACGATCCCTGTCTTAAAGCATCTGTAGGAAGAGACACACCTCCAAATAAGAGTAACCCTAACTATAACTTTCATATGCAGTATCTTTGTGATATGGCCACTATGATCCAAAACATTTCGGAAGTGAAGTGAAGAGAATGTTTTAGCTCTGGCAGTGATCATCCTTTTATGGTGAGGCAAGGGAACCAACTTCACAGTTCCACAGGAACAGTAGGCAAATGTAGACTCTACATAAACTCAAATACAAACAGTGACTGGCTACACTAGCATGCAGTAAAAGGCTAAATGCTGTTAATACAATTATAACACCTGAAAGGGAAACCATGAATGAATAAAACAAAATAGAACAAAGATTAGTATAACCTTGACACAGTTTCAGTCTCTACAGGCCTCATTTTTATTTTTGCAGTCCTCTTGACATTGGAATCAGTAAATTGCATCCTTTGGGGCCAATTCATTTGTTTTGGGCGTCTAAAAAGGACTGTTTAGAGGCCCCAACAATTGTCACAATTCAATTGATGTTTGGGCGCCCATGTACATTGCGCACAAATAGATAGGGTTTAGCCATATAAAATGGCTAAACCAGTCTAATGTTCAGCTTTGGATGTTGAAACTCCCATTCGGAAGCCCAAAGTGCTGACTTAGCGTGCGTTTCTTCTCGCACCTCAGGGGGCTGCGAAAAATAAGATTTTACTTACCGATAAATCTATTTCTCGTAGTCCGTAGTGGATGCTGGGACTCCGTCAGGACCATGGGGAATAGCGGCTCCGCAGGAGACAGGGCACAAAATTTAAAAGTTTGACCACTAGGTGGTGTGTACTGGCTCCTCCCCCTATGACCCTCCTCCAAGCCTCAGTTAGGATACTGTGCCCGGACGAGCGTACACAATAAGGAAGGATTTTGAATCCCGGGTAAGACTCATACCAGCCACACCAATCACACCGTACAACTTGTGATCTGAACCCAGTTAACAGTATGACAAACGTAGGAGCCTCTGAACAGACGGCTCACAACAATAACAACCTGATTTTTTTGTAACAATAACTATGTACAAGTATTGCAGACAATCCGCACTTGGGATGGGCGCCCAGCATCCACTACGGACTACGAGAAATAGATTTATCGGTAAGTAAAATCTTATTTTCTCTGACGTCCTAGTGGATGCTGGGACTCCGTCAGGACCATGGGGATTATACCAAAGCTCCCAAACGGGCGGGAGAGTGCGGATGACTCTGCAGCACCGAATGAGAGAACTCCAGGTCCTCCTTAGCCAGGGTATCAAATTTGTAGAATTTTACAAACGTGTTCTCCCCTGACCACGTAGCTGCTCGGCAGAGTTGTAATGCCGAGACCCCTCGGGCAGCCGCCCAAGATGAGCCCACCTTCCTTGTGGAATGGGCCTTGACAGATTTAGGCTGTGGCAGACCTGCCACAGAATGTGCAAGTTGAATTGTGCTACAAATCCAACGAGCAATCGTCTGCTTAGAAGCAGGAGCACCCAGCTTGTTGGGTGCATACAGTATAAACAGCGAGTCAGATTTTCTGACTCCAGCCGTCCTTGAAATATATATTTTCAATGCTCTGACAACGTCCAGCAACTTGGAATCCTCCAAATCGCTAGTAGCCGCAGGCACCACAATAGGCTGGTTCAGGTGAAACGCTGAAACCACCTTAGGCAGAAAGTGAGGACGCGTCCGCAGTTCTGCCCTGTCCGAATGGAAAATCAGATATGGGCTTTTATACGATAAAGCCGCCAATTCTGACACTCTCCTGGCTGAAGCCAGGGCCAGTAGCATGGTTACTTTCCATGTAAGATATTTCAAATCCACCGATTTGAGTGGCTCAAACCAATGGGATTTGAGAAAATCCAAAACTACATTAAGATCCCACGGTGCCACTGGGGGCACAACCAGGGTCTGTATATGTAGTACTCCTTTTACAAAAGTCTGGACTTCAGGAACTGAAGCCAATTCTTTCTGGAAGAAAATCGACAGGGCCGAAATTTGAACCTTAATGGACCCTAATTTGAGGCCCATAGACAATCCTGTTTGCAGGAAATGTAGGAATCGACCCAGTTGAAATTCCTCCGTCGGGGCCTTCCTGGCCTCACACCACGCAACATATTTTCTCCAAATGCGGTGATAATGTTGTGCAGTCACCTCCTTCCTGGCTTTTACCAGGGTAGGGATGACCTCTTCCGGAATGCCTTTTTCCCTTAGGATTCGGCGTTCAACCGCCATGCCGTCAAAGGCAGCCGCGGTAAGTCTTGGAATAGACACGGTCCCTGCTGAAGCAGGTCCCGTCTTAGAGGTAGAGGCCACGGATCTTCCGTGAGCATCTCCTGAAGTTCCGGGTACCAAGTTCTTCTTGGCCAATCCGGAGCCACGAGTATCGTTCTTACTCCCCTTTGCCGTATAATTCTCAGTACTTTTGGTATGAGAGGCAGAGGAGGAAACACATACACTGACTGGTACACCCATGGTGTTACCAGAGCGTCTACAGCTATTGCCTGAGGGTCTCTTGACCTGGCGCAATACCTGTCCAGTTTTTTGTTGAGGCGGGACGCTGAACACACGCCCTGGAAGTTTCTTCCGTGTGTGACCGCTCCCCAGCCTCTCAGGCTGGCATCCGTGGTCACTAGGACCCAGTTCTGTATGCCGAATCTGCGGCCCTCTAACAGATGAGCACTCTGCAACCACCATAGCAGAGACACTCTTGTCCTTGTGGACAATGTTATCCGCTGATGCATCTGCAGATGCGATCCGGACCATTTGTCCAGCAGATCCCACTGAAAAGTTCGTGCATGGAATCTGCCGAATGGAATCGCTTCGTGAGAAGCTACCATTTTTCCCAGGACTCTTGTGCATTGATGCACAGATACTTTTCCTGGTTTTAGGAGGTTCCTGACTAGATCGGATAACTCCCTGGCTTTCTCCTCCGGAAGAAATACCTTTTTCTGAACAGTGTCCAGAATCATCCCTAGGAACAACAGACGTGTCGTCGGGATCAGTTGGGATTTTGGAAAATTCAGAATCCACCCGTGTTGTTGGAGCACTACTTGGGTTAGTGCTACTCCGACCTCCAGCTGTTCTCTGGATCTTGCCCTTATCAGGAGATCGTCCAAGTAAGGGATAATTAAGACGCCTTCTCTTCGAAGAAGGATCATCATTTCGGCCATTACCTTGGTAAAGACCCGGGGTGCCGTGGACAATCCAAACGGCAGCGTCTGAAACGGATAATGACAGTTTTGGACCACGAACCTGAGGTACCCTTGGTGTGAAGGACAAATTGGAACATGAAGGTAAGCATCCTTGATGTCCAAGGACACCATAAAATCCCCTTCTTCCAGATTCGCTATCACTGCTCTGAGTGACTCCATCTTGAACTTGAATTTTTGTATGTACAGGTTCAGAGATTTTAGATTTAGAATCGGTCTTACCGAGCCGTCCGGCTTAGGTACCACAAATAGCGTGGAGTAATACCCCTGTCCCTGTTGTAGGAGGGGTACCTTGACTATCACCTGCTGAGAATACAGCTTGTGAATGGCCTCCAATACCGTCGCCCTGTCGGAGGGAGACGTTGGCAAAGCAGACTTTAGGAAACGGCGAGGAGGGGACTTCTCGAATTCCAACCTGTAACCCTGAGATACTACCTGCAGGATCCAGGGGTCCACCTGCGAGTGAGCCCACTGTGCGCTGAAATGTTTGAGGCGACCCCCCACCGCCCCTGAGTCTGCTTGTAAGGTCCCAGCGTCATGCTGACGCCTTTGTAGAAGCCGGGGAGGGCTTCTGCTCCTGGGAAGGAGCTGCTTGTTGCAGTCTCTTACCCTTTCCTTTGCCTCGGGGCAAATAGGAATGTCCTTTTGCTCGTTTGTTCTTATAGGAACGAAAGGACTGCGGCTGAAAAGCCTGCAGCTTTTTCTGCTGGGAGGTGACCTGGGGTAAAAAGGTGGATTTTCCGGCCGTTGCCGCGGCCACCAGATCCGATAGACCGACCCCAAATAATTCCTCCCCCTTATACGGCAATACTTCCATATGTCGTTTGGAATCCGCATCACCTGACCACTGGCGCGTCCATAAACTTCTTCTGGCAGATATGGACATCGCACTTACTCTTGATGCCAGAGTGCAAATATCTCTCTGTGCATCTCGCATATAAAGAAATGCATCCTTTAACTGCTCTATAGTCAGTAAAATACTGTCCCTATCCAGGGTATCAATATTTTCAGACAGTGACTCCGACCAAGCCACGCCAGCACTGCACATCCAGGCTGAGGCGATTGCTGGTCTCAGTATAACACCCGTATGTGTGTATATACTTTTTAATGTATTCTCCAGCCTCCTATCAGCTGGATCCTTGAGGGCGGCCGTATCAGGAGACGGTAACGCCACTTGCTTTTATAAGCGTGTGAGCGCCTTATCCACCCTAGGAGGTGTTTCCCAGCGCGCCCTAACCTCTGGCGGGAAAGGGTATAATGCCAATAACTTCTTTGAAATTAGCAGTTTTCTATCTGGGGTAACCCACGCTTCATCACACACTTCATTCAGTTCCTCTGATTCAGGAAAAACGATCGGTAGTTTTTTCACACCCCACATAATACCCCTTTTTGTGGTACTTGCAGTATCAGAGATATGCAAAGCCTCCTTCATTGCCGTGATCATATAACGTGTGGCCCTACTGGAAAATACGTTTGTTTCTTCACCGTCGACACTGGATTCAGTGTCAGTGTCTGTGTCGACCGACTGAGGTAAAGGGCGTTTTACAGCCCCTGACGGTGTCTGAGACGCCTGGACAGGTACTAACTGGTTTGCCGGCTGTCTCATGTCGTCAACCGACTTTTGTAGCGTGCTGACACTATCCCGTAATTCCATAAACAAAGCCATCCATTCTGGTGTCGACTCCCTAGGGGGTGACATCACCATTACAGGCAATTGCTCCGCCTCCACGCCAACATCGTCCTCATACATGTCGACACACACGTACCGACACAGCAGACACACAGGGAATGCTCTGATAGAAGACAGGACCCCACTAGCCCTTTGGGGAGACAGAGGGAGAGTTTGCCAGCACACACCCAAGCGCTATAAATATATATAGGGACAACCTTAATAAGTGTGTTCCCTTTATAGCAGCTCAATATTATAAATATCGCCAATAAGTGCCCCCCCTCTCTGTTTTTACCCTGTTTCTGTAGTGCAGTGCAGGGGAGAGTCCTGGGAGCCTTCCTCGCAGCGGAGCTGGGCAGGAAAATGGCGCTGTGTGCTGAGGAGAATAGGCCCCGCCCCCTTTTCGGCGGGCTTCTTCTCCCGGTTTTTTTGGAACCTGGCAGGGGTTAAATACATCCATATAGCCCCAGGGGCTATATGTGATATATTTTAGCCAGAATAGGTATATTACATTGCTGCCCAGGGCGCCCCCCCCAGCGCCCTGCACCCTCAGTGACCGCTGGTGTGAAGTGTGCGGAGAGCAATGGCGCACAGCTGCAGTGCTGTGCGCTACCTCATGAAGACTGAGACGTCTTCTGCCGCCGGTTTCTGGACCTCTTCTCTATTCGGCATCTGCAAGGGGGTCGGCGGCGCGGCTCCGGTGACCCATCCAGGCTGTACCTGTGATCGTCCCTCTGGAGCTAGTGTCCAGTAGCCTAAGAAGCAAATCCATCCTGCACGCAGGTGAGTTCACTTCTTCTCCCCTAAGTCCCTCGTTGCAGTGAGCCGGTTGCCAGCAGGACTCACTGAAAATAAAAAACCTAACAAACTTTTTCTAAGCAGCTCTTTAGGAGAGCCACCTAGATTGCACCCTGCTCGGACGGGCACAAAAACCTAACTGAGGCTTGGAGGAGGGTCATAGGGGGAGGAGCCAGTACACACCACCTAGTGGTCAAACTTTTAAATTTTGTGCCCTGTCTCCTGCGGAGCCGCTATTCCCCATGGTCCTGACGGAGTCCCAGCATCCACTAGGACGTCAGAGAAATAAAGGTTAGCTCTGCAACTGGGCATTTAAACAGAGCAACAATCGAATTGTTCCATTTTGAGCCCCCTAGTGCACATTGAGCCCCCTAAATGCACATTACTTCTTGACTCTGTTCATCTTTGAAAACTACAAATAGCATGAAACTGAAAGATACACAAATTAGTTTACATATGTATAAATCGTGCTCTATGATTTACAAGGAAAGCTTGCACGCCCACATTCCACAGTGTCTCACTGACCTGGGTGCCAGGGGGTCCATCCCACTGAATCAGCCCCTAAGTGTTGTCTGCAATGTTAAGTACTGTAATAAAACTTTAGTCATTTAAAAACAATGCTCAATCACATTTATATTACCTGTAAACTTATCTGAAACTTCCAGCACTGAACAGTGAACCATGTCCTGACTGGGATTCATTGCTTTAAAATGAAAGGAAAACCATCCTACTTCAACTTGTGTTACATATAGCATGATTTAATAAGATACACTTTGCTATGGAATGACATGCTTCAGAGTTGAGAGAATCCTATACTATTCACTATAAAACACGACAAAGATGCACTGAAGAATATAAAGTATACTCTTAAAATACTTCTGTATGGTTTCATGATACTTTCCCTTTAAGTAAGCCAAACCTGAGCCAATAGTAAAAAGATTAAAAGGGGAAAGGCAGACTTGTATTCCCTGACCAGCTCAAATAAGAAAGCATAAAATAAATAGAAGACAAAAAAAAAATACAAGCTATAAAAACCAAAAAGACCATAAAAATATAAAATATAGGCTTAAAAACCATCTGCATGAATACAATACCATACAATCTGTCAGATGTCAAGGGGACCAGAGCATTTAAAATAAAATTATACACAAAGTGAACTCCAGACATTTGATTCCTGAATGGAAAGGGGAGGTAGGGAGAGCATCATGTGCTGCTACCCCCATCTCTGAATCCATATGTACTCCATCAGTAAAACGTTTCCGAAGCACAATCACCAAATCAACACAAGAACAATCTCTCAACAGGGAGGAAAATAATGAAACCTTAATCTCCATACACATACAAATGACCCACAGATTCTTTGCAATCATATTAAGATGGAAAATCTTCCAAGTCTTGTTTAAGGAAGGATGATCCCTTGATTGCTTCTGTCCTTTAGGTACCCGTACAGCGGGTCATGCTTTCTGCTCCTTTGCATGCACAGCCTCTCCTGCCTGGTCACTCCGGGAGATAAATCATCCATCCAGTGGCTTTCCTAGGTAGACCAAAGTCACTTCTGTGTTTCCATACACTGCAGAAACTGCTGGAAAGAGAGAGGTCTTTGGAAGTCCTCTAAATGCCACTCCTAAAAACTCAAATCCACGCTCGAAGGCCAAGGTCTTGTCTTCCATGTCCAAAATTACTCTGATCCTTTCACCTATCTGCAGATGAAGGGAAAAATAAAATAAAATAAGAATTTACTCACCGGTAATTCTATTTCTCATAGTCCGTAGTGGATGCTGGGAACTCCGTAAGGACCATGGGGAATAGCGGCTCCGCAGGAGACTGGGCACAAAAGTAAAGCTTTAGGACTACCTGGTGTGCACTGGCTCCTCCCCCTATGACCCTCCTCCAAGCCTCAGTTAGGATACTGTGCCCAGACGAGAGTACACAATAAGGAAGGATTTATGAATCCCGGGTAAGACTCATACCAGCCACACCAATCACACCGTACAACTTGTGATCTGAACCCAGTTAACAGTATGATAACAGAGGAGCCTCTCGAAGGATGGCTCGCTACAACAATAACCCGATTAGTTAACAATAACTATGTACAAGTATTGCAGATAATCCGCACTTGGGATGGGCGCCCAGCATCCACTACGGACTATGAGAAATAGAATTACCGGTGAGTAAATTCTTATTTTCTCTGACGTCCTAGTGGATGCTGGGAACTCCGTAAGGACCATGGGGATTATACTAAAGCTCCCAAACGGGCGGGAGAGTGCGGATGACTCTGCAGCACCGAAAGAGAGAACTCCAGGTCCTCCTCAGCCAGGGTATCAAATTTGTAGAATTTTGCAAACGTGTTTGCCCCTGACCAAGTAGCTGCTCCGCAAAGTTGTAACGCCGAGACCCCTCGGGCAGCCGCCCAAGATGAGCCCACCTTCCTTGTGGAATGGGCTTTTACAGATTTTGGCTGCGGCAGGCCTGCCACAGAATGTGCAAGCTGAATTGTACTACAAATCCAACGAGCAATAGTCTGCTTAGAAGCAGGAGCACCCAGCTTGTTGGGTGCATACAGTATAAACAGCGAGTCAGATTTTCTGACTCCAGCCGTCCTGGAAACATATTTTCAGGGCCCTGACTACGTCCAGTAACTTGGAGTCCTCCAAGTCCCTAGTAGCCGCAGGTACCACAATAGGCTGGTTCAGGTGAAACGCTGAAACCACCTTAGGGAGAAACTGAGGACGAGTCCTCAATTCTGCCCTATCCGTATGAAAAATCAGGTAAGGACTTTTATAGGACAAAGCCGCCAATTCTGACACGCGCCTGGCTGAAGCCAGGGCCAACAGCATTACCACTTTTCATGTGAGATATTTTAAGTCCACAGTGGTAAGTGGTTCAAACCAATGCGATTTTAGGAACCCCAAAACCACAATGAGATCCCAGGGTGCCACTGGAGGCACAAAAGGAGGCTGTATATGCAGTACCCCCTTGACAAACGTCTGAACTTCAGGAACTGAAGCCAGTTCTTTCTGGAAGAAAATCGACAGGGCCGAAATTTGAACCTTAATGGACCCTAATTTTAGGCCCATAGACAGTCCTGTTTGCAGGAAATGCAGGAAACGACCCAGTTGAAATTCCTCTGTAGGGGCCTTCCTGGCCTCGCACCACGCAACATATTTACGCCAAATACGATGATAATGCTGTGCGGTTACATCCTTCCTGGCTTTGATCAGGGTAGGGATGACTTCATCCGGAATGCCTTTTTCCTTCAGGATCCGGCGTTCAACCGCCATGCCGTCAAACGCAGCCGTGGTAAGTCTTGGAACAGACAGGGTCCCTGCTGGAGCAGGTCCCTTCTTAGAGGTAGAGGCCATGGGTCCTCTGTGAGCATCTCTTGAAGTTCCGGGTACCAAGTCCTTCTTGGCCAATCCGGAGCCACGAGTATAGTACTTACTCCTCTCCGTCTTATAATTCTCAGTACCTTGGGTATGAGAGGCAGAGGAGGGAACACATACACTGACTGGTACACCCACGGTGTTACTAGAGCGTCCACCGCTATTGCCTGAGGGTCCCTTGACCTGTCGCAATACCTGTCTAGTTTTTTGTTGAGGCGGGACGCCATCATGTCCACCTTTGGTTTTTCCCAACGGTTTACATTCATGTGGAAGACTTCTGGATGAAGTCCCCACTCTCCCGGGTGGAGGTCGTGTCTGCTGAGGAAGTCTGCTTCCCAGTTGTCCACTCCCGGAATGAACACTGCTGACAGTGCTATCACATGATTTTCCGCCCAGCGAAGAATCCTTGCAGCTTCTGCCATTGCCCTCCTGCTTCTTGTGCCGCCCTGTCTGTTTACGTGGGCGACTGCCGTGATGTTGTCTGACTGGATCAACACCGGCTGACCCTGAAGCAGAAGTCTTGCTTGGCTTAGAGCATTGTAAATGGCCCTTCGTTCCAGGATATTTATGTGAAGTGACGTTTCCAGGCTTGACCACAAGCCCTGGAAATTTCTTCCCTGTGTGACTGCTCCCCAGCCTCTCAGGCTGGCATCCGTGGTCACCAGGACCCAGTCCTGAAAGCCGAATCTGCGGCCCTCTAGAAGATGAGCACTCTGCAACCACCACAGGAGAGACACTCTTGTCCTTGGGGACAGGGTTATCCGCTGATGCATGTGAAGATGCGATCCGGACCATTTGTCCAGCAGATCCCACTGAAATGTTCTTGCGTGGAATCTGCCGAATGGAATCACTTCGTAGGAAGCCACCATTTTTCCCAGGACCCTTGTGCATTGATGCACTGAGACCCGGTCTGGTTTCAGGAGGTTTCTGACTAACTCTGATAACTCCCTGGCTTTTTCCTCCGGGAGAAACACCTTTTTCTGGACTGTGTCCAGAATCATCCCTAGGAACAGCAGACGTGTCGTCGGAATCAGCTGTGATTTTGGGATATTTAGAATCCACCCGTGCTGCCGTAACACTACTTGAGATAGTGCTACTCCGACTACTAACCGTTCCTTGGATCTTGCCCTTATCAGGAGATCGTCCAAGTAAGGGATAATTAAGACGCCTTCTCTTCGAAGAAGTATCATCATTTCGGCCATTACCTTGGTAAAGACCCGGGGTGCCGTGGACAATCCAAACGGCAGCGTCTGAAACTGATAGTGACAGTTCTGTACCACAAATCTGAGGTACCCTTGGTGAGAAGGGTAAATTGGGACATGGAGGTAAGCATCCTTGATGTCCAGAGACACCATATAGTCCCCTTCTTCCAGGTTCGCGATCACTGCTCTGAGTGACTCCATCTTGAACTTGAACCTTTGTATGTAAGTGTTCAAGGATTTCAGATTTAAAATAGGTCTCACTGAGCCGTCCGGCTTCGGTACCACAAACAGCGTTGAATAATACCCCTTGCCCTGTTGCAGGAGGGGTACCTTGATTATCACCTGCTGAGAATACAGCTTGTGAATGGCCTCCAATACCGCCTCCCTGTCGGAGGGAGACGTCGGTAAAGCAGACTTTAGGAAACGGCGAGGGGGAGATGTCTCGAATTCCAATTTGTACCCCTGAGATACCACCTGAAGGACCCAGGGGTCTACTTGCGAGTGAGCCCACTGCGCGCTGAAATTCTTGAGACGTGTCCCCACCGTGCCTAAGTCCGCTTGTAAAGCCCCAGCGTCATGCTGAGGACTTGGCAGAAGCGGGAGAGGGCTTCTGTTCCTGGGAATTGGCTGTCTGTTGCAGTCTATTTCCCCTTCCTCTGCCCCGGGGCAGAAATGAGGAGCCTTTCGCTCGCTTGCCCTTATGGGGACGAAAGGACTGCGCCTGATAATACGGCGTCTTCTTATGTTGAGAGGCGACCTGGGGTAAAAATGTGGATTTCCCAGCCGTTGCCACCAGGTCTGAAAGACCTACCCCAAATAACTCCTCCCCTTTATAAGGCAATACTTCCATATGCCGTTTGGAATCCGCATCACCTGACCACTGTCGCGTCCATAACCCTCTTCTGGCAGAAATGGACAGCGCACTTACTCTTGATGCCAGTCGGCAAATATCCCGCTGTGCATCACGCATATATAGAAATGCATCTTTTAAATGCTCTATAGTCAGTAATATACTGTCCCTGTCTAGGGTATCAATATTTTCAGTCAGGGAATCCGACCAAGCCAAACCAGCACTGCACATCCAGGCTGAGGCGATTGCTGGTCGCAGTATAACACCAGTATGTGTGTAAATACATTTTAGGATACCCTCCTGCTTTCTATCAGCAGGATCCTTAAGGGCGGCCGTCTCAGGAGAGGGTAGAGCCACCTGTTTTGATAAGCGTGTGAGTGCTTTATCCACCCTAGGGGGTGTTTCCCAACGCGCCCTAATCTTTGGCGGGAAAGGATATAATGCCAATAATTTTTTAGAAATTATCAGTTTTTTATCGGGGGAAACCCACGCTTCATCACACACCTCATTTAATTCCTCAGATTCAGGAAAAACTACAGGTAGTTTTTTCTCACCGAACATAATACCCTTTTTAGTGGTACTGGTATTATCAGAAATATGTAAAACATTTTTCATTGCCTCAATCATGTAACGTGTGGCCCTATTGGAAGTCACGTTTGTCTCTTCCCCGTCAACACTGGAGTCAGTATCCGTGTTGACATCTGTATCTACCATCTGAGGTAACGGGCGTTTTAGAGCCCCTGATGGCTTTTGAGACGCCTGGACAGGCACAAGCTGAGTAGCCGGCTGTCTCATGTCGTCAACTGTCTTTTGCAAAGAGCTGACACGGTCACGTAATTCCTTCCATAAGCTCATCCACTCAGGTGTCGACTCCCTAGGGGGTGACATCTCTATTATAGGCAATTGCTCCGCCTCCACATCATTTTCCTCCTCATACATGTCGACACAACGTACCGACACACAGCACACACACAGGGAATGCTCTGACAGAGGACAGGACCCCACTAGCCCTTTGGGGAGACAGAGGGAGAGTATGCCAGCACACACCAGAGCGCTATATATATATATATATATATATATATATATATATATATATATATATATATATATAACCTTAAATAAGTGTTTTTCCCCCTTATAGCTGCTATTTGTTAATATCACGCCAATTAGTGCCCCCCTCTCTTTTTTACCCTGTTTCTGTAGTGCAGGACTGCAGGGGAGACGTCCTTCCAGCGGAGCTGTGACGGAAAATGGCGCCTGTGTGCTGAAGAGATAGGCTCCGCCCCCTTCTCGGCGGCCTTTTCTCACGCTTTTATGTGGAATCTGGCAGGGGTTAAAATTCATCCATATAGCCCTGGAGGCTATATGTGATGTATTTTCGCCAGCCAAGGTGTTTTTATTGCTGCTCAGGGCGCCCCCCCCTAGCGCCCTGCACCCTCAGTGACCGGAGTGTGAAGTGTGCTGAGGAGCAATGGCGCACAGCTGCAGTGCTGTGCGCTACCTTGGTGAAGACAGGATGTCTTCTGCCGCCGATTTTCCGGACCTCTTCTTGCTTCTGGCTCTGTAAGGGGGCCGGCGGCGCGGCTCTGGGACCGGACTCAGAGGCTGGGCCTGTGTTCGGTCCCTCTGGAGCTAATGGTGTCCAGTAGCCTAAGAAGCCCAATCCACTCTGCAAGCAGGTGAGTTCGCTTCTTCTCCCCTTAGTCCCTCGATGCAGTGAGCCTGTTGCCAGCAGGTCTCACTGAAAATAAAAAACCTAAAACTAAACTTTCACTAAGAGCTCAGGAGAGCCCCTAGTGTGCACCCTTCTCGGTCGGGCACAAAAATCTAACTGAGGCTTGGAGGAGGGTCATAGGGGGAGGAGCCAGTGCACACCAGGTAGTCCTAAAGCTTTACTTTTGTGCCCAGTCTCCTGCGGAGCCGCTATTCCCCATGGTCCTTACGGAGTTCCCAGCATCCACCAGGACGTCAGAGAAAAAAAATTTGAACATGATGCCCTAGTTACACACACACCACTCCTTCTCCTCTGTGGGAACAGTGGGGCAGATGTATTGACCTGTAGAAGGCATAAGGAAGTGATAAACCGGTGATATGTGCAAGGTGATAAAGGCACCAGACAATCAGATCCTAACTGTTAATTTACATATTGAAACTGATTGGCTGGTGCCTTTATCACCTTGCACATATCACTGGTTTATCACTTCCTTATGCCTTCTACAGGTTAATACATCTGCCTAAATGTGTGGGTCACACACTAACATTCAGTAGATTTTTTTCTTTTTTTTTTCTTTTAGATACACTGCATAGCCATACATAACATAACCGCAGTTAAAACAGCTGTCGGGTCTTTGCCGTGTGTTGCCCATTTTGTTATGCTGTGCATCTAAATACATCTTTTTCCAACTGAATGCGAGTGCGGACCCACACTTTGTTCCCGCGGAGAAGGAGGCAGCGAGTGTTAATACAATTCTTTATGGACCTTACACTTAAACTACATTTATAATTTGAGTACTGAGATAGATAGATAGATAGATAGATAGATAGATAGATAGATAGATAGATAGATAGATAGATAGAGATAGATATATTAGCAGACTAATCAAAATTAAAGTACTATATTTTTAAGGGGATTGCCCCAGAATATAGATTTTTAATTGTTCTGTCTAGTTCTTATATAACGCAAGAAATAGTCTATCTTGTAGCAATTCAGAGAATATCTTGTTACACAATGTAAATATCAGGATTTTGGTACTTACCGATAAATCCCTTTCTCCGATTCTACAGGGGCCACTGGAGCGTAGTTACAATGGGGAAATAGTAGGTAGTTTAAAATTCTCACTATGGCTAGCTCCTCCCCTACTATCTCCCCTCCAAGCCAGTCTACGTAAAACTGTGCCCGAGGAGAGCTGGAATAAACAAACCATAAGGTAGAGGAGGTTAATGACGCCCTGTAAACCAGGATAACCTAAACCAAACCTGGAACAGAACCTGACAAAAAAACCAGGCTAGCCTGAACTCAACAAGCAGTCATATGGTGATCTGCAAACCGTTAAGCAAAAAACAAGGAGGAACAGCGCTGGGCGGGCGTCCAGTGGCCCCTGTGGAATCGGAGAAAGGGATTTATCGGTAAGTACCAAAATCCTGATTTCTCCTTCATCCACTAGGGGCCACTGGAGCGTAGTTACAATGGGGACGTCCCCGAGCTCCCAAAAACGGGTGGGAGAGCGCTAAGAGTCCTGTAAAACCACTCGGCCAAACTGTGATGCAGAGGCCGCAAAAGTGTCAAACTTGTAGAATTTGACAAAACGAATGTCGGTCCGACCAAGTAGCCGCCCGACAAAGTATTCATGGAGACCCCACGGGCAGCTGCCCACGAAGGTCCCACAACACGCATATAGTGCGCTGAAAAGGAAAACGGAGGTTCCCGAGCAACCGCCAAGAAGACTGTCTGAAGGTCAGATGAATCCAACAGCCCAGCATATGCTGGGACCCTGGTTATTTAGTACGGGAGTATCGTACAGAACAAAGAGGAAAAAACACTTTGTCGAATAGCCTAAGACCTCTGTAGAGAGAGTCGGCGAGCCCTGACAACATTCAAAGAGGACTGAAAGACACTAGTGTCAGATTTATATGAAAAACGTACATCCCCTCTGGAAGAAACGACCGCTGAGGCCGAAGCTCAGCCGGGGGAGTTGCCAATAGAGTACTCCCTGAAAGAGAGCCCGAACTTACGGCCGCCAGGCAAATATCTTTTGGAAGAAAACCGAAAAAGGAAGAGACCCAAAATTTCAGGTCAATGTGGTTTGAAGCACAGCCATGCAAAACCTCCCAGAGAAAACCAAAATGAAGGCTGAATGGTAACTGAAAGAAGGGGAAAACCCCTTTTTATCCTTATTATGTCCCTTAAAGTTTTCCAAAAGTGGCAAAAGCGAGAAGAGGTAACAGACTTCTGAAATCGGGGCCCAGTAGGCATAACCGAACTAGGGAACTCCTCCCTTCTGAGGTCTCGTGAACAGTCACACGTTTAAACGAACTCAGTGTAAGATGAACAAAGAAAAGGACCCTGTTGAAGTAGACAGTCCAGTCGAGGTAGGAGCCAAGGCTCCTCTACTGACAACAGGTGTCTGTATCTTCAAGTCATGTGCGGCCCAACAAGAGCCACGGAGAGGACTAGCACGCATATTTCCCTCCTGTGTTATCGACCGTGAGGTAGAATTAGAAAAGGAGGCAGGATAGAATAACCCGAAACTCCCAGGAACCCTGAGGGTATCCTCGGCTATTGCCGCCAGAGCTCACGTCCGAGAGTAGGAAAAGGTTAAAGAGTCAGTCAGAACGCCCTGAGGTCGATCCAAAATCTCCGCCCACAGCGGACCAGCTGACAAAACTCCGGGGAATGTTCCCTCACCCGGGAGTCTGACCTGGTAGCTTGACCTGGAAAGAAAATTGTTGTCCCCCGCTCAGAGGGGAATGTAGGCGACCACTCATTGCGTTGCAGCTTGACTGAAGAAATAGAGTACCTGGTACCGAGGAAGGAAAAATCCTCCGACGGACCCTGTTGAAAAAACGTCTATGAGGAGCATAAATTGGATCTGTGTCGAACCAGAAGCTCCTGGATCCTCCGGATATTCAGAAGCCCCTAATGTACAGAGTGGGATAGTAGTAGTAGATTGTCCCATTAGGGAACCAACGTCACCTCCTGCCCTTGAAAAAGTTATTCTGTGATCTTTCTGAACCCTGTGGGAGCGGAAGAGATCAAAAGGAAAGGACTGACAGTGAAAATAAGAATCCTGTAATGCGAATCTGAGAACAGCCTGATAAGGAAAACCCAGCGGAAAACCGTAAACAGGCATCTCTGAAGACAAAGGACACGTAAAACTCCCTTTTTTGTTCAAACTAGCGATCACAGACTGAAAGGATTCTAAGGCCAGAATAGGCCTGGCCGAGCCAACTTGCTTCGGAACGTGAATAGAAAACAAAGGCCTGAGAACTATCCCGATTCAAATGATCTGTGAAAAACAGGGAACACCACCCTTTGCGATTAGAAGCATATGGAGCGCCGCCTGCATTATGACTCTTGTCATTGTAAATCGGCTGACCCATGCCGAGGGACTCCCGAGACGGTTGTACCCCAAAATCTAGTCTGTAACCGCCCAAGCCTTGTCCCCCTGTAGTGGGTGTATAGGATGATCGAAAATCAGACTGGACCGAGGATGTTGAACCTCTGCTTCAGCCTTTTAACCCCGAGATCCCCTGGCTACTGAGATATCGCCCGTGTGGAGTCAAAAGCTTGAAAGGGCACGGAAAAATCTAAAGGAAAGACCGATAAAGGTCTGTCTTGGAGCTTGGGCAGTAGTAGGAGAAATCAAAGTGGACTTACCTCCAATGGTTCAAGAAATCCTGCAGAAAGTTTCTTCCCCTGAACCATCTGCCCCGTAGGATTTCATGTTCACCTGTCACTGTCGCAGCCCCAGAGGTCGTCGGGTTAAGACAGCCCAATCGAAAAAGCAGGTTCCGAGTCTGCAGACGTGGAGACCTCCAAAGAACATAAAGCAGAATCGTGATTCTGACCTGTACCGAAGTATCAATTGATTCTGATGCGAAACAACCTATAACCTAGAGGACAATTGTTTCACAACCTACCTGCTCCGGACCAGGTAGAAACCCCGCTGCCGTATATGTGTCTTCAGTGGATCCCTGAGCCAGGTTGCCTCAGGAAAACGGCAGTTTGTTGGACCGGAGATACATCGAGGGGTATACCCTGGAGAGGTTCTGATACCCTTTCCTGCCGTCTGCGGGGAAAGGATAGGAAAACAAACATTGTTTGATACCTGAAATGGTGTATTCGGGTGTCTGCCGGCCGCCTACCGGAGCCTGCCCAGCTCATCCGAAACTGGGCCAGTCGCTGTCATTTCGTCATCGGCGTCGAACCCTGATGGACTTGACGTGTCCGTCTCCTTTACCTGCAGTATCAGCTGAACTGCTGTCTAATGCACCTGGATATTCGGAGACATTGGTTCCGACTCCACAGAAAACAGACATCATTAGTATTGTAACATGGAAGGTTAACAAGGTTCCTTTAGAAACCTGGAGAGGTGAAATGACGTACCAGGTCTCTGGTTAATAGTGACCTTACCTGCATAATCTGAGCTGTTCAAACAGGAGTGTCCTGCAGGTGCGTGGAGGGCTAAGCAGATGGCTCAACCGCATAATTCACACCTAAGAGGGAGCTCTTTGACTATCCCAGGTGAGACACGAAAGGTGGGTTACATAAACAGAGCCCTATGTAAGGTCAGCACTATAATGTGTAGTGACCGACACGATTCAAATAAACTCTCTGGGGCAGCGGAGACCTGAACCAGTAGCGCTGCGCTGTGGGACCGGAGTCTTAGCCCTAGGCTATAGGATCTCCCCTTAAAGGTTTTTTTTTTTTTTGGATGTTCAGATACCCGCTACTAGCGTTCTGAGCCACAGCGTTATTTGTCTGATGCCTTAAACACATTTCCCAAATTACTAATAGCATTAGTAACTAGTGACACCAAGGAATAATAAAGGGAAGGCAACACCCCGCCCTGTATGTAGTGTACCGCTAATTTAGGTGCACCAGATGTTTCTCGGAGGTTCCGCTGGCTTTTCAAAATGGCGGCCAGCCTGCGAGAAAAGATGGGGGAAAATGGTATGTGGCAAGGTGGGGTATTCTGCTATTAGAAAACATTGCGGAAGTGTTTGTTTTATCCCCTATATATGGTATTGTATGGATATATCTATATACATATACATACATACATACATACATACATATATATATATATATATATATATATATATATATATATATATATATATATATAAAAACCTCTCTCTCTCTCTATCTATCTCTCTATCTATCTATACACATACACATACACCACAGTGAACCCAACCGGGTAGAGAAATACTGTGTTTGTGAACCTAATAGGGTAGATAAATACTGTGTAATAGAGCAGGTTCCCTGATCTACATGTATAAAATGTTGGGGACTGCCCTATAGGGAGGAATGTAGCTATATTTCAGCACCACAATGCATACAAAAACTAAAAACCCCAGAGACAGGATCTGTTGCCTAGAGACAGTAACCGAGCTGGGAGCCCGCTGTTATAAGCCATCACCCCCCCCTCATACCTTGTACTATGCACATAATAAATCCTCCCTGCACAGCCAGGAGAGGAAATGAGCTTTGAGCGGTCCGGAGGGCGGGGGACTGTGGAGCGGCGATGTCATGCTGCAGCGGCCGGGGAGCGGAGAGAGCCCGCCGTACAGAGCGGGAGTTAGCTTCGCCCCCCTGCTTCGGCGCCAAATTTGAATCCGCTGCATAGACAGCAGAAAGGGTCCCTGTATCCCCCGGCCGCCTCACTTAGAAAATGTATCTCCCCGGGCCGCTTGTATGCTGCGGCCGGGGAACGGAGAATGTAAATGTATCCCCCGGCCGCCTGTATGCTGCGGCCGGGGAACGGAGTGTATCTTCCCTGCCGCCTGTATGCTGCGGCCGGGGATGCGGCCGGAGAGAGGGGGTCTGAGCCCGCCGAACGGAGCGGGAGTTAGCTCCGCCCCTTGTATTACCCGCGGGGAGATATTTGTATATCACCCTAAAGGGAAGCTTTGAATCTCAGTATATGGAGCAGCTACTAGCCCACTGAGCTACACAGGCTACTCCTGCAGGTAGTAAGAGCGCTAAGCCCGCTTACAGAGCGGGCTGAAGCTCCGCCCCCCACATAATGGCGCCAAGTTTAAATCAGTAAGTGCGCCTTTTAGGACGTTTAGAGTCACTCACAAGCTCCTGATAGCAAAATTTATTCCGAATCTCTTGATATCAATTCCGCACCATGTCCCCCAAACTAGGAGACCATGATGTGCCATACATTAAATCAAGTAAAAACATACATCAGTCTGGAGGGGGGGAGATTGTACTCACCACTGTCCTGATGTAGTGTCGTCAGGAGCCGCACTCAGCGGAATCTTGCCCGACCGATCAGCCCCGACACACGCCGCACGCAGCGGTGTCCGGTCGTTGTGGAGCGGCCCCGACACGCGCCGCACGCAGCGGTGTCCGGCCATTTTTTATACTCACTGCTGCCTTGCTGCCGGAATCTTCTGCTGGATGGAGTGGTCCCGACACGCGCCGCACGCAGCGGTGTCCGCCAACTCAGGAGAGCTCAGTGTCTCCCTCAGCCGGGGCCCATCCCGAGCCGCACGCAGCTGCGATGGGACCCCGCCGGCAGCTCCAGCGGTGCAGACTGGCAGTGGCAGAGCTGCCAGTCTGTGTGTGTAAGTAAGAAAAATAAAATAAAGAAAAAAGAAAAAAATTCTTCAGCTAAACCCAAGTGAACCAGCTACCTCGGGCACTAAACTAAGACTGGCTTGGAGGGGAGATAGTAGGGGAGGAGCTAGCCATAGTGTGAGAATTTTAAAGTGCCAGCTCCCAATTACTACCTACTATTTCCCCATTGTAACTACGCTCCAGTGGCCCCTAGTGGATGAAGGAGAAATTATGGATATATTAAGATTGCCAAATTATGTAGATCCACTGATCATAAAACTAATCTTTCAAATGGAAGGTTTTTTGTTTTTGTTTTTTAATGTAAAACACATCCCCCCCAAGTGATGTGCTTGAGTTCTTTCCTCAGCACAATTAAAATTATTCATTGTATTTTTGATTATGACAAACCAAAAATAAATAAATACATTGTAAAATAGTTTAAATAAAGATGCTTGAAGCATTTTGCAAATAAAGCTCTGTCTCAAAATTAAAGAGCTACTTTTCACTCACCTGATATTTGGGTGCATTATTACACTGTGGAAAGCTTCCATTGACTTCTCCATTATGTAACAAATTATTATCCACTAGGTTCCAGCCCCAACTTTGGTCATCGCTTCCAAGAAGTGCCACATAACCCTGACACTGCATGGGAGCCCGTTTTGTAGCAATGCCAATAACCGCAACAGTGCCAAGTGGCCCTTCCCACCATACCTCCCAGGCATGACGCCCTTCACTGAAGCCAATTTTGGTGCGTGCCCCATCAGTGCTTTGAGCAATAGGATTCCGGTGTAGAGTGAAGCCATTTTTCTTAATATAAACGTTCCTAGAGCAGTCGCCGGAGCTAAAACCGTGCTGGAAGGCTCGAACCTGCATTTAAAAAGAATATTCTACATGAAGAGATTCACAGGGGATGTCACAATACCCGCCGTGCTTTTATAAACCAGGCCTATTAATCATAAACACACAGAGGAAGGGGGATCAAGAAATAATAATAATAAAAAAAAAAAAAAAAAAAACTACAACGTAAATAAATCATAACTTTACAAAGTGCAGGTTG